>NC_083112.1:65049493-65375859 GCF_949774975.1 Lagenorhynchus albirostris
TACTGAAGAACAAGTAAAATAATTATTAGAACCTTGACTTGAAAGACAAAGGGGTGACCTCACAACAACGATGGCAAGGGTGCCCTGATCCTTTTGGAATTTCATCTACACTGTAAGAGATGTAGGAAGGTCTTGGCTACATACAGATAAAATACTCTCTTTTCTTTTTATTTCCCTAGAGCAGCGGTCGCCAACCTTTTTGGCAACAGGGACTGGTTTCGTGGAAGACAATTTTTCCACAGACCGGGGTGGGGGGTAGTTTTGGAATGATCCAAGTGCATTGCATTCACTGTCACTTTATTTCTTCTTATTATTATTACATTGTAATATATAGTGAAATAATTATACAACTCACCGTAATGCAGAATCAGTGGGAGCCCTGAGCTTGTTGTCACTTGCCACTCGCTGGTAGGGTTCTGATATGAGTCTGCAAGCAACTGATTATTATGGTCTCCGTGCAGTCAAACCTCTCTGCTAGTGATAATCTGTATTTGCAGCCACTCCCCAGCGCTAGCATCACCGCTTCAGCTCCACCTCAAATCATCAGGCATTAGATTCTCATAAGGCGTGCGCAACCTAGACCCCTCTCACGCGCAGTTCACAGTAGGGTTCGCGCTCCTGAGAACCTAATACCACCGCTGACCTGACAGGAGGCGGCGCTCAGGTGGGATTGTGAGCGATGGGGAGCGGCTGTAAATACAGAGGAAGCTTTTCTCGCTCACCCGCCGCTCACCCCCTGCTGTGCGGCCTGGTTCCTAACAGGCCACGGACCGCTACTGGTCCGTGGCCCGGGGTTGGGGATCCCTGCCCGAGAGCACTGAAGTAGGAGAATTATTAATGTTGATAGTCCCCACCTCCATACAGGCAACAAGTCAGTGAAGATGTGAAAGATATTAGACAACAAAGGACATAGGTAAAAGGAGAAGAATAGAACAGATACATGAAAGGGAAAGGATACAGGTTCGAGGAGAAATCAGAATGTACAGACCAAGGATTTAAGAGCTTTGAGTTTTAATTCCCATTCTATCACTCCTATTAGCTACAACGGAGGCTGCTGAGCCACTGTTTCTTCCAAGTGTTAAATGAGACACTGACCATTTTTTCCAGTAAATTAATTTGTGCTTTATAGCACAAATTTACAGCATACATTTTCTCTATAGTAAGAAATAATATGCTATGTGAGGTTCTGAGTTGCTCAGAAACAAAGTATGCTACTGTTACCAATGATGTAAACTGGAATGCAATTCCATATTTTATGTTTCTGTATAACCCATACTTCTTATTCCTAAATTCTATGTTTACATAAAAGCTTCAGAGGTAAGCAATTTTTTTTTGGATAATGAATCCCCATAGGAACAGGGAATCATACTACCTCCATTCCTCATAGGTATGATTACTGATCTCTGTTTTCTAGAGACTAATAGGAATAGTGTGTCTAAAGAAGTTAAAGTTTGAAGGTATACAAATGCAGAAAGAAAGAATGAGGCAAGTAAATCAGCTGTGGAATGAAGTTTGCCCTGATTATACACTGAATAGGTAGAATGGCAACGGGTTTCCAAAATTATTTGTACACATTAATAAATGCATTTATAACAGATACCTATCACCCATTTTTCCTATTTGATTTGAAAAGGCAAACTAATTTCTGAGAGAAACATTTTGAAATTTGATAGAACATACACCAGTATGACCCAGCTTGATCATCTACATTTTCACCAGGCTTAATATCTAATTACTTTTGCCTGTTTCCAAAAGTAAACTGTCAAAGAACAAATAGTTTCCTCTTCTGAGAATATTTTTTGATGTGTCTTTAAAAAAAACCGTATTGAGTAATTTCAAATAGAAGTATCCCAAAATTTTAAACATCATCAGAAAAAAAAATAGAGCCTTCCAACATAACTAGCTTATTCAAATTTAAGCTACTGAAAGCGGCATCACAATTTGAATTTTTAACATTTTCAGTACAAGGATAAGCCACATAATGTCCTTTCAGAGTCTGCTCTCTGTCTCCTAAGATTCATTCTCCTCTACTTGCCTACCTACTTGTGACTAGGTGCAGCTGGCTGGCTGGCTACATTCTGGTCAGAGGGATGCAACTGGATGGAATATGTCTGGGGTTGGGCCCTTGTTCTCCCCTTCCCGCTGCACAAATACAGAGATGATGTTGTGATCTTAGACTGCTGGAAACAAGCTGCTTCATGAGGATGGCTGAACAGTACAGATGATGTCTGAGTCCCTCACGTGTGGAGCTGCCTTGGCAACTCCAGGTGGCTTACAGTGGGATGGGGAGATGACAGAAATCAACTTCAGACTTGAAGGTACCGTTACTTTGCTCTTGTTACAGTGGCCAAACCTCTCGAACATAGCCTTCATGTTCTTTCTTCCACTAGCTTCACCTGTTTGGCTAATGTTACTTATTATACTTTAAGCTTATTATACTAATTACGCTTAGACATCAGCTTCTCCAGAAGCCATTCTCCACACCTGGGGTAAGAAAGATGATGATGGGAAGACGCTTGTATTAGTTAGCTCAGGCTGCCATAACAAAACACTGGGTGGCTTGAACAACAGAACTTTATTTCATGTCAGGGTGCTGGCATATTCAGTTTCTGGAGAGGATTCTTTTCCTGGCTTGTAGACGGCTGCCAGGTGGTGGTGTACTCACATGAACTCTTTTTTATGTTTGTGAGGAGAGAAAGATCTCTCTTCTCCTCTTCTTACAAGGCTATCGATCCTACTGCATTACAGCCCAACCCATAGGATTTCATTTAACCTTAACTACTTCCCCAAGGCCCTATTTCCAAATACAGTCGCATTGGGGATAGGGCTTTAACATATGAATTTTGGGGGCGATGGGGACAGCAATTACGTCCACATTAACACCTAACCTGGTACTGCCATAACACCATAGGCATACCTCTATCATTTCATTTTCTACACTGAAATATGACAATCTATTTAGAATGCTGTATGAAAGAATCAAGAGCAGACATTTGATTATACTTGAAAACAGACCTGAAAAGATTATAAATTTCAAAATAAAAGTAGTATATATCATATAATAAATATATATAATATTTAATAAAATATGATATCTTACAATCAATAACTGTGCCATCTTCTGTGCCTCTCTTGTCAATGGATCAACAATAGCAATGACATCAAAGGACATCTCATTCTGCTGAGAATTTATCTTTATAATGCTAGAAAAATAAAAGATGAACACTGATCAGTTAAGTTTATTCAATTGCCTAATTAATCTTAGCTACGTACATTCTTATAAATTTCTTTCTTTTTCACTGGATTAAAAAATCCTGGTTATTTCACAGAAGAAAATGCAAATTTAAAAGTTTAATGTTTGCGTTCAATAAATTAGAAAGCTGCAAAGATTAGAGAAAATGAAAGTAAGAAATTATGGACGAATGATTTTTAAAAAACTCTTCAAAGAACAATGCTATTATAGTGAAAAAACTTTATAATTTTAAGCCCCCCAAATTCTCATGGATCATACAATGTAAAAAAATAAAACAGGGGCTTCCCTGGTGGCAGAGCAGTTGAGAATCTGCCTGCCAATGCAGGGGACACAGCTTTGAGTCCTGGTCTGGGAAGATCCCACATGCCGCACAGCAACTGGGCCCGTGAGCCACAACTACTGAGCCTGCGCGTCTGGAGCCTGTGCTCCGCAACAAGAGAGGCTGCGATAGTGAGAGGCCCGCGCACTGCGATGAAGAGTGGCCCCCTCTCGCTGCAATTAGAGAAAGCCCTCACACAGAAACGAAGACCCAACACAGCCAAAAATAAATAAATAAATAAAATAAATAAATAAATAAAACAAAGATGCTTCTGTGTTAAATATATTTTCTCAGATTTGAGAATGACAGAATTAACTCTTCAGTACTTCTGTTAAACTTACTAGTTTTAAAAACCCAACATATTATAACAGGAAAGCTCAGGGGAAAAACACCCAAATTTTTCATATTATTTTGACCTAAGTCATCCTCTCCACACCTCCTCCCCTCTGACCTTTCCGTTTTTGAATTTCACTGATCTAAGTTAGAAGACGGACTAATCTTTAAAGGAAAATGCTGGGAAGATCATTAAAAGTACAGAAAAGGCCAGTAGGAGATAATCCATTCTATATTTAATTTAATGAAAAGTTTAAAGGATGTATTTAATTAAAAGTACAGAACAGTCCAATTGATTACTGTTTTAACACTACAATAACATAGGAAATCAGTTTTTCTGGAGATGTATAAATTAAATATCTTACATATTACAAAGGTAAAAAGATTTTACCAAATCAAACTGTACCCCTGTAAGACTACAGGGATCTTGGTCTTCTTTGGTACAAGAAGACTATAAATATCTAGACTTCTGCAGTGAAATAACTTCTCAGCAATCAAATAAAAGCTAATTAAAATTCCCTTCAAATATGGGTCTTCTGACCTAGAGAGATGAAAGACACTTTATTTTATATGCAGTTGATAAGAGTTAATAATGTTTAAACAGGAGTGTCAGAATCAGACAACAAATCCTGGTAGATAATTGCTGCTAGAAACCAGGGCTACAAATCGGATGTTTTAAATTAAAGAGACTACCTACAATGGTTAATTCCTTTAGTTTTCTTGGTGAAAATTTTACAAATTACCGTCATACTTGTAGCACTAGTCAAAAGTGGTTGTTTTCTATACGCTTCATGAGACATTACAATGGCTAAAGTAGGCATCTGTTGACAGCTACTTTAAGTTTTTTCCCCCAGACTACTACCAATTCTGTGAGGTTCTGTGAATCAGAATCCCATAGTTCCCATCACCTGTGTAGTATGTGTGTTGGTTAGGCTGAACGACATTTTCCAGAATTCCCTTTCCTTCACGTTTCTGGTGGGTGGGCCAGAAGAGAGATTCTCAGGATATCTGGAGGGCAGGAGGGGGCGGCAGCCATTCTCTAGCTCACACACTTTGTTACTGATCTGCTGACTCAACGTCGTTGGCATGAGGTCCCCACTGGTTCGACCTTCCCCAAGATCCTCCTTCTACTCTCTGACTCCTAGGGCACGTATGTGTGTTTAGCACTGTGACAGGGCTCCCATCTTCTGCAGGACACCTGCTATGCACGAAGGTCAGAGGCAACAAGAACTGACACAGGTTTCAGTCCACACCTGTGGGATTCCAGCTTGCTCTTGACAACTCTCCCTTGCTCTCTCCCCTCTTGACAGTTACCTCTCTTCCTAATTGCCTGCCCTGTGAACTTAAAGTTCCAGTATCAAAAGTCAACAGCCTTACAGAGACTACTTAACCAGCTCCCACAATTGTGTAATGTCAAATCCTATAACAATTCATTCATTCACGCATACATACAGACATAAATTCTTATCTATACACTTCCCAATATACATATGCATACATATATACCACACACGCATGTGTGTGTGCAACAGTGATTCTACTGCTCTGACTGACCCAGACTACACAGCCCAGCATTGCTAATGTGCTTCTCTCTTTTTCTAGGCTTCCAACACAAACGAAATCCAACAAAGTCATTGTTTCTTCAATAAATTAAGACCTTCAATCAGATTATCATTAAGTCTTGCTGACATGGATCCTACATTTAAGGTAAGTATTCACATTTCTCCCCTGATTAATACGAGTTGATTTTATGGCTTAACTTTCAGGTTCAATCTTAGTTCTCTTATTTCCAAGTTGGGAGAAGCACCTCGTTATTTGTGTAACAAATACACATAGCTACAACGCATTAAATAAATATCTACTATACTTAAGACAGTAGGCCTGAATCTCATAAAACCCCTGAAGGGTAGGGATCATCATCTATATTTTATAGACTAAGAAACTGAGGCTAAGAGAGGTCACATAGCTAGGTAAGTCGTAGACTGGGATCAAAAAGCTGTTCTTTTTTTTTTTTTTTTTGACAAGAAAGCTCACGCTATGCCATACAACCAACGTTGATGTGGATGAATAGATCGTACCAACATGTGTAAACACACAGAAGGAAAAGTTAAATACCTAAATTATACACATGAACTCAGAAAAATGGAAGATTACTGACTTTGCCTTAAAAAATGTCAGGCATTAGATGAGTATTATTGTATAAACATAGATGCATACCAATACACATATACTACATATCCACTTATAAATATTTGTAACAATGCCCCAGAAATAAATAGAAAAGAACTGGAGAATTGTAAACCACTGTCACAAAGTCACATCATATCCTTCCACATAAAAGAAGGCTTAAAAGCAGCAGGACACATTGATTAATGTGAGAGCTAAAGAAAGAAAGCAGCGACTACAACAACAATAACCTATGAAAGATCAAATGTTTCAGACATTTAATGTGGGAATAAACATTTCCAAACATATCAAAATTCCTAAATATAACATAACCGTGTAACAGTATAGTGATTAATGTTTGCAATGATAGTTGTGAATAATTTGTGTTAAGTTATTTCAGCATATGGTATTTAAGAAATCAAAGACGTCTGCAAAAAGAATTCCACTAAATGTGTTTAAAATACTTTAAAAGTATTGAATCTCAGTTATCTGAAAAAAATAAAAATTTCATTCCCAATAGCGCTAGATAATTTCTCTTTAGAAAGTAATTTTTCCTAAGAATGATACTACTATACATGTGTGAAGACACCTCAAAAGATAGACCTTCTACAGCCAAAGAACGTGTTATCTTGTAATACAGTAAACAGAAGCAATGTAAGAGCGCATCTACCATAAAATCAGAAAACTTAGAAGGAAGTGTCAGCCATTTTAGGTTTACGATAAAGTAATTTGTCTCATTTTAGCTTTATAAGAGCAGTGATTAGAAAAAGAAAATAAAACATGTCTATAGTTTAGTTACATAATGTCTAACTGATTATTTTTTCCCATTCTAAGTGGTCCTTAATTTTTAAATTAAAAAAAAAAAAGTTCCTGCTGGGGACTCAGATTATTTTATGTATGTAGATAGAACTTGATGAATTTTATTTCAAATATCTTAGAGGGGAAGTATTATACAGTAAAATTATAAACTAGTTTATTATTCTAAAACACTATTTCTCTGATGGCTCTTTTTGGAAACCTAATTTTTATGAAATAATAAATTTTTAACAAAAAAAGTGTTCCATGAATAAGTTACCCAACTGTTGAGTTTACCAAAAATGAACTTTTCTTTTGTTTTCTTTTAGCCACACCACACCTCATAATCGTCAATATGTTGAGGCACACTGAAAATCTCACTCCTCCACCCCAAAAGGTTCAGTATTCTCTAAATTTACTTGACTACAGTTTCTCCCTCAGAAGATATCTGTCAACATTTCAGAGTAATGTTCCATAAAACACAGTTTGGGATATTCTGTTGTACATGTCTACACTTTATTAAACAGAATTCTTCAGTAACTGAGCCTTTTATACACTGAGAATATAAAGATATTATTATTTATAAAGATTATACTGCAAAAATTCCAAATGATCTTGAATGTGGAAGAAAGATGAGAATAAGACAAATCATACTAGATTTAACTTACTTGAAACTTCATATCCTATATATATATCTGTGTGTGTATATATATATATATATGTCATTTATTTACTAGAATATAATTAACTAAAATTTCTTTTCCCTATCTTGTCGAATACATTTATTCTCTAACAACTTTTAATTCTACTTTAACTTTTGCTATATTGTGAATACATATGGTAACCATAATTCAGTATAAGATGCAGTGTCAGGAGAAAAACAGCACTAATACATCTTACCTGTGATTCTCCTCAAGAAATGTGACATCATGCCGAGATGCATGTTTAGGTAAAGAGGAAAGAAGGGCATCGATTTTCATAACAAGGTCACTCAGGCTGGAGAAACAAGATAAATGAGTTTTGGGGGGGAAAGAAAGGTCCATATTTTATGTCACAATTAATGTCTCAAGAAAGGGGAATTTAATGTAAAATATCTCCAATAGACAAACTGTATATAAATGACCTTTCTTCCAAACTTGTATAATTTGTCAAAGTAAAATGACTGCTGCTTTTAAAGTCATCCTATTTTTTCTTATCATTGATATGATATTTAAACACATAAGTGTTCCTAATAGTGTCTATAAGAATATGGAGAATCATTTAATTCAAGTCAATATTTGCTGAGTGCTGGTTATATATCCAAGCACTGGGACCCATGTAGGAAAGAAAGAAGAGCAGGAAGAACAAAAATTAAATGATAGAATAACTACTTTCAAAGAACTTTTAATATAGTTAAGAAGCCCAGATTTCTTTGGTTTCACACTCATTTGAAAACTAAAATTGTACAAAATAAATACCTGGATTAAATATAACCAAATTAAAAAATCCATAATAGAGAAAATGTATATGTTCAATGACATGCTGGAACAGAAAATGTTAGCTGAACTTTAAGAAATGTCCCCCTGCACCAAAAAAAAAAAAAAAAAAGAAAGAAAGAAAGAAACAAAGAGAGAAAAGATAGGCATCTCCATTTTATAAACAAAGAAATTTAGAGTCAGAGTGGTTGAGAACCTTGTCAGTACTGTCAGCATCTCTCTACTATAACATGTTTTGCTGGACTACAGGTCCTGTACACTGTATATTATTTTTATTCGTAATACCTACCATATCTTTCACAGAGCATTACATTTAATGGCCACTTAATAAACATAAAATAAATGGGTTAATCCAAACCATAATCTACTCGTAAACTTTCTTAAGGTATTTATTTATTGGCCACACACTCTCTAATACATAAAATTGTAGGTACGTTGGAGGAAGAGCAAACATAAATTAAAACAATCATATGAAAAGATACTCAACTTTACTAGAAGTCAAGGAAGTGCAAATTAAAACAAGATGCAATTTCACATCCATCAGATAGGAAAAATTAACAGGTTGCGTAACACCAAGTATTGGTGACGACTTGGGGAAACGAACACTTATACATTTCTGGTGGCAGTGTTAATTGTTGCAACTCCTTTGAAGGATAGAATTTAGCAACATCTGGTAAAGCTGAAGGTACATCTATCCTACAGCCCAATAACAACACTCGTCTACTCTAGAGAAACTCACACATTGTACAAGGACACATGTAAACCAGGTTCATGATAGCATTCACATGATAGTAAAAAACTAAAGCCAAGTTAACTGTACTTCAGTAATGGAGTATATAAATGAACTGCAGTATGTTCACAAAATGAAATACTAAAAAGAAACTGAAATGAATAAGCTCGCTCTATAGCCATGAACATGGATAAAGCTCTTATGGAGGCAGACTGCAAAAGGAGCCTATGTGTAATAGCATATCTCTAAAAAAGTCAAGACTTTAACACAAACACTAATAATAGATATTTACATATGAAGCAAAAGTATAAGCACATATATGGGAATCATGCACACAACATTTGAGAAAATGGTTACCTCTTAGGGAGGGAGGAGAATGGGACAATCAAGACAAATAAAACGAAATATTAACATCTACAGTTCGGTAGTGGTAAGCAAATGGTTATCATCCGCTGTTTTTTTATATTCTCTACATGTCTTTTATTATATCTTCTGTGTGTATTTGAAACATTTTCTAATCTTAAAAAGAAAAAATCGGATACAAAATACCAAACTCTAAAATGAATTGCTCTTACAATTTTAAATACTTACTTCTTTGAGTTGACTTCCGTATTTTCAACAATGTCTTCAATTTTCTCTACTAAATTAGTCAATGTTATCTTTTCCAACAAGTAAAAATCTTCTGCACAGAAATCTTCATCTAAAGGTCCTAAGAACTTAAAAGCAGTTATATTATTGTATATCTTCTATAAGATACCAATTTGGGACAAGTATTTTCTTATCAAATAGATATTTCTTGAAGCAAATATTGATTAGAGATTAAACAGATGGTGGCTATTAATCCCACCATTTACTAAGTCCCCTGGGAAACAAGAGAAAACTATTTCCTCACTTTGATATTATAAATAACATTTGCATCAATACCAAAATCAATGTGGCAAAAAAATCAGCAAATTATTTCCATTTGAAAGTTTTACTTTGAGACATAATGCTTCCAAAAACCTAAAGCTTTTCATTCTAAAGTAAGTTATCAAAGCAACTGTCTATATTCCATAAGTCTTTTAATTTCAGTATTTTCCTATTTAATCTGTAAATTGTAGTCTACACTATGCAGATATGAATTAATATATAAACAAGGCATAAAAGAGCAAAAACCAAGAAACAAATCCCATAATTACTTAATAATACCAACCAATCTTCATCTAACTGATGCTGTATAAACTGTCTGGAGCACAGCAAGGTCTTGTAGGTTAGCTTTAAACCAGTAACCACAGAGCGGGGAAGCTGTAAAATTCCCAGATACCTGAACTTCTCAGGATGGCTATCCCACCACAACCACCCCAACTCTGCTACCGTTATCATTTTCTGGAAAAGCTAATACGTGCATCATCATAAAATTATTAACATAAGCCTGATGTAGAAGGTGAGCCCTGACATAGTCTTATGCACTAAACAATTAGACTTAACGACAAACAACTAGAAAACATGTCAACCAGAATGAAATGGTTGCAGTGGATTTTTTAAAATTAATTAATTTATTTATTTTTGGCTGTGTTGGGTCTTCGTAGCTGCACGCAGGCTTTCTCTAGCTGCAGCGAGCGGGGGCTGGCTATTCTTCATTGCGGTCTTTAGGCGCGCGGGCTTCAGTAGCTGTAGCATGCGGGCTCAGTAGTTGTGGCTTGCAGGCTCTAGAGTGCAGGCTCAGTAGCTGTGGCGCACGGGCTTAGTTGCTCTGCAGCATGTGGGATCTCCCCGGACCAGGGCTTGAACCCATGTCCCTGCATTGGCAGGCGGATTCTTAACCACTGGGCCACCAGGGAAGCCCTGCAGTGCATTTCCTTACTTCCCCTTCATACGCTTCTGCAATTAATATTTTCTAAAAATTAATGAAGTATAGTTCTTGAATCTTTTCTCATTTGCTCACATCAAAGGTGATATTAGTTGGAATGTTGGCATCCAGCTAAATAAATACCATGTTCACTTTAAACATAAAACCTGGGCTCTTAAAAGTACAAAAAATGGGCACTGTAATACTAAAAGTACACATATAAACATTTCATTTCCTTAAGATCTGCTATCATTTTTAAGGTAACTTTCAAAGCACTTTTTTTTTTTTTTTGCGGTACGCGGGCCTCTCACTGTTGTGGCCTCTCCCGTTGCGGAGCACAGGCTCCGGACGCACAGGCTCAGCGGCCATGGCTCACGGGCACAGCCACCCCGCGGCATGTGGGATCTTCCCGGACCAGGGCACGAACCCGTGTCCCCTGCATCGATAGGCGGACTCTCAACCACTGCGCCACCAGGGAAGCCCCAAAGCACTTTTAATGCTGTATTTTTTGGACTGTGAATAGGAGAGGCCTGGAAAAGAGCTGAATTTTATCTATACCACTTCTAGTGACTTGAGTAGTTTTGTTAATAACTTAGAATAAGGAACTAAAATCTCAAATAATTTTCCTAAGGGATGAACAAGATTGGGTATCTTTACTGATTAAATTCACCAGAAAACCGGCTCTATTGCACCTATGTAAGTTCAGTGTCAAACAGCTAGCAGAAACTTGGTTCTTCTGTGTCTTAGTTCTTCTACTTAAAGATGAATATAATGTTTGTGGAATAAAGCAACTTAAATAGTATAAAATCACATAATGGCCAAATTGGGAAATGGAACATTAAATTTGAAAATCACGTTAATAGTACAATAAAACCTATCTGGAGCTTAAATCTTTACAACGTTTTGGAAATGTGATTTTTCAGTTATACAGAATAACTGCTATAACAGAAATGCATTACCTCATTTGACAGGTCATTACAATTTTAGAAAACTCTGTTAGAATGTTCTTCCACATACTGAGCTAAAAATCTCTCCCCCCTCGTGGAAGTTGGATCAACTGGGCTTGATTCTATACTGACTCTCAATGAATACAATGCAAATCAAATCTATAAATGTACCCATATTTCCCATGATAGCCTTCAAATATTTAAAGAGAAAACAGAAGTTAATATTTACTGAAAATTTACTCTGTGTCTGGGGCTGTTCTATGTGTTTTATGTGTAAAAGTATATTTAATCTCTCTGGCAACTTTAAAACAGACTATTACCTTTTCCATTGTGCAAATGAGGAAACCAAGTCTTGCAAAGGTTATACAATTAATGGTGCAACCAGAATTTGAAGCCAGATTCGCCTAGCTAAAACAAAAAGGCCTTGTTTGTTTCCCTTCTCTCTGCCACACCACGTCTTTCATCAATTTGTAAATATGTAACATGATAAAAATAAATATAATTATAGCAATAGCATTATTTAGGGTTTTGTTTAATCTTAAAATATATAGATTTTTAATTCTTTAGCATGGCAGTAAGAAAGTATGAGATCATCATTACACCCCAGTTTGATCATTTATGAACAATTTTAACTTTGAATATGTTTCAATTCTAACGTAAATATTTGGACAGGTTCAAAAATGAAGATTGATTCTAAAATGTCAGAATTATTTTAATCATTAAACTATCTGGTTCAGAATTATAACTATCTATTACAATTGTTATGATTATTGTGTTTCATAGCATTGCTCTGAGACACAGTATAATATTACATTATAGTTCATAAACCATAGTACTTATTTTCAAATATATCATACTTTTGTATTCAAACCACAGTCCTACAAATAAAAGGATAATCAAAATTACAATTTTCCATTGGTCGACACAAAAAGTCAATGTCATCTGACTTAATATCTATCTCTAGCCCCAACCTCTCCCCGAATTTAACTCATACGTTCAGCTGTCAACTCAACCAGTCTACTCAGAGGTCCAGAACTGAACACTGAACTCTTAATACGTCCAGAACTGAATTCTCTATCTGCCCTTTCCACTCCTTCTAAATGAGCCCACTCCTCCTGCAGTCTTCCTTTCCTTAAAACAGCGGCAGCTCAATTCTGCCAGTCACGTAGTTCTCCTACATCCCACTGTAAATCTGTCAGCAATTCCTGGTCATCCTCCAAAATACATCTCACGTCTACTTCTCCCTACTTCCACTAGAGCCATTCTGGTCCAGGCCACCATCACATCTCACTTGGACTACTGTAATAGCTCCTAACTGGTTTCCTAACACCTACAGTCTATCCTTAATGTAACAGCCACTAGCGATCCAAATGAAACGTCAGTTCGTGTCAATCCCCCGCCCAGAACCATTGGCTTCTCAGCTCATTCAGAGTAAAACCCTACCTGACCTGGCCTCCAGGTACCTCTCTCCTGTTCTCTTCATATCTGCTGTACCTACCATTTTATCTCTTAAAATGCTGTACCTACCATTTTATCTCTTAAAATGCCTGACAGAGCCGAAGGTAGCCATATACTTTAAAACTGTTCTAAAAAGTTAGATTTCTTCCCAAAGCAACTGTTGAAAAAAAAAGCAATGCCATTTTTGGGCTTTCACAGAGCTCATTATCAAAATTCACTAATATTTTATATTACTGTAATAATAAATGGCAACTGTTGTCACCAACTGTAAAACAGCACTGTACACAGACGAACCCGCGTCTAACTATTTTTAGGAGCTAACACAATTAGCTCAAGAACAGTTACACTGAAGCGGAAATATGTGATTTGTGGATGCTTGTGGATATGAGTCCCTCACTATTCTCCAATTTCTATTATTTATAGATTCAGATAAGAAGGAATAAATAAGCATAACTTTAAGGGAATGATGACACAGGAATGAAGCACGCAGGTGAATAGAGCTCATAAAAATGTAGAAAACAGAGAAGACACTACAGCTTTGAAGAGGATTTAGGGATACGTAATTTGATGCTTCAAGCAGAGATAATGTCAAACACACTGCATTAGCTGATTTCTAAATATACCTAAGCACCAGATTCAATTTTTAAAAACTTAAACCATTCCTGAGAAAGAAAACCAGACTATCACACTAAAAAATATTAATAAGCAGCTATCATCCACTAATTTTGTATGTATCTATTAAAACTCCCTAATTAATCATATACACATTTATGATATACTAAGAGAAAAAAGTATGATATAAAATTATATATATATAATAGCGTTACAATTATGTATTTAAAAAGACAGACATGGCTATGTAGAGTAGAGAAGGGTTAGATGGTAAAACAATAAACTATTAATAATAAATTTTATTAGGATGGTGGGAGTAAGAGTGATTTTTACTATAGATTTTAAAAGATGATATTAATAAATACTACTTTATAGTTCAAAACTTGCAGTATTGTTATTTAACATAATCAATTGTAGAAAAAAGCTACAAGAAGAAAAAGATGTCAGAATGTACTTTTCACACCTACTTACAACAGTGCTCAATCACAATGTTGTAATGTATACAAAATTGTTCTAATATTTATATTATAAAAGCTATCCCCCAAAAACATCCTTAGCTGCATCCGATGTTATCACCAATGGGGGGGGGTGAAGAAACAGGTACTGTGCCACGAACTGGACATCTCAGTGGCCATTTTGTTTACGCTGAGACCTGTCTGGCGTGTCTAGCACATGAGCACTGTCCTCTGTGTGTGTTGCATCAGGTGTGTTGTGACAGAAAACGCTTGACACCCCCGTATCACAGTGTCTCTGAGAAAAGTGAGCAATTGCTTTTTTTACTTACTTTCCCATTGCTGACAACACCTACTTCTCCAGGACGCAATTTAAGTACATCTTGACAGAATAACTGGTGAGTTCGAAAAATATTCACTCCAATGGTATTATATTTTTTCTCAAAGGCATTTTTATCCATTCCCTAAGGTATAAGTTAAGAATGATAAAACCAGTAAGAGAACAGTAAATACATTAAATAATTTTTTAAACATAGCCTACCTTAATATATTAGTATAAAATTTTAAATTATATTAACTTGTGATTTTAAAAAGTACTATTTTGTTCTGAAACCACATTTAAAAAAAGAATCCTTCTTTGGCAAGGCAATTACAATATCTGTAAATCCTGTTACAAGTAGATACAGTTTGCTACTCATTCTTTGAGAATTTTGGGTGGATTACTGATTAGTAAAATGCTAGGAAACATCAATTTAAATAAAATTTAACATTAAACAATGAAATACAATGTTTATTAAATTCTGAATTCAGTACCTCCATTTTCGTGTGTTCAATTAAAAAAATTATTGTTTAAAATAGAAATACCCTGCTCATTCCATTATACCAATCCCATGAAACCAATTTAGTAATAGTGCATTTAAACTCTGAAATACAAAAGTAATCTTTGCCATCTCAGTGTGTATCAAACCTTAATATGCATACAAATCACCTGGGTGTAGATCCAGGGAGGGCCTTACATTCTGACTTTCTATCACGTTCCTGGTAGTCCTGCAAGGTCAGAAATGTTCCCCTGCGCTGTCCAACACACAGCCACAGATGGGTACTGAGCGCTTGAAATGTGGTTAGTATGACTGAGAAACTGAGTTTAAATTTAATTTAATTTAAGTTTAAAATAGCCATATGAAGTTAGTGGCTACAGTATCAGACAATGTAGCTCTAGATCTTTACTTCCAAAACCTCTGTCTCAGTCAACCCCTCTCTGACCACAAGCTGCTGACCTTCCAGCTCATTCATCCCAGTGTCACCAGACCAACCATTACTCAACCCTTTAGTCCACTGACCCTACCACTTATTTACTGTCCATCACACTTTCCATATTATCATTTTCCTCCTAACCAAGTTATACCCCAGAGCCCTTTACTGTAACAGAAACATTCCATGCTCACCTCCCCTGGATGCTTCCCCTCAGTTATTCACCTGGCAAAACCTCAACTCTGGTTAAACACATCTCTGCTTACTCTGCAACTGGATCCAAACAGCTTTAGGACAGCTGGAGAAAAGCATGCAGCCAACATTGATCTCACTTTCAATTTATGGTCATCAACCTCAAGTGGGCCCCAGAAATCTTACTATAATGTTTTTAATTCACTTTCTCACTCGCAGAATACTAGAAAAATATTTGACATTTTCTCCTCTACCCACGAACCTCTAAGAGCACCTACTCCTATTCTAATACTTAGCTAATGACTTGACCTTCTTTTGAGGACAAAATCAATCAGAAGTAAAGTACTCATCTTGCTACCACCAAAAAAATCTACCCCATTCTTCAGCCAATACTTACAGCTTGTGCACTGGGTCCCAGCACCTCTTAGCTACGCAAGAGCTATCCTCCCACTTTGCTCTGCTCCGTTTCATCTTTTCTCATTTTCTGGATGGACTGTTTTCATCAGCATACCACAAATAAGTGAAATCCTTCCATGACCGCAAGCCCTATTCTAGCTACAGAATATTTCTCGGTTCCCCACATAGGAAAATTCCTTTAAAAAGCTACCTATACTTGCTGTCTCTGTTTCCTGATTTCCTATTCTCTCTTGAATCCAGTTCACATTTATACCTATCACTTCACTGAAACTGTTCTTATCAAAGCCACCAATGACCACCTAAACAAATAAAATGGTCCATTATGAAGCCTAATTTCAAGAAATATGGCATAGTTTATCATGTCCTCCTTGAAATACTTCCTCCAGGTGGCTTCTAGGATATCACACTCTCCTGGTTATCTTCCTAACCCAGTGGCTGTTCCATCTATCCCCTCTACTGGATCATCCTTTTCTTGCGTTCCTCTACATGTTGGAATGTTCCAGGGCTCTTTTTCAGTCCCTCTGTTCTCCAACCCCTGCCCCACTCACTTCCAAGGTATTTCATCCAGTTTCTTAGCTTTAAATTATATATAATGCTGATGACTCTCGAAACAAAACAAAACATTTTACCCTCCATTGATTCCTACACTTATTTACTAAATTGTCAACTCAACATCTCCACTTGAATGTCCAACAGGCATCTCCAACTTAACACATACAAAACTTAACTCTTGATCCCCTATGTATCCCAATCTTCTCTTCATCAAGACTTCCCCATCTCAAAAAAAAAGACACCACAATTCTAGCTGTTCAAGACAAAATCCTTGAGTATTACTTTCACATGTCACATACAATTGGCAGCTCTTCAAGCTGACTACAGTTGTAACAGATATTATGTATATACCATCTCACCATGTCCACCACCAATATCTACTCCAAGACACCATTATTTCCTACCTGGATTGTTGCAATAGCATTCTAATTGTTCATCCTATTTCCACTCTTGTTTACCGACTATCAAATCTTCACATGGCACCCAGAGTCATCTTTTTCAAGATTATTTATCTCACAAGATTCCTCAATGACTTTCCATTATACTCAGAAAAAATTTCAATTCCTTACCATGGCCTATGAGTGCTTGGATATCTGGGATTATGTTTGTGAACTCATTTCCTACTAGTCTCCCCATCACTCTACTTTGGTCATGATGACCTTCTGCCTATACCTCAAACCTGGCAAGACTGTCTCCGTGTCAAGCCTTTAGACCTGCTGTGCTCTGAACCTGGTATATTCTTCTCTGCAAGAAAGTCTGTAGACTTTCCATGGCTTGCCTTCTCATTTCATTCAGAGCTCTGCTCAGACATCAGCTCTTTAGAGATGACTTCCCTTGACCACTCCAGCTAAAAGAGCATCCCTCAAACTGTTTATTTTCTTATATTTCTTTATATCTTTCCAATACCACTTACCTGGTCTTTCCCATTACAATGTAAGCTCCATAAGAACTGGGACTCTATCTGCCTTGTTCATAAGTATTATCTCCATTGTCTGGTAGACAATCAATAAATATTTTTTGAATGGATTAATGAATCTTTCTTCCAGAGGATCAGCTTCTGTCTTTAGAATTTTCCCTGTACTGGACCCCTTGAGTGAAATAACTGAGGATTATTCACATAATCCTTTAACTCCTAATGCTTCACATAAGTACATATCCTGACTAGAATGCCTTTAACTTTAAGGATCATGAAGTAGTAGCTGAAATATATGAAATTTGATTTGTTAAGTGCCTCTATGCGAAGCTGTATCATGTAACATGCATCTTTTCCCACTGTAAAGGAGAGTTTATTATCCCCGTTTGATTATACTTAATGATTTTTTTAACATATCTCCAAGCACACTGACTTATACTTTTGAAATATGCAAGATACTTATTTATTATTTCAAACAAATAGCTACTGACCTCAGTAAGGAATGTTTTAATTTTATCTCCAGAGTAAATAGCTGTAGCAGTTTCTTCCTCTGCCAGTTTCCTGAGAAAGTTTCTCAAAAAGCTGTTTTTCAGTGTAAGAAAAGCTGCCAGAATTCCTCTGGAAATAGCTGTGTTATCTTCATCTATTTTTGATGTAGGATTATAAATAACTCCCAACCGACCATGAACACTTACTTCCTGCAAAACACATTTATAGGTGAAAAATATCAGTATCTTACCTATCCTTTTACAACTGAACTTTCTTCTTTCCAATTAAGTTTGCTCGCTTTACCATACAACATCTTTCACTGTCTTCCTGTTGAATGTATTGCATGCGGTATACCACTGAAATAGTCTAAAAACAATCATTTTATTAACTAATTCTCTCCTCTTTGCATCATGATTCTTTTGGCCTCTTTTTGGATGTGTGTGTGTAAACTAACACACATAAAAATGCACAAAATGAAACTGTAGAGCTCAGTGAATTAACCTACAAAATATCGCCCAGGTCAAGAAATAGAGCACTGCCAGCAACCCAGACATCTTTCATATCCCCTGCCAATTACTTCACCTTCCCACTTTCCTAAAGACAACCACTATCTTGTCATTCATAGTAATAACATTCTTGCTTTTCTTTATATTTTACCACCAATGTTTTCATCGTTAAAAACATTTAATCTACTTTGAACGTCATATGAATGTAATCATACACTATATATTCTTTTGTACTCTTTTTCCATTCCACATGATAGTGAGATTCACCAACACTGTTTGGAGTAGCTATAGTTACTTTTTTTTGGTGCCATACAGAATTCCATATGAATATACTCTCCTTTATCCATTCTACTGACGCTAGACCTTTGAATTTTTTTCACTTTGGCACTCTACAAACACAATATACATATCTTCAACTTTAGAAGATGTTAAAAAGAGTTTTTCAGGATAGTTAGACTAATTTTTACTCCCACCAGCAACATATGAAAGTCCCACTACCCCAGAGCCTCATAAACATTTTGTATTGTCAGATTTTTAAATTTAAATCATTCTGGTGGATGTGTAAAGATATCTCATTAGGTTTATTTTGCTTTTTCTCATCACTAATGATATTAAACATTCTTTAACATGCTCATTGGCCTCTTTTCTGATTTGTCTGTTGAATCTTTTGCCAGTATTTCATTGGAGATAATTACCTTTTATGTACTGAGTTATAAGGGTTTCATTTCTAAGACTTGAGTGCTTTTTTGGTTACCCGTATGCAGATAACTTCTGCTAGTCTGTGGCTTGACCTTTTATTCTCTTGCTGGTGTGTTCTGACAAAAAACAGTCCCTAATTTCAATGTAGTTGAATTTACTGGTATTCTGCTTCATTGCTACTGGGTTTTGTGTTCTGTTTTACAAATCTTTCTCTTCTCTCAAGTCCTAAAGATAACCTTTGTTACCTTTGAGAACCTTTATTATTTTGCTTTCTATGTTTAGATCTCTATCCATTTGGAATTGATTTCTGAGTGTGATGTGAAAAAGAGAGAGTTTAAGAGACCACCCTTACTGCTCTTTAAGGTCAACTCTATCATAAAGCACGTGTAGTATATACATGGGTCTGTTTCTGGATTCTCTATTCTTCTTTCACTGCTCTATTTTTCTATCCAAATTGTTTTCAGTTGTATAGCTTTATGAAAGATCTTGATACCCAGCAGAGCAATTATCCTACCTTCCTCTTCTTGAAGAGTAACTTAGTTATTCTTGGTCCTTCGAATCTCCATATAAATTTGAGAATCAGCTTGACAATTTCCATAAAACATGCTCAGATTCATATTGGAATTGCACCTAACTGATACATCAATTTGGGGAGAACATCTTTAAAATACTGACTCTTTCAATTCATGATTATGGTATATCCCTCCATTCATGTGAGACTTCTGAATTTTCTCTCAATATTTTATTGTGTAAAAGTCTTAAACATATTATGTTACATTTATTCCTAGCATTTGATATTTTTGATACTATTATAAGTGATTTTTTATTTAAAATGCATTTCTTATTTGTTGCAATGCTTAGACTTAATTCTGGTATACTGACCTGTTGGGCAGCAACCTAGTTAAACTAAAAAATGAATTCTAATAACTTTTTGTGGATTTATATGTATTTTCTGTATAAACAATTTGGAAAAAAGACAATTTTAATTTTTCCTTTTTGATTTTTATAATGCTTATTCCTTTATTCACTTGTGTAGGATTTTTGCACCTATGTCCATGAGTCAGAGTGGCCTACAGTTTTCCATTCTTATATAATGCCCTTTTATGCATTTGGTTTTGAAGTAATGCTGACCTTGTACAATGAGTTGAAATGTATTGCTTATTTTTCTATTCTCTGGAAAAAAATTTGTGTTAGATTGATGCTTGGTACAGTTTACTAGTATGGTCATATAAGTCTGGGGTTTTCTCTTCTGAATACCTTAAGTTACAGATTTAATTCCTTTGATAACTAAAAATGCCTTCTTCCTACCTCTGTCATGTCCACAGAATCTTGAGTAACATCCCCTCTTTCTATCAGAGCACTGATTGATTGGGTCTGCTTCTCCATATTTCTTGACCAGTTTTACCATGTGTTTCTATCAATTCTATTAGTCTTTTCAAAGAACCAAATTTTGGCTTTGTGGACCTTAACTACTGTATGTCTTCTATTTCATTACTCTTTGTTCTTATCTTTATCTTCCTTTTCCTTTACTTTCTTCGATAGAAGTTTAAGTTGCTGTTTTTAAATTTTAAGATTTGTGCTTAGATGACTGATCTTTCAACCTTTCTCTTTTTCAGATATAACATAGTTTTAGTTGTATCTGTCAAGTTTTAATGTCATTCAAATCTTAATTCTTTCAAAAAATATTTTCAAATGTGCATTTTTGTATCAACAGGTTACACAGAAGCATTTCTTAATTTCCAAATATACAGAGATGTTCTAGTTTTCTTTCCGTGATTGATTTCTAACTTAATTACACTGTGGTCAAAGAATATACAGTTGATCTTTCAACAACACAGGTTTGAACAGCATGGGTCCACTTAAAAACAATTTTTTTTCAGTAGTAAATACTACAATATTACATGATCTGTGGTTGGTTGAATCTGCAGATGTGGAACCTTGAATACGGAGGGCTGACTATAAGTTGTAAGTGGATTTCTGACTGCTCAGAGGGTCAGTGGCCCTAACCCCTGCATTGTTCAAGGGTCAACTGTACTTTGCATAATTGAAGAAGATATAACAATTGTGAATATTTATGCACCCAACATAGGAGCACCTCAATACATAAAGCAAATGCTAACAGCCATAAGAGGGGAAATTGAGAGTAACACAATAATCGTGGGGGATTTTAACACTACACTTATACCAATGGATAGATCATCCAAACTGAAAATTAATAAGGAAACACAAGCCTTACATGACACATTAGACCAGACAGACTTAATTCACATTTATAGGACATTCCACACGAAGCAGCAGAATACACTTTCTTCTCAAGTGCACAGGGAACATTCTCCAGGATATATCACATTTTGGGTCACAAATCAATCCTCAGTAAATTTAAGAAAATTGAAATCGTATCAAGCATCTTTTTGGAACACAACACTATGAGATTAGAAATCAATTACAGAAAAAAAAACTGTGAAAAACACAAACACATGGAGGCTAAACAATATGCTACTAAATAACCAAGAGATTACTGAAGAAATCAAAGAGAAATAAAAAAATACCTAGAAACAAGTGACAAGAAAACATGACGATCCAAAACCTATGGGATGCAGCAAAAGAAGTTCTAAGAGGGAAGTTTATAGCAATACAATCCTACCTCAAGGAACAAGAAAAATCTCAAACAACCTAAACTGACACCTAAAGCAACTAGAAAGAACAAACAAAACCCAAAGTTAGTAGAAGGAAAGAAATCATAAAGATCAGAGTAGAAATAAATGAAATAGAAACAAAGAAAACAATAGCAAAGATCAATAAAACTAAAAGCTGGTTCTTTGAGAAGATAAACAAAACTGATAAACCTTCAGCCAGACTCATCAAGGAAAAAAGGGAGAGGACTCAAATGAATAAAATTAGAAATGAAAAAGGAGAGGTCACAATGGACACTGCAGAAATACAAAGGATCGTGAGACTACTACAAGCAACTATATGGCAATAAAATGGACAATGTGGAAGAAATGGACAAATTCTTAGAAAGGTACAACCTTCTAGGACTGAACCAGGAAGAAACAGAAAATATAAACAGACCAATCACAAGTAATGAAATTGAAACTGTGATTAAAAATCTTCCAACAAACAAAAGTCCAGGACCAGATGGCTTCACAGGTGAATTCTATCAAACATTTAGAGATGAGCTAACACCCATCCTTCTCAAACTCTTCCAAAAAACTGCAGAGGGAGGAACACTCCCAAACTCATTCTACAAAGCCACCCGATACCAAAACCAGACAAAGATATCCCAAAAAAGGAAAATTACAGGCCAATATCACTGATGAACATAGGTGCAAAAATCCTCAACAAAATACTAGCAAACAGAATCCAATAGCACATTAAAAGGGTCATACACCATGACCAAGTGGGGTTTATCCCAGGAATGCAAGGATTCTTCAATATACGCAAATCAATCAATGTGATACACCATATTAACAAACTGAAGGAGAAAAACCATACGATCATCTCAATGGATGCAGAAAAAGCTTTCGACAAAATTCAACACCCATTTATGATAAAAACCCTCCAGGAAGTAGGCACAGAGGGAACTTACCTCAACATAATAAAGGCCACATTTGACAAACCCACAGCCAACATCATTCTCAATGGTGAAAACTTGAAACCGTTTCCACTAAGATCAGGAACCAGACAAAGTTGCCCACTCTCACCACTATTCAACACAGTTTAGGAAGTTTTAGCCACAGCAATCAGAGAAGGAAAAGAAATAAAAGGAATCCAAATCAGAAAAGAAGAAGTAAAACTGTCACTGTTTGCAGATGACATGATACCATCCATAGAAAATCCTAGATACACCAGAAAACTACTAGAGCTAATAAATGAATTTAGTAAAGTCACAGGATACAAAATTAATACACAGGAATCTCTTGCATTCCTATACGCTGACAATGAAAGATCAGAAAGAGAAATTAAGGAAACAATCCCATTTACCATTGCAACAAAAAGAATAAAATAGCTAGGAATAATCCTACCTAAGGAGCTAAAAGACCTGTATGCAGAAAACTGTAAGATACTGATGAAAGAAATCAAAGATGACACAAACAGATGGAGAGATATACCATGTTCTTGGACTGGAAGAATCAATATTGTGAAAATGACTATACTACCAAAGCAATCTACAGATTCAGGGCTATCCCTAACAAATTACCAGTGGCAATTTTCACAGAAATGGAACAAAAAATTTTACAATTTGTATGGAAACACAAAAGACCTTGAATAGCAAAAGCAATGTTGAGGGAAAAAAACAGAGCTGGAGGAATCAGGCTCCCTGACTTCAGACTATACTACAAAGCTACAGTCATCAAGACAGTATGGTACTGGCACAAAAACAGAAATATAGATCAATGCAATAGGCCAGAAAGCCCAGAGCTAAACCCACGCACCTATGGTCACCTGATCTATGACAAAGGAGGCAAGGATATACAATGGAGCAAAGACAGCCTCTTCAAAAAGTGGTGCTGGGAAAACTGGACAGCTACTCGTAAAAGAATGAAGTTAGAACACTCCCTAACACCATACACAAAAATAAACTCAAAATGGTTTAAGGACCTAAATGTAAGGCTAGACGCTGTAAAACTCTTAGAGGAAAACATAGGAAGAACACTCTTTGACATAAATCACAGAAAGATCTTTTTTGACCCACCTCCTAGAGTAATGAGAATAAAAAGTAAAATAAACAAATGGGACCTAATGAAACTTAAAGCCACAGCAAAGGAAACCATAAACAAGAAGAAAAGACAACCCTTAGATGGGAGAAAATATTTGCAAATGAAGCAACTGAGAAAGGATTAATCTCCAAAATATACAAACAGCAGCACATGCAGCTCAATATCAAAAAAACCCACAAAGCAACCCAATCAAAAAACGGGTGGAAGACCTAAATAGACATTTCTCCAAAGAAGACATACAGATGGCCAACAAACACATGAAAAGACGCTCAACATCACTAATCATTAGACAAATGCAAATCAAAACTACAATGAACTATCACCTCACACAGGTCAGAATGGCCATCATCAAAAAATCTACAAACAATAAATGCTGGAGAGGGTGTGGAGAAAAGGGAACCCTCTGCACTGTTGGTAGGAATGTAAATTGATACAGCCACTGTGAAGAACAGTATGGAGGTTCCCTAAAAAACTAAAAATAGAACTACCATATGACCCAGCAATCCCACTACTGGGCATATACCCTAAGAAAACCATAATTCAAAAAGATACATGCACCCCAGTGTTCACTGCAGCACTGTTTACAATAGCCAAGACATGGAAACAACCTAAATGTCCATCGACAGAAGAATGGATAAAGAAGATGTGGTACATACATACAATGGAATACTACTCAGCCATAAAAAGGAATGAAACTGGGTCATTTGTAGAGATGTGGATGGATCTAGAGCCTGTCATACAGAGTGAGGTAAGTCAGAAGGAGAAAAACAAATATCGTATATTAACGCATATATGCGGAATCTGAAAGAACTGGTATAGACAATCTTATTTACAAAGCAGAAATAGAGACAGATGTAGAGAACAAATGTATGGATATTAAGGGGGAAGGGGGAGGTGGGATGAATTGGGAGATGGGGATTGACATATATACACTACTGATACTATATATAAAATAGATAACTAATGAGAACCTACTGTATAGCACGGGGGACTCTACTCAATGCTCTGTGGTGAGCTAAATGGGAAGGAAATCCATAAAAGAGGGGATATATGTACACGTATAGCTGATTCACTTTGCTGTACAGTAGAAACTCACACAACATTGTAAAGCAACTATACTCCAATAAAAAATTAAAAAAAAAATACTTACTACTGATGCAAAAAAGCAAAAGAAAATTTCAGGAGACTTGCTTTATAGCCTAGCATCTACAAATGTTTTTTAAACGTTACATTTGGGCTTTGCAAGAACATATACTATGTGTACTTTTCTGTCAATATCCATTAGGTCAGGTTTGATTATTTTATTGTTCCAACATTCTATACATCCCTGCTGATTTTCTGTGTGCTTGGTCTACTTGTTATTGAGCGAGGTATGTAGAAACAATAGTACAGACTGGGGGCCGGCAGTCCAAGATCCGTGTGCCAGCGTGGTCAGGCGCTGGTGAGGACCCTCTTCCGCACTACATTCTGCCGACGTCTCCTTGTATCCTCACATGGCAGAAAGAGAGTGGGCTACCTCTCTGACCTCTTCTTGTAAGGGCAATAATCCCATTTATGAGGACGCCACCCTTTTGACCTAATTACCTCCTCAAGGCCCCACCTCCAAATATCATCACATTGAGGATTAGAGTTGAACACATAAATTTTGGGGGGACACAAACATTCAGTACATACACACTATGTATGTAAATGTATGTCCAACTGCAAGGACTAGCAAAGAATATATAGGTCATGAATCACAGAAGACATGTAGGTTTTTCTTTTCCTGGGCAAGGTTACCCATTCTACATGGAGAAAGAATTTGAATGCCTGTCTTAATCTCCTTAGCACCATGTTCTAACCAAGTCAAGGTACTGAAAATGTTAACATGAAGGGAAATAATGATTTAATGCATGTTCTTCATATTGCTTTCTCGAAATTACAACAAATTAGAATTTTTGTAGTAAGAGTGTCTAAATACTCACCAGGTGATTTAATGCATTAAAAAGCAGTTTTCTCCCAGATGGTTTGTCAAAATCAGCAATAATCCAGAAAGTAACTGAAGAAATGACATCATCTGAAAGTTTCAAACAGTTTAGTCAAACTAATTCTTCTTAAAATCAAACTAAAGACAGGGACATTTCCAGTTAACAAAATACATAAAAACAGTAACAATTTTTAAAATGAATCTTTCTGAAAATAAGCAAATATTGGCAAAAATTACATACACACAGAGTGAAATACACATAACAATGTTGAAAGAGGAATAACCTTTATATAAACTCAGATACCAAAAAGAAAGAATAGTCCCCAAGAAACACATATGTGAGATACTTTTGCCAGTAGGGAAAACTGTATCATGCTTATCAAAGTTCTACTGTTGCCAAGCAAAAATGCCTTCCAGCTACACTTGTAAAAAATAATGATATTTGTACCTCACATATATGTAAAACTGGATACAATAAATTATTAGCAGATATTGAAAACAGCAATATTTATTAGCTTATGATTCATGTATTTCAAAAATTCTGACTATTATTAACTTGGCCTAATTCACATCATCCTATGCCAACATCAATGCAATTCTTGTTTCAGAAACATCTGAAAATTTGGAAGCCACAAGAAGAAATAATTTTTAATTCTGCAATCACAGTTAAATGGGTTTAATTTCATCCAGCCTCAGCATATAACACCTGAAATAATACTTGTCTGGCCATCATTAAAACCTATAGAAAAATCAGTCCCTTAGATCTTATGACCCACTTAAAACAACTGTAAAATGTGTGCTACACCAAAAACCTACACCTGAATAGATGTGAAGCTACAGTTATTACCATACTCAGTAATATATAACTGTGCAAAAACTGGCTTTGGTTAATGAAAAAAATATAACAAAAAGAAGGATAACATCAATTCTACTTGCAATCCTTCAGAAGCAATTTGAGAGTAAGGCAGTGGCACATTCTTCTCAAAGAAGAAAGGTAAAGAATTCTCGTGCCTTTTTAATGTCATCACTTTTACCATTACAACTAGTAAACAGAACTATTTCAAAAGTGCTAAGCAAATCTCTCCCAACTCTTTTATTTCTTTACATACTTACATAAATGCAAATAAAGAAATCAGGTGTTTCTCAGTTAATAAAGTCTTCTTTTAGATTGCAAGAGATTTAACCAAAGGGCATTAATTATGGTCTAACTTATTCTGATGCCCAGAAGCAATTTTTGAAATATAACCCAGAACCTGATAAATATGTTTGCCCTATTTTTTATTCCCTGTTTCTCTGCCTCCTTTTCCCTTCACTTGACACATTCAGGACCTTAGCCTGCCATAATATGGAATTGAATTACATTTTATTATTTGTTGGTTCTCTTGTAGACAGACCACTTTATGAACATGAAATCATAGATCTGTTCCAAAGTAATTCAAGGGCCATATGGTCCTAATTTGGATTCACTCCACAGCATTCTCAAAAACTAGCTGTCTGCTTGAATCTCTCTCATATATAAAAATTTACCCCTTATTACATAGTAATTCCATCTTGAGATCACTCATTGTTAGAAAGTTACTGCTTTATATACTGAAATAACAATCAGCTTTCTTTTATGTTTCATGCATTGGCTCTTTTTGTTCTCTCTAGAGCAAAGCAGGTCAAACAAAACAAAGTGAAACCAAAACCAACCAAACTCCAATTATCTTCATGTATCTGAATAGTTCACGGTCTCTAACAGAACTGTGGTCACACTGAAGACTTTCCTATCCAGGCTAAGTCCTTATTTCCAAAGATGTTCCTGTCTTGGCTCCCTCTCCTTTGGTTATGACCCTTAACTTAAGCAAAACATTTAGACGTTGTTTAATCAGAATACAGAACTATTCTCTTCTCATCTGGGGATTACACTTTTATTCATGCCTGATAAGATTATCAGTTTATTTAATCTTGAAAGGGTTTTTACTACCTTCCTAAAAAGGAGAAAAATGGAATAGCTTGCTTTAAAAAAAAAAAAAAAAGGCAAAAACCCCTCAAGATTAACCCCTCTGCATATACGATTAGCTAAGATAGGAGGCATCACATTTTCTCATCACAGTCCTTACATCCTAATAATTTTCAAATCCTCAAATTGAAAGCCAGGTCTCCAGTCAGATATCAACATCTAGAAACGTATTATGCAAGCATTTAATAAAATTACAAGTTTTTGCTATTTAGGAATAAATTCAGGAAAATAAAATATGCTTATTACCTTCCTGGGTTACATAATACATGTTCTCTGCAATTACAGCACTCTTATCTTGTGAATCCAAGAAGAAGAAAGTAGAGAAATCTTCAACATCAGCAGTTACTAAAAATTTTAATATTAAATGTTAAATAATGAATAAAACATTCACAACCCAATAAACATTTATAGGAAAGTATATGGAAGGATTGTATTACCTGATGTAGATATTAAATTAAGGTACTGCCATTTATTGTACAAAATCAAAGGATTTATACGGGGCACAACATTATTTCTATCCATAAGGAAGTCAATTGCATTTGTTCGATCATTTAATATACCCTAAAATAATAAAATATTATTTAGGTAACATATGTGATTTATATGCAGATGTTTTAAAATTATGCAGAGAATACATTTAAAGACTACTGAATCTAAAATAAGTCAATAAGTAATATGCAATTTAGGATTCTTATAATAAATTTTCCTACAAAACTGTGAAGTTTCTTTCCAATTAAGCAATTTTTTAGATGCAATTATGCACAGATAAATTTAATTACTACTTTAAAAATCATTACTAAACGATCAGAATGGAAACTTTTACACAATTAACTTTTGCTATTAAAAGATATTTTTAATATAAAAATCATCTATAAATATCATTCATCAGATATTTTCTCATACATGCTTACCTACCATAAAAACTTCCTTTTGTAAATATGCAGTTTCATCCATCATTCTGTGAAGAACAGCCGTTTCTAGTTCCCGAATATTCAGCTCTTCATGGTGAAAGGATTCACCATTATAAAGAGCTTGAGGCAAAGGACCCAGGCCAGTCATCCTGTAATAGCTTGCTCCTGCCTATGCAATTAAAAAATACCAGAGAGTTAAACAGAATACGTTTGCCTGAAAAAGAAACACATAAATAAAGAAAGGGACACGGCCACATTTTGTATGTCATAGAAAAAACGTTAATTTTGCTAATTTTATCTGTCCTTTCCAAACATTATTTAAAGGAAGGTAATTTACCTACATAGAACAAGTCAGAAAACTTTTTCTGTAAAGGGCCAGATACATATTTTAGGCTTTGTGAGCCGTCTGGTCTCTGACACAACTACTCAATCGTGATGTTATAGTGCAAAAGCAGTGGCACACAACACATGAATGAGTGAACGTGGCTGTGTCTCCAAAAACCTGTATTTATAAAAACACGTGGTAGAAAGGCTGGATTTGGCTCATGGGCTGTAGTTTGCTGACCCCTCATAGAGAGTATGACATTACTTTAAAAAATGCATTTACCTGCATAAGAGATTCATTTCTCGCTATATTCATTTGTTTAGTTAACATTTATTGAATTCAAGCATTTGGCTAGACTTTGTGCATACACAGCTGAAATATCTGCCTTCAACGGGCTCACATATATACAAGCAAAACTGAGGCATATACCAGATTGTATGGGAGCCCAGAAAAGGAATGACTAAGCTGGCTTGTGGAGGGGAGGGATCACAGAAGGCCTCTGTTAGGGAGTGACACTAAAAGTCTTAAAGGATGAGCAAAAATATGCTAGGGAGATAAAGTGGAGAAAGACATTCCCAGTGAAAAGAGACAGCACTGCAAGGAACAGAAGGGAAGAGAGAGGTGGTATATTTAGGTAATGGCAAGTACTTTTCTGTGTTTACAGTGGGAGGAGTTACATAGGGAGAAGATGTGGAGTCAGAGGGGATGGGGAGAGAGGACAGATCATGAAGGTCCTCAACATCTGGATTTTATCTTGTGAGGGATAAAGCATCACTAAACAATTAATTCATTCGCTACTCAACACTACAAATTATTAAAACTTTCATGATAGCCAACATATTCACAATTACCCTATGAAGCTAAGGACTACTATTATATCCACTTTACAGATGATAAAACAGAGTCACTCCCAATGCCACATAATGACTACATTTTGGAAACAGACTTTGTAGTTAACATCTGTTTGACCAGGAGTCTGAACTCTTATCATCTCTGCATTTATTGGACATTTACTGTGTATTAGGCAATGAATGCATAAGAATGATATGCAAACTCTGTGCTAAGAAGACATAGTTTAACAGGGGGAGAGATGGATACATTAAAAATAAGTGTGAATATATATCCAGGGGTACTAGGGAGGGCACGGTCAATTCTACCTAGGAAGAGGGCTCATGACAAGAAATACGATCAGATTTGCTCTTTAAAAAAAAGAATATAGTGGCGACAAAGAGAAGGAAGAGGGTCGGAGAGCATGCACTGGGGGCGGTGGGTTAGGGGCTACTGCAAAAATACAGGAAAGAAAAAGCAAGAGCCAGACAAAAATCAGTGGTGAGAAGCAAGGAGAGAATGAGGCAGTTTCTGAAATATTTAGTTGACAAAACTGACAGAACTTGATGATCTACTGTTCGGGAGGGTGTGAGGGAGAAGAAGTTGCACAACTATCAGGCTTCTGGTAGCCTGAGTGCCCTGGGAGGATGATGGCGCTACCCTCTAGGATAAGGCACAGAAAAAGAAAAAAAGGTTTGGGGTAACAAGAAAGACGATGGGCGTAGCTTTAAATTCATTTAAGACGCTTATGGGCAATCCCCCAGGCAGCTGAGTACATGGCTTTGGAGCTTAAGAAGGATATTGCTGCTAGAAATACAGCAATTTTCCCCTGTGACTTTTCAGTTAGGCAACCGGTCTATTACAAAAGCCTTAATTACCACAAATAAGCCATAACACTGAATTTTGTACTTTCAGCCTACGTCTCTATTCTGAGCTGTAGACACAAATACCCAATCACACTTCACATCTCCTATGGAATTCTCACAGGCACCTCGAATTCAACATGTGAAAAACCGAACTTCTGTTCTTATTTCCCACTTGGTTTCTCTTCCACCCTTTCCATCTTGGCAATGGCACTACCACCATCCCAGTGAGTTAGCTGAAGCCCGGGAGCCGTCCTTGACAATTTCTCTTCTCCTCTCTCCCCTTTCCAATCCAGCAGCAGGTCCTGGATTGTATTTCCCAAATACCTCAATTGCGTCCATTTTTCTCTGCCTCTACTCTTCCAAAAACCTACTAGCCCATCTCTCTCACCTAAATGCTTCCTAATCCGTCTTACTATGTACACTTTTACCCTCTGACAACCTATTCTCAACAACGGAGAATGCTCTTTGGAGAAAATGCATGTCACTGTCACTTCACTTGCTTAATATCTTCTCAGGTTTTTCACTGTTGCAAAGGTATTCTACTGTTTTGAGTTAACAAGCTTGTTAATTAACTACGGCTCACCACACTCTGTGTAATCAGGCCCCTCGCTTACACCTCTAGCCTCATCTTAGGGACTTCCCTCTACAACACAAACACATACTTGCTATATCTACTCAGTAGTAACACCAACTCTCTTCGTTCCTTCACATTCAGGACATCCTAACATTTTTCTCTGGAATGCCGACTACCTACCACTTCTTTGTCTTCTTTTGTCCAACTGTCCTCCTACTTCTGGACGCGGCTTTAATGTCACCTTAATGTCTATGTATTGCGTATTGGGTGGGCCCCTTCTAATAAAGACTCATGTCCATCAATTTGGGGAATTTCTTTGTGGTATTCCTCTAATGCTTTCCTTTGTTTTCTCTGTTCTTTCTGAATCTTGTGAATTGAAGACTGTTTACCTTCTTACTTTTCATGTGTCTTTTTGTCTCTGTCCTATTAAATTTTGATTTTATTTTTAATTTTCAAAAGATCTTCATGTACTCTATTCTTTTACCTCTTGTGGACAGAATATTGTAAGTAATAAATGTTTGTTGAAAGAAAAAATAAAGTTTGGATACAGAGAGAAAACTACAGGAACATGAGTTTAGGGAATAAAGGTCTAAAACATTTATTTTCTTTGTGACGTAGTAATCAGAATGATTTTTGAGGCATGAAGAGAAAGGTGAAAAGGGCTTATAGGACTGATGAATGTTTAGAATAACTCTTGGGAGGAATAGGTAAGGAATAAAACCAGGCACAACTAAAGGACGGTAAGTAACACAGAGTCCAATTTAAGCTGGAGATTAAGTAGACTTGAGAAAAATGCAGAAATTAAGAAATGAAGATATCGTCATTACAAGACAGTCTTACAGGGAGAGAGGTGTAAAAAAGGAGAAAACAGAAGACTGAACTCACACACAAAAGATGGGATTCAATGTTTCTGAGGAGTGTACTGAATCCGTAATCTTCACAAAAATCCTTAATGTGTTTCATAATTTCAGGAGAATATGACTACAGGTATCTTAAAACTGGCAACACCATAAAAATATTCATTTTGCAGCTTAACTTGATAAAGAGTAAAAGTGGATTTCTGATAAATATGGTAGATTTATCACACGTGCTCATCTCGATTCTGCAAGTTTCACTATGTCAACTACAGATTGGCGCTTGCCACCCACCTCTACCAGGCTTAAATCATGAGCTGCTGCGGCCGCTGACCTTCAACACCCCCTGAAAGGAGTTCAGGTGGAGAGCAGAGACGAGGCACTCTGTGCTCTGAGAAAAACTGGCAGAACAGGCCTTCAGATAGATATTTTCAGAAGCCAATTTTATGAGCCCAATTCTTATATCTCCTCTTATCTAGAAAAGCACTAAAATCCTTCATGGTGACGTCTGCTCCTCGTGACTAGCAGTAACCTTCACTAGACTAGCAGAAACCTTTTGCAAAGAAAATGTGCTTAATTGCATGTACTCCCCTGTCACCAAAATCACATGTATACTGACCTTCCCCCCTACTTCTTCGGAGCAGTTTCTCAGAGCTATCTGAAATGCCGTCTCCCGGGCTATAGTCCTCATTTTGCCCTCAATAGAACTTAACTCGTGACTCTCATGTGCATTTTTTTAAGTCAGCAACTAAAATGAGAGTATAATAATAAAAATCATGATGACAACGATGATGATAACAACAATAACAAGATATGAGCCCACAGAGAAAAACGGGAGAAAAGATAAAGAGTAGGTGACCAAAGTAGAAAGGGAAGTCGCTCCCGTGCAGACAGAAAGGAACGTCAATGTTTTCAGAACCCCTGAGGGCTAATAACCTAGACTACCTTAGAAGGAGAAGATAAGGAGCAGAGCACGAAATGTGGAAACCTGTTGAGAGTCTGTATGCAGAGAAGTTGTATACCAAGGCCCCTCTCTCAATCCTGAAAGGCTAAACTATTCTGCTTCCCTTTACTCTCTGCTGAAATTGAATCACAAAGGCTCTAGATTTGGGGATTCCAGGTATAGTGGAAGGCTGAGAAAGGGGATGGAAACAAGACAGAAGATTGAAGGAAAGTTCACATTCTTTCAACGCAGCCTATTACCACATCCTATTTCTGGACATATCCTATCGCCTCGTTTCCCACATCTGCACCCTTTCATTTGCCACATATACTCCTTCTAAGAGGAAAATAAAGAATTCTCATTTGAAGAAATCAAACCCTGCAACAGAATGCCAGCATTCGAAAAGACATTCATTTGTTGGTCATCTAACTGAAAAAACTGACTCACTCCCCAAGTGAGGCCCACCAACCGAAAAGACCCGTTTATTTGTAAGCAGCTTTTTACGGTTTCATACTTACATGTCAAAGACAACCAGACATCATAATACATTTGACAAATGCTTCAAACACAAAAAAGGAAATCAAACTGGATGAAAAAGGGAAGGTATAGAAGGCAGAGATAGCACAGGGCACAGAACAACACATCAGAAAGCTAACATTCTTAGATTAAAAAACTGTGCTCATGAAAGAAAAACTGGACACTCCAAAAAGGAATAAAAGAAGAAGAAAAAGTAAATAATTGCTCAATCCAGAAGATTCAGAAAGAACAGAGAAAATACAGGAAAGCATTGAAAAACAACACAAAGAAATTCCCAGAATTGATGGACACGTATCTCCATTAGAAGGGACCCACCAAACACCCAATGTGTTAAATGAAACAGGATCAAGACAAAGACATATCATGAAATTTCCAAGCAACAGGGATAAAAAGATCCTAAAAACCTTCAAACAGGAAATATAAATAATAGATCAAAGAAAGACAAAGGAGTCAAAATCAGATTGGTATCATTCATTTCAGTAGCTTATTAGGAGCTAGGAGAGAGTAAAAGAAAGCCTTCAAAATCCACACGAAAAATGATTACCCAGTCCAACAATCAATAAAATGCAAATATAAAATAAAAAACTTTTATATAAAAGAGATCAAAGAATTTTTTTCATGCATACTTGCTTGAGAAAGAAGTAAAAGCAAAATAAATCAAAAAGAGGAAACGCACAGTGTTCATGAAGCCGGAGAAAAAGCAGAGATCCAATGAAGGAAAGCAGCAGAGGCAGATCCAGAAATGACAGCTGTGCTTCAGGTACAGAGGACAACCAGTTCAGTTTAGACAAAATGCAGAGTGGCTGCAGAAGGGCATTCTTGGGGCTGGTGTGGGGGGGGCAAAGTGCTGGCTTGTTAATGGCTTTGTTTGTGTAAGGAAAATTCTAGATAGGTTATCTGACCAATCTCTTGACTATCTTGATATATTTGCAATAGGTAGAAAACTACGTGAATGAGTAAAAATGGAGTAACCCTTAAAGCTACAAAAAAAAAGTTGTTAAAAAACAACCATAGTACTTGACTTACTAACAAGGAACACTTTAAAAGTCACACTCACACTAAATATTCATTTAACCAAAATGTGTTAAAAACAGATCGGATAATCAGCTGGTTTGCAACAGGACTTTCCAATTCTTATTGTACTGAAATACTTTTGCACCAGTTGGTAAGTAACTGCTGTCTTGGGACTGCGATTCCCCACATGAGAACTACCTTGACCACTTTCCCAGACTATCCATGTCAGCATGATACAGCTATAAGCAAGTCAGTATCAGCCTCAGAATGAAGCCTTCGAAGACTCCATTCCAGTTCGAGGATGTGCTTTGATTGATTCATCTGATTGTTTGCTCTTGAAGCCACAACAGGTTTAAAATATTTCAAGTACTACCACTGGGACTGGAGGAGACCAAGGGACGGTCAGGAGGTGGAAGAGAGCTCAACCTTCAATTACTGTAAGACTCAAAAAATAATATCTAAAAATTAAGACGTGCAAACTTGAGGAATACAAAAGAATAAGAAGACAAGATTCCTTTCCTTAAAGTACTTATAATACAGTTGGAAATGAAATTTACATCCAAATATATTATGTATAAAAAGGTATATATTATGTATAAAAAGGTAGTTAATAGGAAACAGTAATATTGGGTTGTGAACACCAATATCTGAGGATAACATGGTGTTAGATATTTTCATGGCAACTGATATAAATAGTATGTTTTGGCTATATAAAATTATCTCAACTTAAAAATTCATTTGTATCACATCATATGTTGCTGTTGCCTTTACCTAGAATACATATGAATAAATGAATTCATTTATCTCTACATAAAAGTTAGAGTCTTGTTTGTAGAGCCATTCAGCCACTCTTTTGATTGGAGCACTTAGTCCATTTACATTTAATTATTGATAGGTATGTACTTATTGCCACTTTTTAATTGTTTTAAGGTTGTTTTTTGTAATTTTATGCACTGTAAATTCTGAGAAGTATCTGTTTTGGTACTTTTAAAAAAGCCAATAGTGGCAACTTAAATACTGTATACAACTTGTGTCATTCAAAGGTATAAATTTCCCTTTTTTCCGAGGGTCTAAAATCTAAATCATGAGTTAATTATACTGAGATCATTTATTCATGAGATTATAATAAAAGTTTCTTGATCACATTTTTAAAAATTTGCATTCCAGCTTACCTTTCTTTCACCATCATATTTAGAATAAATTCCCAAAATATCCCAAATGTTAGCATGAGGAAATTCATTTTGGAGAACACCCTTCACATTGTCCACGGTGAGTATATTGTGATTCTCTACTTTTTGGTACATCTGTGAAAATAAAGATATTATAATTAACTTTCACCTTACAGTAATTAGTTTTATTTCTTTCCCTTAGCATGCATATTTATAAAATAAAGAACATATTTTATATTTTGTAAGTTCTAAGCATACTATATACATACATATATATATATACACATGATTCCCACACATACACAAATAAACCATTTTAAGAATACAATCTATTATCCTATAGTAAAAATGGTTTTGTGAATATTCTTTGGCTTTCAAAATACCATATCATATTTGTATATTATATTCTATTTTGATCAAACCAGATGCTATGATTCTTAATAAAATAATGGTTAACTTTATTTTTTTATTATTTTTTTATTTTTTGAAAATCTGCATGCTATTTTATTTCCATTAGAAAAACATTATCTATATAAAATTTGGTCCAGTTTCTTCTCCTTTACCTCTACCATTCAAACTTAAATGCTTTAATTTTACTCAAGTAAAAGCAGAATCATGTATCTGACATGAGAACTGAATAGTCCATACCATTAAATTAACAGAGTTTAATTGAATTAGGTGTGCTCTTTATTATTTCTCAGGAATACTAACTCACCTTTCCTACATGCTATTTCCCTTTACTTTTATTTTTCTGAGTAACTATGTAATGTGTGTCTCTTTTCCCACATCCAGTAATGAGTGTTATAGAAGTGTAATTTATAACATCAGTAACTAGATTCATCATTAATCTTCCACTCATGTTCAATTCCCCTTATTATATGGTATTTCCATAATAACGTCAGATATTTCAGTCAACCTTACACTTTGCAACAAATACTGTAAAAATTAAGATGTTAATTTAAAAACATTATTAAAATTCCAGACTAAATAACACGGGGCCCACTTAGAGCGATGCTGTCACGAGAGGTCCTTGGACAGCTACTGCTTCAATCTCAACACGGCCTCCTTTGGGCAAAGCAGCAACCTGGTAAGCAGCTCTTGCAGGAAAACTACTCTAGAAATACTGCTTGTAGATGTCATTGACAGTATTGAAGTCGTTTATGTCAGCCAGCAAAACAGCTGTTCTTATCACATTCGTGAAGTCACAGCCTGCTGCTTTCAGGATTTCTCCCATGTTTGTAAGAGCTTGTTTAGCCTCTTCTGCCACCCCTCCTGGCACAAGTTGTCCACTTGCAGGATCCATGCCTAGCTGTCCTGAAATGTAAATGGTCCTGTCGACTAACACAGCCTGACTGTAGGGACCAATGGCCGCTGGGGCTTTCGCGGTGCTGATCACCTTTCTGATCAAAGACGACATGGCTAATCCTTTTTCCTTGCCGCCCCTTGGAGACAACTCAGCCCATTTGTTTTTTTAGTAGCATGTTGTTTAGTTGCCATGCAAGCTTTTCTTCTCATTTCTCTATCTGTGATTTCTAGTTTCATGCTGTTGTGGTCAGAAAAGATCTTTGAAATAATTTCTATACTCTTAAAATTTTTTGAGACCTGTTTTGTGCCTAGTGTGTGCTCTATCCTAGAGAATGTTCCATGTGCACTTGAAAAGAATGTATATTCTAGTTTTTTGGGGTGTAATGTACAGAAAATATCAATTAAATCTAACTGTTCTATTGTGTCATTTAGGATCTCTGTTGCCTTACTGATTTTCTGTCTGGAATATCTGTCCACTGATCAATGGGGTGTTATAGTCTTCTACTATTATCGTGTTCCTGTCAATTCCTCCCTTTATGTCTGTTAGTATTTCTTTTATGTATTTAGGTGCTCCTTTATTGGGTGCATATATGTTAACAAATGCAATATCCTCTTCTTATATTAATCCTCTTATCATTAGGCAGTGTTCTTTTTTTATCCTTTATGGTCTTTGTTTTAAAGTCTATTTCATCTAATATGAGTATTGCTATCCCTGATTTCTTGTCATTTCCATTTCCATGAAATATCTTTTTCCATACCCTCACTTTCAATCTATGTGTGTCTTTTGCCCTAAAGTGTGTCTCTTATAGGCAGCATATTGTAGGCTCTTGTTTTATTATCCAATCTGCCACTCTATGTCTTTTGAGTGAAGCATTTAGTCCATTGACATTTCAGGTAATTATTATTATTATTATTATTTTTCTTTTTTGCGGTACGTGGGCCTCTCACTGTTGTGGCCTCTCCCATTGCGGAGCACAGGCTCCGGACGCACAGGCTCGGTGGCCAGGGCTCACGGGCCCAGCCGCTCCACGGCATGTGAGATCTTCCCGGACCGGGGTACGAACCCATGTCCCCTGCATCAGCAGGCAGACTCTCAACCACTGCGCCACCAGGGAAGCCCTAAGGTAATTATTGATAGACATGTATTTATTGCCATTTTAAACCTTGTTTCCCTTAAATATTTCCATTTAAGGTAATTATTGATAGATATGTATTTATTGTGATTTTAAACCTTGATTTTGTATTTCTCCTTTGTTCTTTTCTTTTTATTTTCCCTTTTGCAGTTTGATGATTTTCTTTTGTGCTATGCTTAAGTTCTCCTCTTTTTTGTTTCTGTGAATCTATTTTATGTGTTTGATGTGTGGTTTCTCTGTTTTTCAATTATGTTATCCCATTACTATATCTACTTGATTTAGACTGGTAGTCATACAGGTTTAAATAAATTCTAAAAAAAAAAAATCTAAATTTTCTTATTCCCTTCCCCCACATTTAATGATTTTGAGGTCCTCTTTTACATCTTCATGTTTATTCTTTTGCTGTTCATTGTAGTCATCATCGCATTTCCAACTGTGATCTTCTCTTTTCTATAGATTCTTCCTTCTTTTCTATTTAGAGAAGACCTATCCTAATATTTCTTTTAGGATAGGTTTAGCATTGCTGTATTCTTTTAGTTTTTGCTTGTCTGAGACATTCTTTATCTCACCTTCCATTCTAAATAATAATCTTGCTGAGTAGAGAGTATCCTAGGTTGCAGGATTTTCCTTTTTAGGACTTTGAATATATCTTGCCACTCCCTTCTGGCCTCCAACACTTCTGTAGAGAAATCAGCTGATAGTTACAAAGGAATGCCCATAGGCTAACTCTTTGTTTTTCTCTTGCTACCTTTACAATCCTCTCTTTAACTTTTGCCATTTTAATTATAGCATGTCTTGGTGTAGGTTTATTTGGTTTTTCTTGTTTGGGACCCTCTGTGCTTCCTGTACCTGTTTACCTGTTTCCTTCTTTAGGTTTGGGAAGTTTGCGGCAATAGCTTCTTTAAATACATTTTCAATCCCATTTTTCTTCTTCTCCTGGGATCCCTATTATGCATAGACTGGCATGCTTTATATTATCCCATAGGTCTCTTATATTGCTTTTATTTTTTTGTTTTCATTTGTCCTTCTGTCTGCTGGTTCTTATTGGGTGATTCCATTATTTTATCTTCCAGATCACTTATTCATTCTTCTGCATTATTTAGTTTGCTATTTATTGCCTTTAGCTGAGCTTTCATCTCAGCAATTGAGTTTTCTAATTTTAATTGGCTCCTCTTTACAGTTTCTAGTTCCTTGTTACAGCGATCTGCACTTCTATCGATAGTCTTTCTTAATTCCTTCAGTATTTTTATTACCCCCTTTTTGAACTCGGGACCTGGCAGATTGGAAAGATCTGTTTCATTGTTCTTTCAGAGGATTTTTCTTGTTCTTTTGGTTGAGAGTGGTTCCTCTGCTTCTTCACTTTACTTATATTTCTCTGACGCTATGAATTTGGGAGTAACAATTATCTACTGTGGTCTCCAAGGGCTGTTTTTATGCGGGAGCATCCCTGTGTATCCTGCATGAGTCTAATATCTTTGGTGTGAGGGCTGTTTGTAGTATGGATGTCTGCCACGTCCTTCCTCCATGTGTGCTGGCTGTTATCTCCTTAATAGAGGGTGTGACTGGTGTGGTGACCAGTGCACTGGATGTTGAGTGGGGCCTCCTCTTTGCTCTGTGGTTGTCACAGCCCTGTTGGGGGCTGGGTCTGCTCCGTAGTTGTTGGAATAGAAGCCCCCAGATTCGTTTCTAAGCTGTGGTGTGAGGTATGCAGGACTGGAGTGCTTCCACTGGTAGAGGAGATGTTGAGTATGCCTCTGCAGGAGCTGTCCACCGGGAAGTGCAATCTGTGGTGGTGTCTGTCACCTGTTGTGCGGGCTCACAAAGTAAACTGTTGCTGGCGCTGCCCTTGACCCTGCCTCAGTCATGGGAATGCAGGCAATCAGCCTGGATGTCTCTCAGGTACTGTGCTCACAAAGCCATCAGTGCAGTTCCACTGAAGTCAGGAACCAGGACCCACTGTGGGAGCTAGGGAGTCAGCCCAGACCCCAGCTCCTGCAGGAAGCTGTTCACATGTCCTGTAGGCTCTGAGCTTACAAAGGTCCTGTGGCATAAATCCACGAAAGCCGCCCAGGACAGGGCTCAGATTTCAGCCACCCCCTTCCAAAGTCACATGGCCCCTGGGGATCAGCTCAGATTTCAGGCCCACCTCCACTTGGGGGCAACCCCCTGCACTTGCAGGCTCCCAGAGCTCTTGAGGCAGAGCTGAGCCAGCTCTGTTCACGGTAAAAAAGCTGCTGCTATGGTGAGGTCCCACCCTCCCTTTGCACATTAACAATGAATGGGGCTTTTTATGGTGGACCTGGGCTCCTCAAACACACTCCCAGTTTTGGCCTGTACTGCATTCTCGCCCCTTCAGGCTGTCTCCACACAGCCAACCCCAGTCCTCTCCCCGGGTCTGTCTGCTGAAGCCTGAGTTTCAGCACCCCACTCCCGCATGCACCAGCAGACAGAAGTCTCATGTTGGGGAATGCAACGAGGTGGCAAGAACCGTCTGTGGTGGTCTCCTCTGTTTTTCCTGTTGCAGTCTAGCTTCTGTATTCTCCTCTGACCCTCTGAAGCTGGCTGATCCCCCAGCCACTGAAGAGGGTTCCCAGGGTAAGGGAACATTTCCTCTTTCATAGCTCCCTCCCAGGGTTGCAGGTCCCATCCCAATTCTTTTTTTTTTTTTTTTCTTCATCCTACCAGTTACATGGTGATCTTTCTTGCAGTTTTGATTGTATGAGGTCTTCTTCCAGAGTTCAGTAGGTTTTCTGTGAGAATTGTTCCACAAATAGATGTATTTAATGTATTTGAGGAAGGAGGTGAGCTCCACGTCCTTCTATTCCACCATCTTGATCCCTGCCCCCGAATTTCTTACATATTTCGGTATTAACCCCTTATCAGATACGCGGTTTGTAAATACTTTCTCCCATTCTATAGGCTGCCATTTGCTTTTGTTGATGGTTTCCTTTGCTGTGCAGAAGCATTTTAGTTTGACACAGACTCCCTGTTTATTCTGGGTTTTTTTGCCTTTGATTTTGTCAAATCCAAAAAATTATTGCCAAGATAAATGTCAAGGAGCTTAACTCCTAAGTTTTCTTCTATGAAATGTTTCTTTTTTTTTTTTCTTTTACAGCATCAGAGCTTATGTTCAACTCTTTAATCCCTTATGACTTGATTTTGGGGTATGGAATAAGATAGGGGTCCAGTTTCACCATTCTGCATGTGGATATCCAGCTGTCCCAATACCATTTATTGAAGAAACTATCTTTTTCCCATTGTACATTCTTGGTTCCTTTGTTGCAAATTAATTGATCACATATGAATGGGTTTATTTCTCGGTTCTCAATTCTATTTATCTGTTTTTTTGTTTTGTTTTTTTGCGGTACGCGGGCTTCTCACTGTTGTGGCCTCTCCCGTTGCGGAGCACAGGCTCCGGACACGCAGGCTCAGCAGCCATGGCTCACAGGCCTAGCCGCGCCGTGGCATGAGGGATCTTCCCGGACCGGGGCACGAACCCATGTCCCCTGCATCGGCAGGCGGACTCTCAACCACTGTGCCACCAGGGAAGCCCTATTTATCTCTTTTTATACCAGTATAATACTGTTTTGATTATTATAATTTTGTAATATATTTGACATCAGTAAGTGTGATGCCTCTGACTTTATTCTTTCTCAAGACTGCTTTGCCTATTAGGGGTCTTTCATGGTTCCATATGAATTTTATGATTTTTTTTCTATTTCTGTGAAAAATGCTACTGGAATTTTAAACGCGCTAAATCTGTAGATTGCTTTGGGTAGTACAGAATATTTAATGGTATTAATTCTCTAATCCATGAACATGGAATATCTTTCCATTTATCTATGTCCTCTTCAATTTCTTTTATCCATGTTTTATAATTTTCAGTGTAAAGATCTTGGTTTAACCTCCTTGGTTAAATTTGTTCCTAAGCATTTTACTTTTTTTATGCTATGGTAGATGGGACTGTTTACTTAGTTTCTCTTTCCAAGAGTTCTTTGTTAGTGTATAGAAATGTAACTGATTTTTTCTGTTGCAACTTTATTGAATTTATTAGTTCTAACAGATTTTTGGTGGGGTCTTTAAGGGTTTTCTACATACAAGATCATGTCATGTGCAAACAGATAATTTTGCTTCTTTCTAATTTGGATGCCTTTTATTTATTGTTTTTGCCTAATTCTCTGGCTAGGATTTCAAATACTATGCTGATTAAGAGTGGTGAGAGTGGACACCTCACCTTGTTCCTGATCTTAGAGAAAAAGCTTTCATCTTTTCACTGTTGAGGATGATGTTAGCTGTGGGCTTGTCACATATAGCTTTCATTATATGTTGAGGTACATTCCTTCTATACCTAATTTGTTGAGAGTTTTTTTTTTTAATCATAAAAGGCTGTGAATTTTGTCAAATGCTTCTTCTGCATCTATTGAGATGATCATATGAGTTTTATCCTTCCTTTTGTTAATATGGTGTATCACACTGATTGATTTGTGTATGTTGAATCATCCTTGCATCCCAGAAATAAATCCCACTTGCTTGTGGTATATGATCCTTTTACGGTACTGTTGAATTCACTTCTTTAATACTTTGCTGAGGATTTCTGCGTCTATGTTCATTAGGGATACTGGCCTGTAATTTTCTTTTCTTGTAGTGTCCTTAACTGGCTTTGGTATCAAGATAATGCTGGGATTGTAAAATGAGTTTGGAAGTATTCCCTCCTCTTCCATTTTCTGGAAAAGTTTGATAAGGATTGGTATCAACCTGTCTTTAAATCTTTTGTAGAATTTGCCAATGAAGCCATCTAGTCCTGGGTTTTCTTTGTTGGGAGGTTTTTGATCCCTGATTCAATCTCCTTACTAGGAATTGGTCTGTTCAGATTTTCTATTTCCTTATGATTCAGTCTTGGTAGGTTGTATATTTCTAGCAATTTATCCATTTCTTCTTGATTGTTGAATACTTGGCTTGTGAATAATTTCCCACCTTTCTTTATCCATTCTTCTAGTATGCTAAGTTTAATTTACTCATACTTAACATAAGTATTGGTATGGGTGGATTAACTTGTGCCATTTTGCTATTTGTTTTCTATATATGTGTCTTTTGTTTATTGATTCTTCCTTTACTGTCTTCTTTTGTGCTTAAGAGATAATTCTTAGAGTGCCATTTCGATTCTTCTTTTGATTTTTAAATGATTTTTAAATGTATTTTCTTTGTGGTTACTCCAGTAATTACAATATACATTGGAACTTACCACAATCTACTTCCTATTAATCCTAATTACAAAATATAGAATTTAAAATAGATCCATTTCATTCTACTTTGTACAATTATTGTCACATGTATTACCTCTAAGTAAGTTAGAATTTATGTTTCATTAAATCTTGTGTAATTTAAAGAGAAAAATATATTCATACAGCCTTCTGTATTTATCTATATATTTACATTTTATTTACAGTTGCCATTTCATTTCTTCCCGTAGACGTGAGTTACCATCTGGTGCCATTTCCTTTTAGTGTTTCTTTTTAGGTGGCCAGAAATTCTTTTTCTGTGAATATCATTATTTTACCTTTTTCCAAGGATCACAGTCCTTGTTGCTTCTTGTTGAACATCTGAAAACAGACTTATATCATGTATTTTGTTCAGTTTTATAAGTGCTTACTGTAGGATGGCTAACCTATTGTTTGTTACTCCATTGTGGCCAAAAGTTAAAGTCTTAAAGTGCTTTTACATTCTCTAACTGAATTCATCAAATATTCATTAAGTATGTAACATATACTTTTGAATCTGAATGTTGTAAGGTAGGGAGAGAAAATTAAACTACTTGTATGTCTGTATAGTCACTATGCAGTAGAGCTGAGATACAAAGTAAGATCATTTTACTACAAATAATGTACTTACTCTACCATAATTCTCCAATATATTTCAATAACTTTCATACACTGTTATTATGACTTTGGCCTTCTGTTATATTCTTCCTCTCTCCTGATACTGTATTTTCAAATTAATTTAAATATAATAATTTGCTCATTGAAAGTAACGAAACAGTATTAAAGAGAATTTATAATTCACGTATTTTACTAAAAGACAAGATTTTGCTCAAATTATTCTAAATTAGTGAAGCTAAGTGATCTAATGGACATAATACTCTCCCAACAGAATGTTAACTCAACACCGTTTTACCTTTCTATGGGATATAAAAATTTTGTGGTCACAAGCATATACAGTTTGAAAAACTATGAACAATCTGACCCTTCAGACCCCAGTGGATTCTAACTGCTTTCTCTAAATATCTCTTCCTCACTGATTTTTCCTTCTTCTTCTTCGTTTAGCACAACTTACAGGCTATTGCACATATTCAATACCTACTTTTACGCTGCTTTGTACTGAATCATATGGTTTCGAGTGCAATTCAGTTTTCCAAGAGATTATAGTACTGTGCTGAACATCACAGTAGATAATTCAAAAGGTAAGGTACTGACAAATATGCCATCATGTGCAAATTAACGTCTGATACAAAATGCTCAAAGAAGAGAGATTAAGTAGAGATAATTAAGGTAATTTAGGTCTCAATTATAAATAATTAAGGTAAAGATAATTTTGGAAGGTCTTGAAGTTTCTTAGTGTTGAATATCATGCTGATCCTTTCACGGTGAGGTAGGTGGACTTTAATAAAAGATTTAAGTCAATTTGACTGAATCTCTTATAAACTCTTACACCAATCAGTAAAACTAATAGACTGAGATATAATATTGACACTTATTCCATGGTACTATTTTACAGAATACAGTGTATCGCCAAGTCACTGAAGTGTAGGTAACTTCTATACCTCAGGACAATGACTCAGTGAAGTATTTAGTGGTTTTCGTGGGAGCTCCAGAAACAGGGCAGGAAATTTACACTGCTTCGGTAATTTCATTTTCAGTTTGAAGAAGAACCATTCCCTGTTAGAATAATGGTTGACAAGCCAAAGAATAATAAATATAAAAATGAATAGTTGTTTAAAGCTATAACCTGACTTTCTTGATAACAACAGTATAGCTCTTTAATACATTTATAGTTCCATTATGAGCCATAAGAGAGTTTCAAACCCTCCATTATAAAATAATCTTCTTACCTCTTGTTTTTCCTAAATAAGGTTCTTACCAATTTCTGACATTTCTTATAGTCTCTTTGTCAGACTCAGCATCAATCTTACCATTTTGACACCAATTTGCTGTTGTGAAGTTTTCTTCCTCCTTTGAAATTCTCTAGGAAGTCTCTATATACTTTGTCATTTAGAACATTTAAGTTTGAAATAATCTTTTCTATTCATGATTTTATTCCAAACCCAGCTCAAGAATTCTTCCCTTACTAACTATTTTCTATTAATATGCTTCCTCTAAATTTATATATACAATTTAAGTTCCTTTATTGGTTGGGTAAACCTAAATAAATCCATAGATTTGGGCAGAGCCTCATTTATAAAATGGGGACAATATTATGTACTCCAGTTGGGAGCTGCAAGAATCAAATTCATCATGTGTACTAATCCCCATGATAGTTTTTATAAACTTTGAAATGTTAAAATAATAAATAATAATAATTATAGTAATGCAAAAGCCACTAAACATCCTAAAGAAATTATATGTAGTACATCAACTCACGTGTACTATGGAAATAAATGCTTGTGATACACCATGCTCTTCTGCAATATAGTTGAAAGCTCGCCAAAGGGCAACTCCAGCATCATTTTTTCCATCAACTTCATCATCTGTATTAACAATGAACACAAAACCAATTCTAGGAAAGAAGATGAATGAGAGATGTTACAACTACCTCTTGAACCACAATAAACCACGATTTTTAAATATTATTAGACTAGAACATCTAGATGGAGGGAATGTGTTAGTATCTGGGGTAAAGGGGAGTATTATTATTTGAAAAGCTTTGATTTGTAATGCCTTTTCACCAAAATCCTCATCTCTGTTCGATTCCTCCAAAATGTAAAACTCTCTCTGGTGGTGACATTATCAAATAGCTATTTTTTTCCAGAAAGAAAAAGTGGAGGGAAGTGTACTCCTAACACGACCACGGAAAATGGACCCATCCTTAAGTACCCAAGTGACAATCATTCTCTCAGGAAGGTAACAGGGTAAACAAGACTACCAAGCAGCTCTGATTAATGGAGTCGACCATAAAGGTGTATGATTTTTCACAGCACACAGCTATGTCGTGTCAGGCACTAGAGATGACCATCACTTTGAATTCAACATTGACACTCCGTGTGACACAACATGAACATCACTGGATTTCCTTCAGTTGACAGTCTGTTATAAATTGATAATTACCTAAGAGGAATTTTATGATAAAAGAAAAGTTCAGCAAGTTTTATAAAGTCCACGGTATATTCTTGAGCCGGATCAATAAACAGAACCTAAAAAAAAGTAGATAGACTATAATCACCATTTTGTTTTAACACTTCATAATTTTCATGAAATTGAAACTTAATCTAATTTCTGTAGCTAAAAGCATGAAATTCAAGGCACAATTTTTAAAATTTTCTAGCAATTTTAAAGAATTTTGAGGAACGTACATAAGAAAGAATTTCACAGTTTACAAATTTCTAAAAGCTACACACCAAAATATAATACCCGAAATTTAATCAGGTTATTCATCCTCTTTTTGAAGCACAGCACTAAGTAAATATTTTTTACAAGAAGTGAAATACCTTATTCTAAGTGTTCGTTGGATTTTCTGTGATGAGTTTTTTAAAAAAGGAAATAGAAATTGAATTTTGATCCAAAAAATAACAGCATTAACATCTGCTGTAGGAACTAAGATATTCAATTCCTATGTGAAAAAAATATAAAGCCCTAGGTGTTTTCTCCACATTACAAAGTTCTATAAGGTTATTTAACATTGTAATAATGAATATTTATATCACAGATGACATAGTAGTATTTATGTATTTTTCCCTGAAATGTACTTAAATTAGTTCTTTATAATAAAGAAGGAAGAAAAGTTTGATCATAAATTGCTTTTAGAAAATATAACAGTAACCCATCAATTTAATGATGGTATTATAAAAGCACATGAGGGTTAAATAATAAAAGGCAGGTTATGTGACACTGCTAGCTTTTGATACCTAGTCAGCCATGCCACCTCAAGCTTGTTGCATCAGGCAAATACTCCTTTCCTTATTACTCACATGCCTACTTACCAAGAGCAGGGTAGTCCAAAAAGAATGGTGATATCTTTATAAAAGATGTATACAAAATTTCAAAGTATAAAACTTACCAAATTATGAAAATTACGCCTTATGAAAGGTATACTTCCAGGGGACACTGGCTTCAAGAGTTCCTGGCAACTTGAAGGCCACATAACATACAAATCATCAGTTTCTAAGTCATTAATCCACTAGAAAAGAATCCAGAAATCTGTGAAAGCTATATTAATACTTAGATCATTTTCAAAGCCGGATTTCACTTTGTCAAACAGCAAGTGAAATATACACAAGATTTTCTACATTTCTGATTAAGTATAAGAAGCTAGTTGAACATTCTTTAAGGAACATATATGTGCAAAAATTTTATATTCCCATAGCCTTCTACATTAAGCCTTCCCCTTCCGAAACAATTGACTCCATTTACTCATATGTTTGTTTTTCATACTAAAAAATAAAATTGTATAAAAATTACTCCGATAAACCATTTAAGGTACAGGAGGCAATGAGGTCATTTACCTTTCCTCTAAAATTTAAAAGCTTGGACATAAGGAAAATAAAACGACTTAACAAAAGTTAAATGTTTAAAACCGACATTTTGGATGTCCAGTTCTAATAAAGATGGAACAGCTTATATTAGACTAGCCTTTCCCCCCCCCCACCCCGAAACAATGACAAAAGGTAGAGAAAAGCACTGTCTAGAGTCATGGAGGTAGGGGTCAACCAACAATTAACAACTGAGGAGTTACAATCCTTCAGGAGGCAGAGGAGGAAAGCTCCTCAACTTTGTTGCTGGGTGCATTTTCCAAATTGCAGCCTGGAGGAAGAGAATTCCAACAGAGAGTGACAGTCATATTGCGCAGTCCCAGTGTGGGGAAGATATATTTCCTACATATCGGGAAAGACAGAAGAGAAAGTTAGGGCTGCCAAACTGATGAGATGTGAGATGGGGGCAAGTCCAGGAGGAGGAAACCGCAGAGAAGAAACCAAAGAAATCTCTGCAGAAACTCCTCTCATTTGCTGACTACTCATCTACACATACACATGGCAACACGCCTCCCCCCGCAAAAAGGCCAGGAGAAAACAGAAACGCGGAGGTTGAAGCTGCAGGCATAACACGTTACTGAAGAGACAGAGGTTGGAGTTCAAGGTGGAAGGACTTTGCTAAACACTGCACTTTCATTAGAGACCCAGTAGGGCCAGACGCTAGGAGTAAGACACAAAAGAGAAGAACTCTCACACAGCCTAAAATCAAGCCTCAACAGAATGAAGTAAGCGTCTGGTACCTGGACTGCCAGAACAGACCTTACAGTTCTTTGCTTCTATAACTTTTCATCAGCAACTTCTGGTTCTAACCAAAAACTGTCATACAAAAAGAAAAGGACCAAATATCAAAATGCAGGAGAAAAAAAACAGACAATAGAAAGGGACTTAGGCAAGGACTTTAAAATAACAATTCATATACATTTTAAAAAGAACAAAAATAGGTGGAAAGACGGAAACTTTTAACAGAGAACTAAAACCTATTAAAAAAAAAAGAACCAAAGGGATATTGCAGAATTTAAAACAGTGTCCGTAATTAAGAAATGGATGAACTTATCAGGTGGTTTTAATTGCAGACCGGACACAAAAGAAGAGACAGGGATTAGGAAACAGGATGACAGATCAACAGAATGTATTTTAACTAAAGCAAACAAAAATAATGCAAAATCAAAACAAAGTGTAAGAGAGATGAGTGACACGGGCAAAAGGTCTAACGTACCTGTAGCTCAAAGTCAGAGAGGAGAGGACAAATGGGACAACGCAGTACCTGAAGAAACGAGGAGGCTTTTGCACTAATCTAGACATGAATTTCTGGAGGGCTTACCTAAGCCAGAGGCAGTGGTTTTAGAGAGAAGGCAGAATTAAGAGACACACACAAAGAGGGATGAAGAGGAGGGAGAAATCTAGGGTAATTCATGGCTTTCAGAGAGGAACACTGTATCAGCAGAGAGACATTAAGCTCTAAGAAGTAGGTTTTTCCAGGGGAGAGGACAGGAAAGCAGAGAAGGAATTAACTCGGTTTCAGACATCCTCGTCTATAAATGACAGTTGACAGTTGTAACAATTTCTATTTTAGTGGCTAACAAGATGGGTTCTGGGATTAGCTTTTTTCCACTAAAATTTGTCTTGGTGGTACTGAGATAGAGGGGAGAACTTTAGTCTCCCTGGAAAAATCAGTAGTACTGTCTCTTATTTATGTTTCTGAGGTAATGCTTGCCAAGATGTGAAGGTAATGGGAACGGTTCCAAAGAGCCTCACAATAGGCCGGGGATCCTGTGAGAACTGGAACTTGCAGTAGACTCAGTCAGCAATGTCTAGATTAGTTAACTGTTCTCCTGCGGGAATCCTGGGTCAGAGGAGAAGGCGGCACCATGTAGAGGATGTGAATATCCGATCCCCTTGGTGGTGAGTTGTATTTTTTACTTCAGGTGATAACCTGGCATTATGCTCTGTGTATCAGTCCCACTGAACTTGAATTAATGACTGGAGACAGAGTCATTTCTAATGTGGATCAAAACAGCTGCACGTGTTTATTTAATATGCAGACTCCTTGGTGCCACTTCAGGTCTGCTAAATCATCCCCATTGAAAACAAGGGCCCTACGTGATTCTTATCACAAATACTAAAGTTAGAAAGCTAGAGAAATGGCCTAATTTACAGCCATGGGTTTTGGGGGAAGTAATTGAGGTAATAACGTGGGTCCATTTTGGAGAACTACTGAGACAACACTGGAAATCACATTGACTAGGCCCACAGACACTGAACTGCCCCTTTCCCCAGTCTCAGGTGAATACACAAAAGCAGCAACAGTACCTGGAAGAGCGCCTCACAAATTCGCATGCAGAACTGGCACTGACACTCCAGTGATCTACCTCCATCCATTCTGTTGGTCATAACTCGGGCCTTTCTATCTACTAGGCTTCCAAGATACTGAAAAAAAGATACTGTCATTTATAGATTAGAACCTGGAAGACAATTTCCTGAACATCCAAGGAGCTATACAGGTCAACAAATACTCACATAATGGGTCATGCTGTTAGAGGCTGACTCTCTCTCCGAGAGAAGCAAAGAACTTAAAAGACTTACAGTTCACATCTTCTGGGCTCTCTTTGGGGAGTGACATTAGCTAAAATGGCTCAGTAAGGAGCTCCAAAACTCCGTCCTTATACAGAAAATGGAAAAACTAGAAAATCTGTGGGAATGAATATTTTCAGAACCATGAAAACTAACCAAAAGCTTGCAGCAACCCTGAGAGTGTTTATTCAAGAAAAATGGCTGCATCTCAGTAAGAACACTGAGATGTGTGGCATTATAACTTACCTAAGTCCCATCTCCTGCTCCCAAGCTAATCAGTAGCCTTGAAAATGACAGCTCACATTCCAGTACCAATATTACCAGAAGCAGTAGAATGGACTTCATTCTGAATGAATTGTAACTTTTTGTTTGAACTGTCTGGTGACTCCCTAGAAAACCTTCTGAAAAGTCTTGCCTTTATCCTGCCTAACTTGTGATTCGCCTAGTGTTAAAGCTGCTACTCTGATTTATGGAAAACATTTACAGGCAAATGTTTTAGTCACTCCTGAGACAACAGAAAATAGCTGGGACGCACAATAGAGTAACCACAAACTTAGTGAGGAAAGGCTGGGGAATGAGATGTTTTGGGAAACAGGGCTTTGAGAGGTTCTGACGTATTCCTGGGAATCTACAAGGCCACGTGCATGCCCAGGAACACGTGCATGCTCAGGAAAGACCTGAGAAGGCCCTACGTTCTTCTCACCCCGGCTGACTTCCAAGCTCTGTGCAAACAAGAACTGAAGGCTAATGCAGAGATGCAGACCACCTGATTGAATGTTTAGCGTGTGCTGCTCCCCCTCCCTCCATGTGCCACACACACAGAGCCCCCGTGCAAAGACTGGGAGATTTTCTGGTTCGAGGCGTGTAAGTAAATCTCTGTCCAATACTTAGCAGATGACTAGGCTAACATAACAGACACTTCTGTGGCCACACGTGAAAAAGAATACAGACTTTATACAATTAGTCACTAAACAAATAACAAAAACAACAGCAAACAGCAATAACAAACCCTGGGGAGGGGTGAGAATCTGACTTCCAGAAGTGCCACAGTACAATATTCAAGATGTCCAGTTTTCAACAACAACAAAAAAGGCAATGAAAAATCCTAAATTAAACATAAGAAAACAATTCCATTTATAGGGACATAAAAAAGGGTAAAATACTTAGAAATAATTTAACAAGTCTGAGACTTACACTGAAAGCTACAAAACATTGTTGCAAGAAATTAAAGAAGACCTAAATAAATGGAAAGGCATCCCATGTTCATGGATTGGAAGATGTAATATATTTCAATAGCAATATTCCTTAAATTGATCTATAGATTCAACAAAATCTCAATAAAAATTCCAGCTGTCTTTTTTTCTTTTTAACAGAAATGGACAAGCTGATTCCATAATTCATAATGAAAGGGAAAGGTGCAAGGATGCCAAGACAATCTTAAAAAAGAAGAATAAAGTTGGAGGACTCAAAATTCCCGATATTTAAAGTTACTACAAAGCTACAGTAAAAAAAACCAAAAAAAACAGTGTGGTGCTGGCATAAGGATAAGATACAGATCAACAGAATTGAACTGAAAGTCCAGAAATAAACCCACATGTCTATAGTCAACTGATTTACAACATCATGACTGGACGTGGACAGGGAAACTTGCCTTTATGACTGTGGGATCCACTGTGGTTGGCAAGTTACACTCTTAGCTAAAGAACTTATAAGCTCTGCCTGTGCCTACTGGTGCCTTTTTAAAAAACAATCATACCACTATCATCTTGGTGACAGTAACAAAAAATTAGAATTGTTTTTATATAATGACAAGTGGCTAGAGTGACTTGGGAACATTAAAGAAAATTAAAGAAAGTTATAATAAACGCCCCAGGAATACGGCTACATCATCAACATCACAGTACAGAAAACAGTTGCAGGGGTAGTTTTGCTAGAATATGACCAAAGCCTCTGTCACTGTTCGTCGTCTGGCACAGTGAACTGAAAAGAAATTACAATCCAAAGGAGCCAAACATATAATCCTATGATTGTTTTTACCGACTCTTAACAAAATTCCAGTGACACCTGAGGTGATTCCTGATGTCTGAGACAGAGAAAGCTGGAATGGTAAATCAGGGATAGAAGAATACCAATGAACCTCAGATTCTTACTTAACTGTCAATTAGACTTTTAAGAAATAAACCACCAAGATTTTTTGAGGGGGAGGGTATAAACACAGAGGTCAGAAGTGATTTAACTCAGGGCCTCAGCTTTCTCTGTAAAGATAAAAAGTGGGGAGACAGATCCAGGGGAAAAAGAATTAAAAGCAAAGTATTGCTTTCATTCATGAATAACTCTGTTTTGACATTAAGATAGTCAATGATTTTTTTTGGAGTGCTTCCTATTCAATAGGACGTGATGTGTGTTGAAGATATTTAACAAAGTCCTGGGTTTTGTGGCACTTAAATTCCACTGGAAGATTATTATAAACAAATACATATCATATTGGGTGGTAGAAAATGCTATGAAACAAAAATAAAGCTAATGTGTGAGCTAATTTTGCTGCTCTAACAGACCAAGCTGAAGAGTACTGAGACCTCAGAGCTCTGCATTTGTACCAGTTGATTTTTTTAAGGTATCTAGAGAATAAAGCCTCAGAAACAATTTTCTACTCAGGCAGGCACTTTCCAAGTGGAAAAACAGAAGCATTTAATTGAGACACGAAGCTTCCCTTAATAGTATGTAAAAAAGATACTTTAAAAATTATTAGTTTTAAAAAGGAATGAAATTCTGATACATGCTACAATACGGATGAACACTGAAAACATTATGCCTAGTGAAATAAGCCAGGCATAAATGGACAAATACTGTATGATTAACCTTACATGAAGTACTTAGAATAGGAAATTCATAGAGACAAAAAGTAGAACAGAGGTTACCGGGGACTTAGAGGAGAAGGGAATGGGTTTCTATTTGAAATAATGAAAAAGTTCTAGAAATGGATAATGGTGATGGTTGGACAAGACTGTGAATCTACTTAATGCCAATGGATTACACACTTACAATGGTTAAAAAAGCATTATCTTATTTATATTTTATCTCAATAAAAATTACTTCATGACACTCTCAGATAGAAGTTCCTTGTAAAAGAAAGCCGCCCGAAGGTGTCGAAGAGTTGGGCAAGAAAGGAGACTTTATAGCAGTATAGGAGGAGCCTTTGCGACTCTGTGGGCGGTGGAGGCAATGGGAACAGCATCAGGGCTGCTCCCCCCATGTGAGTGACTGTCTTCCACGGCCAACCTTAGAGGATCAGGATGTTACTTTATAAATGCAGCTGGACAGTTTCTTTACAGGTCTATTTCTTATGTCCAGAATAGCCTTGAAAATTACTTCCCTCATTTTAACAGTGTGACTTACTCTCAGCATTCTTCTAGAAATGATCAAAAGCATAGATGCTTAAAATAAAAGGCACAAAGTATTAAGATTACTAACATGGTCATTCCTTTTCCTGATAAAACATTATTAGAAAAGATATCTGCTATAGAGTTTAAAAATATCCAAGAAAGAGTAAAATCTAGCTAATGAGAGAATATGGTCTAAAGAGTAGTAAAAAAAACAGTATCAACAAACAAATCATTTAGAAAATTGTTCTGGAAAATACGATGGTAACTAATTAATAACATATGTGGTTTGTCCTCAGTCTGAGGTCTCTGATGTTCAGGGAATATGGTAGTTCTTTGGTGCTGTTATTGTTCCATGATTCTTGGATGGTGGACTAGGTCTATAAGTGGGACGGCTGTTCCCACAGGACAAAATAACTGTAACAACTGCAACACTTCAGAGCGAATCCCTTAAATTTCTACAGGAAAACAAACAGTATGACATCCAGTGAAGTTATGTTTTTTTCCCTTAAAACCTTTTTTTTCCTGATCATATAATAATGCCCATTGTTAAAATCTGAAATTTACAGAAAAGCATGAAAAAAAATACCGACCAAACCACGTCACCCATTAGTAACTTAATATTTTGATAGATTTCCTTCTGATCCTCTATCTTTTCACATGATGATATCATATAAATCTACATTTTTTATTTACATGAGGACATAGTCATTATCCCTGGTTATTAAAACATATCTATAAACATAATTTTGATCTCTGAATAATAATTGTGTGGTTATACAACTTACAACATTTCTGTTTATAGCTAACTCATTTCTAGTTGTTTCAAAAATATGCAGTAATGATATCTTTGGATATAATGATTTTTCTCCATTTCCTACTTCTTTATGGAAGTTTCCAGTGAAATTACTAGCTCAAGTATATATGAACAGTTTAACAGCACCGCAGCCATAATTTTTTAAAAGGCTATGCCAATTAACACTCTCCATGTGTCCTTTTACCCTTCTTTTCTAACTCATCAGTTAAGTTGTAGTTTTTATCATTAGTTATTAAGACTATTTTATCACATAGTAGTTATTAAGATATTATCAGGGTATTTCAATTTTTATGTTATTATGAATAAATCATTATGTCTTCCAAGTGGTTTTTGGAAAAAAAGCTTTTGATCTGTTTACAGTTACTTCAAACCCATATTACTAAAATCTCTTATTAATTATAAATGCTTCCCTTAAGGAGTTTTAGTTACATAATCTTATGCAACATTTTTATTTTCTCATTTCTAATAGTTAATACTTTTTATAATAATGTTAAATCATATCAGTGAATGAACATACTTATATTATGTTCTGACTGGAATGCTTCCGGAGTTTCACTGTTAAAATTATGCTTTATGTTGGTTTGAGATAAGTATTTACTTATTCATTCAAGGAATATTTATATTTATTGAGTACCTACTACAGCCAGGGATATAATGGTGAGAGAAAAAATGAAAAAATTCCTACCTTCATGAAGTTTATATAGTCAAGTAAGAAACAAAGACATCACAAAGAACCACAGGATAAATGTAAAATTATAACTGTGCTAAGTACACAGAGTGATTGGTAGTTCTATAACATAATAAATATAGATACATACATACACACACGTGTGTGTGTGTGTGTGTGTGAGTGAGTGAGAGAGTGAGAGAGGGAGAGAGAGGGAGTGAGAGAGAGAGAGAGAGAGAGAGAGAGAGAGAGAGAGAGAGAGAGAGAGAGGGGACTAAGTCAGCAAGCCTGGGCTGCCCACACCTTGCACATTCCCAAGAAGGGCCTGTGTTCCTGATAAAGGGTCTCTAGGTTGGCTCCTGGGAATTGAGCTCTCGGAATGTTCTGACTGATAAAGAGTGTTTTGCACGCTGGGGGCCTGCTGCGTGCTCTAGCAGTTTGTACAGAGTTTTTACAAACGATATGATTTATGATGAATACCTGCTTTTTCTCTCAGGGTCTGGCGTTTCAGTGACTAACATCAGCCACATGGCCACTATATGCTCAAGTGCCAGACCCCTCTTAAACCCCTCTTAAACCCCTGAACCCTCAGGCTCAAGTCAGCTCCCCTAGTAGGCAGCACTTTGCGCAGACTGTCACACATCCAATTCAGCATGTCCTGCACAGCTCCACCAGGAGGAACTCCTGGAAGCTTGTACTTGGTTTCCTCTGGACTTCACCCCATGCCCTTTCTGCTTCTGATACTGCTTGGTATTCTTTTGCTCTAATAAATCGTAACCATGAGTATAACAACTTCCAGGCCTTGTCAGTCCTTTTAGCAAACCCACTGAACCTAAGGGTGAACCTGAGGATTCCTTGACACAATGCGTATATGAAATAATCGTCTACTTTGGATAGTTAAGGAAAGCTTCTCTCAGGAAGTATTTTTTGGAGCTGAAGTCTGAAAAGAGAGTAGGGGTCAACTGGATAAAGAGAGGAAGAACTGCTTTCCAAGCACGGGATAAGGGAGAGTGGTAAAAAAGAATATATCATAGTTTAAGATATGAGAGGAGGAAGTAGGCCATTTACACCTATTAGGCCATATGATGGACTTTTTTTGTGCTTTAAGCAAGGGAAAGTGATGTGATCAGATTTCCAAAAAAATTCACTTAGGCTATAATACGTGGACCGAACGTTAGGAGGCCACTGCAAATGGTTAGGCAAGATTTCCATTATATTAAGGTGGTATTCGTATATTCCTCAGATTTTAACCATTTGGTATTTTGTTGTTGCTCATGTGGTTATTCTGTTGTTCTCACTTGTTTTTATCTTTAAAGCTGGAAAGGATAGTGAAGGAGCTGAGTAGATATTCTCGTGAGGAAGTACAGAGAATACCAGGAAGGGGAAAGAAGATGTAAGGGTGAGAGGGGATGAGTCTGTAGTTTTAACTTTTTCTTCTCACTGAGTTCTCCTACAACATCTTTCAAAATGCTTACATTTACTCTAAAGTCTGCCAATATTTGGTATTATGTTAACTCTGAAGTCTACTAAAGGTTTTAAAGCGAGGAATTACATGCATACTTACCATTATGGAAGGATGTCTAATATCTAATGCATAGGTATCGTCCCAATCAGGCGAGCTTAACTTTAAAAATTTGCTCATATGTTCTTCTTTGATCCCAAGATTGCGAAGGCCATTCATCACTTTTCCTTCTAGTTTCAGCATATCCAAAAGACTTTATGTTTAAAGAAAAGAAATGTTTTGTTTTGCCAAAATTTTTTATTAAATCCTGTAAAGTTTATAGATTTCTCAAAGCATTAGAAACAAGTTTCACTGGTATTTTTATTCATAGCAGGAAAATACACTATTAAACTCATTAACAAATAAGACAAGGAGTCTAGTTATCCAGGGTAAACTTATGCTGAGGTTTTTTTTAAAGTGGTAACAAAATCTTCTTATTTAAAGGATAAGACAACAAGGTATATTTATTATACTCTTCACTAAAGAAGTGAGGATATACTCACCACTGAGCAGGTCAAAAATGAAAGGAAAAAATACAGTAGGTCGCTCTTTTGATAAAGCTACTACAAAAACAAGGTAAAATCAAACATGACCTAAAATATAAAATTTTAATGCAGGGGAAACCCCATTAAAGCATGAAAGTTCACATCTGTTGAGAATACATACTAAAATTTCTAATTACATATATAATAATAATTTGATAGCTCTTAAACATGTTTGAAAGTATTACTGCTAAAAGTAACAACATCAATAAATAACCCTACTGACAAAAAGTTAGGGCAGTTTGATTCTTTAGACTACTGTTTATCAAGTTCATTCTGTGTCTCAAAACAACCTCAGGAAGTCTCAAGTGACACCAATGAGGCTCAGAGAGGTGAAGCCTCCTGCCCAGTCACTCAGCCAGTAGAGTGGAAGAGCCGGGACGTGAAGGCTATAGGCACGCGGTGCTTCCCTGTATCTGCAAAGATGGATAAGGCTGTACAGAGTAGGGTAAAGCATGTTCATGTTCATGTTTGAGAAGGTAAAAATCTACTAGGCAAGGAGGAATTTTGATTATTACTTTTTGAAACCAAGTGTTAAAATTTATATTTATTTTATTTAACCTAAGTGCTTCATTCAAAAATCCATTCCTGGAAATCACTTCACCTTTCAGAAATGAAAAGAATTAGAATAAAGCAATATACGGACTTTAGAGTACAGTTCTCGGGGAGGACAATAGAGATCTACATTTAAAAAGCAGAGATCTAATAGCTAAACTCTGAAGAAGGCTGTTTTAGAAGTATTTCAAGCTGCTCTGTATGACATCAGCTCAGCATGTCTGTATCCTAGACAGCTCTGACCACTGCTTTACAAAGGAGAGTTTCTACCCCCTCCCCCCAAATCTATTAGAAGATGAGCGTGTTAAAAAGAGTACTAGGTTGAATATCACAGTAAGATTTAGTCAGAGCTATAACACTACTTCTTCATGTGGGGCTTCTTGAAGTTCTTAATTCCTTGAGTCTAAATTTTCTCATTTGTAAAATAAGAATTTTGGATGGTATTGCCAATGTTCTCTCCATTTAAAAAATTTTATGATGCTTATTGATCTCATTGACTTTCGTGTGACAGAATTATAATATTCCTCATAGCTTCTGTAACGATCATCTTTGTTATCACAACCTAGTTTCCAAGGAAAACCACCAATAGAAAAACTAGATAGAGTTACATACTGTGGTACGTTGAAAAGACATGAAATTTCAAATCCTGCAACTACTTGCTAGCTATGTCCCTATCTTTATGTGAGATCTGAGTCTTTGTTTCCCCATCAATAAAAAAGAGAATAGCAATAATCACTTGATAGGGTATTACGATTAAATGAATTTACTGCTGAGCACACAGTTGCCCTCAGCAAGCATTAGTTTCCTCCTTGCTCTTCTCAAATCTTGAATTTTGGATACCAATAGAAAATATCTGGTTCTTGAAACATGCTAGGTTTATTTATCAGGAAAACTTATATCTCTGGATTGTTAAATAACCTCTCATGCTTTCTCCTTTTAAATAGTCACTATCTTTAAATTTGCTTAGAAGCCTTCACTGGCTTCTCCTGCCCTTGAGACTAAAGGCCAAAACCCAGAACCTGGTTTCACAATCTGATCTTTGCCCACCTGTGCGACCTAAGCTTCTTCTAATTCGTCCTCACTGCAGAGTCTGGCCATACTAGACAATGCATTCTTCTCAAATATGTCATGCTTGCAGAACCTCAACTCCCCACTTCGCCTGATTCATCCTTAAATATCACTTCCTTGAAGAAATCTGACAGGCACTGTCCCCACGTTCCATCAAGAACAAGTTTAAATCCCTTAAAGAGTTCCATCAAGAGTTAAAAGCTCTCAAAGCACTGCACTTCATCTTTTACAAACCTTATCATAATACAATTATTTAATATCAGTTACCCTCCTAGACTGTAAATTTTGCTTAAGCAAGATGTTTCTGTCTTGTTCACCACTACACCCCTGATATCTAGCAGTCTCTACAGCATAGTAGGCGTTCAGATATTAACCAAATCGAATTTTAATATTGAATCGATTTTATAATATTGAATTTTAATGTTGCTTGCATTACAAATACATATTTAATCCACAGCGCAAAAGAACTGTGAGCCAGACAACTTTATTAAGATATAGAAAAACTCCACAAGTGCGAATATCAAGACACCTTTGTTACCTCTATCTTTCTGGTAGTTACACTGTAGTGATATTACTCAAGCAGGAACAGGCTGGCTGTCAAAATGAGTAACATCCAGTATGTACCAGAGTCAGCTTCTTGAGCACTTGGACCTGACCAGAGTCTGGTCCATTCTGTGGCTGGGGTGGCTATTAATTAGCTCTAAGGCAAATGCATCTAAGGTAGATATATAAAACACATTTATGGAACTCCTCAAATTTCCTCAGTCCTACCTGCCTTTTTCCCTGGCCATTGCCACTCCTTCCTACTGTCCTAGTCTCCCTGGGGGTGAGAGCTGGGCTTGGACACAGCCTGTGTGGACCTGGGCTGACCTGACACTGAGGCATGGAGGCTTTGGCTCCTCCGGGATCAGAGGAAGAAGGGTTAGGGCGTGGGCGTGGTACCAGCTCTACAACCCAAACCGCGACAAGGGTAGGAGATAGGAAGAAAGAGAAGAATAATTCCCCCTTCACTTTCTTTCCCCAAATCGACAATGTTAAAGTACTGGTTGCAAAGCACCTCTCTCCAGATCCAGGATATAACTTAATAGGACATTTCCTTCCTCTCCTCTTTCCTGAATCATTTTCTTTCATTCATCAACCTTTTCACACTTTTGATTCTACATGCTCTGATCCTTCCTGAGAACTTCTTTCTTTGATTTTTTATTTTGTGCTAAAAATGTCAGAAGATATAAATATCCTCACATATTTTCTTTTTTCTTCTTTAAGGGAATTATAGTAGTTTTAACTAGTGATCCGATCAACGAGGAACAAAAATGTATCACACGCCCTGCAGATCACTGATTACCAGGTGGAGAAGCCCAGGGGGCTCTATCTCTTGAATAACCTGTAGCCTTTCCAAGTTACACGTCACAATGTTCCTGTTATGAAAATTTCCCCATACACTGCCACAGAGAACTTTCCAAAATCTACCTACCATTTCTGCCCTCTTTTAAATCTATTTTCACTGTTCTTGAGCACAAATGTAATTTCTGTCCTCTCAAGTTTACTGCCAGGAGCTGACAACTGCTCTTCTCTATGTGTAGTATTTGGCCTTTATATCTCAGATTAGTATTTTCCCAAGATTAGGTCCAAAAATTCAACTAAATAAAGATAAAAGCCCCACTTGAACCCTACTTCTCAATCTTCCCTGTGTTTTCAAATATATTTCCAAGGTGCTAAGAAAATGAAACAAATGAACAATTAATTTAAGTTCAATAAAAGCAAATTGAATTCAATTAAAACTGAATATCTGAACTAAAGTATTGCATTTACTAAATTCATTTTATATTCTAAATATGAATTTTAAAGTAGTTTTATGACTCTCTTTAAAAGTAAAATAGGGCTTCCCTGCTGGCGCCGTGGTTGGGAGTCCGCCTGCCGATGCAGGGGACATGGGTTCGTGCCCCGGTCCGGGAAGATCCCACGTGCCGCGGAGCGGCTGGGCCCGTGAGCCATGGCCGCTGAGCCTGCGCATCCGGAGCCTATGCTCCGCAACGGAAGAGGCCACAACAGTGAGAGGCCCGCGTACCGCAAAAAAAAAAAAAAAAAAAGATATACTTGCTTTACCTTTAAAGTGATTATTTGCATTTTAACAAATCCTAAATTCAGGACAAAAGTGTACCTTCATATATAAACCATAGTTTGTATCAATAATTCAATACTTACTTAAAAGGATCATAAGAATCCATATCAACATGAAGTCCATTTATATAGAGACCAGCATCGCCTGGCTGAATTTCAAATCTATCTTGAAGATGCTGGAAATACAGAAAAGAGTTAACCAAGTGATAGAACAATAGTTGATCTATGTCAGGAGTTGGCCAACTATTTCTATCGAGTCAGACAGTAAATATTTTAGGCTTTGCCAGCTATATCATCTCTGTTGAACCACTCAACTCTGCCCTTGTAGCACAAAAGCAGTCACAGATAATTAACAAATGAGCATGATTATGTTCCAATAAAACTTTTATATGTATAAAGACAGGCAGCAGGCCACATCTGGCCTATATGTGGGTAGTACTGCCCACATCTGATCTAAGTGACGGGAATCTTAAAACAGATTAAAGACACAATACCTGAGGATTTTGATTTTGCAGTATGTGATATTAAATTTCTAATGCTGCAACAATCACTTGCCTATTACATTTTATACTGCGTGCGTGCGTGTGCGTGCGCGTGTGCGTGCGTGTGTGTGTGCGCGTGTGCGTGCGCGTGTGCGTGCGTGTGCGTGCGTGTGCGCGTGTGTGTGTGCGCGTGTGTGCGTGTGTGTGCGTGTGCGTGCGTGTGTGTGTGTGCGTGTGTGTGCGTGTGTGTGTGCGTGTGCACACTTAGAATTTAATAGCTGGCACAATCCTATTGTTTGATATCCCAGAACTCAAAACCTTGGTGTATGTGTAAATATTTAGCAATCATTTATGAATTCATAAGTTTTCATTAAAGCAGTGTTTCAATGTTCACTAACTTTTTATTAAGTAAATATTTCCCAAGTGCCTATTCAGTGCTAGAAACAACTCCAGGCACTAGAAAAAAAGGGAATGTCCTAGCCATACAGCATAGTTAGCAAGATCACGGTGAGGGAGTCAGATCTGGTTTAAACCCTAGTCTTGCTACTTACTCGTGGTAAGATTTAGGCAAATTTACTTAGTATCTTCCATAAGTCTCAGTTTCCTCATCTGTAAAATAGAATACTCACAAGTCTGTTATAAAGGTTTAATGTAATATGTATCTGTGTCTAGTCACATATAAAGTACTCACAAATGAAGCTTTCATTATGACTATTACCAGAGTAGGCAAGTTGATTTAGGAAGAAAAACAATTTTAAAACAGTGCATTTCAATGACATCACACAATAAATGACCTAAGAGAGATTTGTATAAATTATTCTGGAAAGACAGATGAAGCAACTAACTTGAAGAAGTTCAGAGGAGGCTTTACAGAGGTGAATTTTTCTGTATGGTTATCACTCACCATGACAGGTGAGCTACATATAGAGAGGGGAGAGGAGGAACTAAATTTGTAACAGTACAGAAAATATCTCCATTTGCTTTATGCAGAATACTGGCAAGAGATTAACATGAGAGATTCAAAGGTGAAATTCTGATTTGTCTTTAGCTACTTCTGTGCCTTTCTATCAAATAGTTACTTTTTGCTAGGAAACTTGCATTCAAACTTCAACGTCTATAGAGGTCTAGTGAATCCACTGCCTGTTTTCCCAAAATTTGCATGGAACCATCATACACATTGTCTCAAGCTCTCTCCAGCACCTCCTTTGTTTTAGGCATCACAACTGAAAGTAGAAAGCATGTCAAACACTGATCTATACTAAACTAATTCCCTCTCTGCTAATTCCCTCAAGAATTTTTAGGCCAAGCACAGAGTCTTGAACAAAAAAGATGCTCAAAACAAGGGTAATAAGTTAAACTCAGTAAACTTGATGCTGAAACAATGTCAAAGAGAGGTATGTGTATTGGAACTGGTGGTGACAAATTCTTTCTTTTCCCCTCAAAGGGGGTAGCCTTCAATCCTGGCAAACTATCCCAAGTGTATGATTAAAGGCAGCCGTTCTCAAATCAAGGAGTAAGAATTTAGTTTCTAACAATATGATGAACCAGAGATCCTGAAATCCTTCTACTAAAAGAAAATATCAGAAATGCTAGATTAAAATATTAATATTGCCCTCTAAAAGAATGGTTTAACTTTTTAAATTAAAGATTTCACTTAAGAGTAGAGAAGAAGTGTGAATAAGAGTCCAAGGATATAACAAACACTGAAGGCCCTGCCCTGAGGAAATCTCAAGCATCCTCATCCTAGGTGGCCTAAAGTGTGAGTTTTTAAAGGTCAGTCTCAGAAGGACAGGAGGCAGCGCCTTGGGCCCACCAAGGGCAGGCAGCAGGGTCAGAGATATCCTTGTGCACATAAGGAAGTGCTACACTCACAGTGAAGTGAAAAGTTGACCTAGAAAACAAAATGCCCTGCAGAAACAGCATAGAAACTTGCTGAGTTCACCATGGTTCTTAATGGAGGAAGAACAGTCTTCCATAAGAATTCACGGCTTCTGGCTTATCTTCACATGAGTTTGAGGCCCAATTTCACACTATTTTGAAGGTCCAAAAAATATAAACAGACTTTTAATTTAAAGTGGAATTAGGGGAATTCCCTGGTGGTCCAGTGGTTAGGACTCCGTGCTTCCACTGCAGGGGGCATATGTTCAATCCATGGTCAGGGAACGAAGATCCCACATGCCCTGCGGCGCAGCAAAAAAAATAAAAAATTAAAAAAAAAAAAGTGGAATTGAGTTGGGAGTGCTCATAAGCTTTGAGCAGAAACAAATTCAAACCTCCATGGACAAATATGACCTCATTAAAGAAAAGAGGGAACAATGTACAGAAATGTATCCCTTTAACAACCAATGGAGCTGCGCCATTAGTTGAAACTAAAAAAATTCCAATTGATTGGATTTCAGGAGACTGGTTGAGCATTATAAGGGTAAATTGGTTTATAAACTTGTCTGGAGGTCCCTATGCTGGAACTACATGCATTCTGAACTTAAAATTTGAAGTCCAATCAGATGTAAATCTAATATAGGAAGGGTTTTGCTTTTTTCTGGATGAGTGATGAGAGAAACAAAGATTCTGAAAAAATATATTTTACAGAAGAACTGTTGGAGAAGATATGCTAACCTAGGAATTTTCTCTAGAACTCCGTAAAATTTTCACACATTCTAAGTAATTAGTTGACATAATTAGAAAAGTGTGAGCTTTTATCTGAATTAGGTGTAATCTTTTAATTGGATTTTGTACTTAAATATCTGCATCTGGTTTATTATGTAATTACATAATTGAAACAATCTGTTTCACAATACTGAGGCAAAAGAAGTTACCTGACCACCTGACCCCCTTCCCCATTTCCCCGAACCAAAACAAATAAATGTCATGCAATTTAATTAATATATTTAACAGCTCTTATGGTAAACAATAAGAGATACATATTGCATTGACATTGAATTTTAAATCATCTAAAGTAGATTCTGCCCAGTCTCTGAGCAAAACAACAATTATGAACTTCAAAGGGAAACTCGCTGTACTTTGGCGTTGAATCAATTGCTTCCTGAATAAAACCAAACTCAAATTCACTTATACAACTTCAGCATAGTCATGATATTTTGGGGATAATCTTTGCATGAGTCCAAAGTCAAAAACTATATAAAAACTATTCACAAAGAATTTTTGTTCTCATTCCAGCACCTTCCGCCCTGTTCACCAGCCCCTACCCTTGGCCCACAGAGGTGACAAATTTTTCCCCCAAAGTTTCTGGTTTATCCTTCTGGTGTTTCTTTATACAAATATAATACAAACACATATCTTGTTTTCCCTGTTTTCTTATGCAAAATAAGACTCACCAATAGAGTGCACTATCATACGTATGAATTTTTGAAATCTGCTTTCTCAGTCTAACTCTGATCTGCGTTTCTCTTATTATAGAAAGATGAATCATCTTTCTGTATATTTAAAGACCACTATTATTTCTTTTCTGTGTGTAAACCCTTTGTTTACATGTTTTGCAACAGTGACACGTTTTACAGGAACTGTACTATTTGGTGCGTATGGATAAGATGTTGGAGCGGTGACATATTTCCAGGGTGTTCATGCAGCCCATCCATTTTGCCTACATTAACACTGCAAGGGACATTCCACGATTTTTTCACTTTCCGATCACAATCATCCCTTTCTTCTCCAAGGTTGGAACTCCCAGTTTAGTTACCTCCCACACACTCCACGTGTTAGTGGGTAACATGGACTACTAGCCCCACACCTTTGCCTGGGATTAGTGACGTGAAAGCCATTATTCCCTTGTCTTTCTCTCAGTGTGTTCCGAAAGAGGCAGTAAACAAGACGGCCATATACAGTGTCAAGAGTAACTTACTGAATAAATGCAAGCTTCCTTGCTCAGTAATCAAAGCTTCTTTCAAAACTGTTTCACTGCTAATTCCAAGCGGATGAGAAGTGGCCAAGGTGACAGCAGTGGGTGGCCCCGGCATCCCTGAGCAGGCTGGAGCACCTGGTGGCCAGCACAGCTACAGGAGGTACGGTCTGTGCTGCTGTGCACACAGGGCAGAGGTTCCTACTGCTCCTTTAATTTTTCAGAGTAATCCTGGCTATTATTCCTTGTCTACTTTTTCCACATGAATTTTTAGACTCATCTTGTCAAGTTTCAGAGGGAAAAAAACACTCCAGGTTCTGATTATATTTACAAATTAACTTAGAATTGACTTCATTGTAATTTTCCAATACAAGATACGTCCTTCTACATGCCCTTAAGTAGACTGTCAAATTTTTCTTTATATAGGCTTTACCTACTTGTTACGTTTATTGCTATATACTTTTTGTGTTGCTATTGTAAATGGAGTCTTTTCTTACATTATAACTTTTAACTAGTTGCTTGCAACACATGGAGACTACTGATTTTTTTTTTTTTTTTACCAAGGTTCTTTCATGGAGAAATGAGTACCAGGTATAAAAGTTTGAGGGCATATCTCTAGTTCACATTTCACCATCTTGTCCAAAAGTCTATTTTGGAGATTTTTTTTCATTTTTTCTATTGTTAAACTTTATGCCACTCCTCTGATACTACACAGTACATTCTAGATTGTTAGAATTATAGAAAAGTCTGGCAATTTCACTGCTGTGAAAATTGGAACTACAGAAATAACATTATAAAAGAACTTAATACTATTTTGTTTATATAACAGTCTTTCAAAATGTAAGTGTAAAACCTTATTATTACCATAAATTGATGATAACTCCAAGTAAAGTAATAATTTAACAAGATAATAGACATAGTTTAAAATATTGAGAATTATTTTCCTTTAAAGTCATTAATATCAGTCTAGTAGATTATGATATCCTCTCCCTCTTTCTGACATACTCCAACTGCCTTACATATGTAAATATACATAGATATTTATGTATGATGTATTTTTCCCTATGTGTGTGTGTGTATATATAAAAATGTGGGTTTATGTATATCTACATATAAATATGTGAACACTTAGCAGAGGGCCACAGTTACTGAGGCGGAAATTGTGCTAAGTCACTTTATATTCTCATTTAATCCTCCTAATAATCCAGTGAAATAGGCACTATTCTTTTTTTCTTTTTTTTGGATGCATAGAACTGATTAGCTTTTATTCATGTTACAAAGAGTTTTTTCTTTACAAAAATTATCTTTCTGTCTTTTTTTTTTAACATCTTTCTTGGAGTATAATTGCTTTACAATGGTGTGTTAGTTTCTCCTTTATAACAAAGTGAATCAGCTATACATATACATTTATCCCCATATCTCCTCCCTCTTGCGTCTCCCTCCCACCCTCCCTATCCCACCCCTCTAGGTGGTCACAAAGCACCGAGCTGATCTCCCTGTGCTATGCAGCTGCTTCCCACTAGCTATCGGTTTTACATTTGGTAGTGTATATATGTCCATGCCACTCTCTCACTTTGTCCCAGCTTACCCTTCCCCCTCCCTGTGTCCTCAAGTCCATTCTCTACGTCTGTGTCTTTATTCCTGTCCTGCCCCTAGGTTCATCAGAACCATTTTTTTTTTTTAGATTCCACATACATGTGTTACCATATGTTATTTTTCTCTTTCTGACTTCACTCTGTATGACAGACCCTAGGTCCATCCACTTCACTACAAATAACTCAATTTTGTTTCTTTTTATGGCTGAGTAATATTCCATTGTATATATGTGCCACATCTTCTTTATCCATTCATCTGTTGATGGACACTTAGGTTGCTTCCATGTCCTAGCTATTGTAAATAGAGCTGCAATGAACATTGGAAAACATTATGGTTTTCTCAGGGTATATGCCCAGTAGTAGGACTGCTGGGTCGTATGGTAGTTCTATTTTTAGTTTTTTAAGGAACCTCCATACTGTTCTCCACAGTGGCTGTATCCATTTACATTCCCACCAACAGTGCAAGAGGGTCTCCTTTTCTCCACATCCTCTCCAGCATTTATTGTTTGTAGATTTTTTGATGATGGCCATTCTGACTGGTGTGAGATGATATCCCCCTGTAGTTTTGATTTGCATTTCTCTAATGATTAATGATGTTGAGCATTCTTTCGTGTGTTTGTTGGCAATCTGTATATCTTCTTTGGAGAAATGTTGATTTAGGTCTCCTGCCCATTTTTGGACTGGGTTGTTTGTTTTTTTGATATTGAGTTGCATGAGCTGCTTGTAAATTTTGGAGAGTAATCCTTTGTCAGTTGCTTCATTTGCAAATATTTTCTCGCATTCTGAGGGCTGTCTTTTCCTCTTGTTTATGGTCTCCTTTGCTGTGCAAAAGCTTTGAAGTTTCATTAGGGGCCTATTGATTTGTATATTTTAATTGTGCCTTCTATTATCTTTTGCTATGGACTGAATTGTGTTGCCCCACCCCAAATCCATATGTTGAAGCCCTAAACCCCCATGAGACTGTATTTGGAGATGGGGCTTAAGGAGGTAATTAAGGTTAAATGAGGTCATAAGGGTAGCACACGGGTGTGCACACAGAGGAAAGGCCGTGTGAAGACACAGCAAAAAGGCAGCTGTTGACAAGCCAGGAAGAGTCCATATCAAATACAGAATTTGCTGAAACTCTGACCTGGGACTTCCAGCCTCCAGAACTGAGAGAAAATAAATTTTTGTGGTGTCAGCCACCCAGTCTGTGGTATTTTGTTATGGCGGCTCAAGCAGACCAACACACCTTTCTACATCTAATCTTTGTTTTTAGTTGATTCTCTTATATATTCCTCACCTTCCCCCAATTTTTATACTTCCAATATCCTTCTCTTGACTAATGATGTGGGCTAATAACTAATACAATAATAATTACAGTGATGATAATGTGCTTCATTGTCTTGTTCCTGATTTTGGTAAATACACCTCTAGTAATTTTCTATTAGTAAGATGCTGACTTTTAAGCTGAGATAAACACAAATACATATGCACATGCACAGTTTTAATCATGTTAAGGAAGTATAATCAATTTCCTTATGAAGCGTTTTTTTTATATTCAGGAATAGGTCTTGAATTTTATAAAATGCTTTTTCGGCATGTACAGAGATAATCATACAATTTTGCCACTTAGATCTAACGATAGTTTATGAATACATTTCCTAATCTATTGACCATTGTTGCATCCCTCAAGCTCCATTCAATTATGATATATTATCATTTCATTAGTTTTACTATTTTTATCTTTTAACATTAATTTTTACCTGTATTAATTTCTTCTGCTTTTGCTTTTCTTTACTCTTAACATTTTAAGTCTGATATTTAATTCATTTACTTTTTTTTCATTTTATTGATGTAAGACTTCAAGGCTTTTCTCTGAACTTTGTTTTATTTGGGTCCCAAAGATTCTAATATCTTATGTTTTCAAATGTTGTTATCAAGAACTGTTGCAATTTTGATGTGTATTTTTTAAATGTTTATTTTATTTATTTTCCTTATTTATTTATTTTTTTGGCTGAATCGGGTCTTAGTTGTGGCATATGGGATCTTTGTTGAGGCATCTGGGATCTTTTTCCTTATGGCGCGAGGTCTCGGGTTTCTCTCTAGTTGCAGTGTGCGGGTTTTCTCTCTCTAGTTGTGGCACACAGGCTTCAGAGTGCGTGGGCTCTGTAGTTGTGGAACGCGGGGTCTCTCGTTGAGATGCATGAGCTCAGTGGTTGTGGCACACGGGCTTAGTTGCCTCACTGCATATAGGATCTTAGTTCCCCGACCAGGGATCGAACCTGGTCCCATGCATTGGCAGGTGGATTTTTTACCACTGCACCACCAAGGGAGTCCCTTGATGTATATTTTATTTTCCCTTCTACTTAAGAGTAAGTAGTTTTTAACTTCCAAGTGAATAAACCCTTTTTTTCTGATGTTGTTATTGATTTCTAGTTTGCATTGATATTGAGAATTTTTTTTCTATTTTACCCACTTTCTGGATTTTTTGCCATTACTACTTCATAAAAACTTGAAGAAAGGCATATTTTTTCTATTATCAGGATATAAAATTTGTTGTATAACCAGACGACCTATTATCTATACAATCATAATGCCATTTGGTCTTCTATATCTTTACTTACCATTTCACTAGTCTGAGAGAGGTAAATTATATTTCTCCTTCCATCTCCTGTAGTCTGTTTCAGGAATGTTGCTTCAGTGTTTTGATGTCAAAATATTTTAAACTGCTATTGTAGCCTTGTGAATTATAGCCCTAAGTATTATAAACGGCCATTTTTTGCTCATTAATATTTTCAGAACTGAATTTGGCTTCATGGCATTTTAAGGTCACTACCCTTAACACACAGTATTCGCTTGGTATACCTTGGCATGTCCTTTAATTTCTGACATTTCTAAATTACTTTAAGAGTTTTTATTTTACATACATTGTACATGCCTAATGAAACAAACTGAACATTTTTGCTAATATGTTAGTTAAGCTTATTTACATTTATTGATATCATAGACCTGGTTAGCCTCAAATGTCATTCTTTCATGCTGTATTTACTCTTTCTAGATGTATTTTTAAAATGTCTCTTTCTTTTCTTGTGCATTCAGTTCTTTTCACAGTTTGGAAGATTTAGACTTTTGTTACTCTAGTTACTATTAAACATATATGTTGGGTTTCCCCGGTGGCGCAGTGGTTGAGAGTCCGCCTGCCGATGCAGGGGACACGGGTTCGCGCCCTGGTCCAGGAAGATCCCACATGCCGTGGAGCGGCTGGGCCTGTGAGCCATGGCCACTGAGCCTGCGCTCTGTGATGGGAGAGGCCACAACAGTGAGAGGCCCGCGTACCGCAAAAAAAAAAAAAAAAGTATGTTCATTTAATACCCTCAGTCATCTCTTTCTTTAACCAACAACTAATGATTTCTGTTACAAAAAATAATAAAATTAGCCTTTAACCTCCTTCTGCTGCCTTTCCTCTTGCACAGCCCAATTTTATTCAATAGTTTTATATTCATTACTGGTTAACTATATACTTTCAAATAAGTTCAGGCTTCCACTGCTTGACTTTTCAGCTTTAATTATATCTTTGATTCCTGAGTATTATAGTTAAGGCAATCAACAAGTTCATTTTATTTTCTATCCCCCGCCATATTTATTAGTTGCAATATTTTATCTTTGTCCGAGTAGGTACTATTTACATACTATACTATCACCCTGTCCCTCACTTTTTACTTTTAGTTCTACACATAAACATATTCAATGCCCAACAGGCAGTTGCTCTGCCCAAGAATCTTCAATCAGTTCTCGGTCGGAGAAATTCCGCAGAAAGTGTTCTTGGGAGCAATATTCCCTGAATTTTTGCATGTTCAGCATTTTTGTAGCCTGTATATACATATCTTCTTGAAGGACAGTTTTTCTTTCCTTGAATGTCTTGTAGATGGAGCTTCACTGTTTCTTGGTGGTGAATTTGTTTTTGAGAAGTCTGATGCCAATGTGATTTTCTTTCCTTATCATCTTTCTTATTAAATGCATAAGTAATTTCCTTTGTTCCCTATAAAGTTCAATAGCTTATATTTGACCACTCTTGGTCAATTTTCCCAAGTTGCACAGTGCACCCTTTTTATTTGTGGATTTGGAACTTCTTTTATTTCAGAAAATTTTCTGATTGTAGTTTTAGGCATTCGTTCTGTCCATTTGTTTTATTCTTCTATTTCACGGACTCTAGTCTAGGTATATTGGATTTCCTTTACCTGGCTTTACTTTATCATCTTCTCCCGAGTCCTTTCTATTTCTTTTTTTAAAAATTATCTCTGCATTTATTATTTCTATCTACTATGTCTTCTGCTGTGTTTTCTATAAGGTCAGTTCTCCTTTGTGCCACTTTATAACTTTAGCTTTTATTTCAGAAATGGTTTTATCTTTACTTTCTACACCTTTGCAAAGTTCTTCCAGTTCTAGTTTCACATTCCCTTGTTGTTGCTCACCAAATCCATCACTTTAATGTTCACCAACACAATGTAAACTATTGTGTTACAAAGTCTACCCAATCCCAAACAATTCCGCACCTTGAAAGACCCAACTTAAACCACCTAAACAGAGACCCTCTCCAATCCTCTAATTACTCTACCCTAATGTCCTCCTTTTGAGACACTTAACAAGAGTCTATCAAGGTGTTGCTCTCCCTCATTGCAGCAAGTTTATTAAACTCAGCTTTGCCTGAGTAACAAGTTTCCCTGGTGGCTTTTTGTTGGCGAGCTGACAGTCTACACCAGACTCCCCCCTCTCACCTGGTTTTATTTAAACACATCTGTCTAGCCCTTTGTATGCTGTTCTCTTAGAAATAGGAGTCACTGAAGAATTTTTTTTAGAAGACTAGATCAAATTTCTTAATTTCATCAAATATCTTTCCAATCACCTAGCAAGGTGACTGGCAATAGAAAAATTCACAATTCTTATTAAATTGTTCTGAAATGAGCTGTAAACCAGGGCACAAATTCTGGTTCCATCAGTACCAATTCTGTGACCCAGAAGAAATCACTGGATCTCAGTTTATACATTAGTTGTTATGTTTATACATAACAACTGCTACAATATACAGAACATCTTAAAAACTACACATTGCTAAATATAGAATGTATTATAGGTAACATTTAAATATTAAAAGTTTTCAATTCAACAAATATTTCTGATAGAATGCTCTGTGCCAGGTACTGTGCTCATTCAAAGCCCTAGGTTCAGAGTTTCCTGATTTACTCATTTCCACTAACTTTCATTCCCACTCTACTTCAGCAGCTAGCTTTGACTGTCATCCTGTGATTATGTCATCACAGTGGTTCACCTTTGGAGCTATCCCATTTGGTCCTTCCAATTATCTCTTTTATTCCCACAATATCTCTTAAACCTCATAAAATTCTTCAGCCTCTGGAATCAAAATCATCACATAGAGCAAAGCTTTGATGACCAGGAACACCCCCTTTGGACTATTAACGGAGCAAAAAATAAACTGGATTATGTGATGCCACTGATACTTTGGCATTCCTTTCTTTTCCCTCCTGGATACTTAACCACTGTGCCACCAAAGAAGGGACTTCTTTTTATGTGAGAAAAATGAACTCCTACTGTTTAAGGCCCTGTGTGCCTGGGATTAATATTACTTAAAGCCAAACCAGTCCTATGTAATAAAGCCAGGAAGTGTTCTCAAGCACTTCCTAAGTATTAACACAGTTAGAATCATTTGGGGTCTTAAGGTAATTTAGGAGACCATTTAGCAGAATCTTATCAAACTAGTAATCAACTGTGTACTATATGTTATAGGACTCTGGTAATGTTTCAGTGGTCTAAACTTGGCTTGGTCCTCACAAGCTTTTAAGCAAAACTAATGAGAAACAGAAGAATTATCTCATAGCCTTTATTCTCTATTTTGTGAGGAAAACCATACAGCATGGGCAGAAAATTTGGAGTATATAAGGTTAATGAGAAAGTAAGTAGGATCTATGTCAGGAAAGATTGGCTAGGATCACAAACTGTATGCTATATAAAGTAGACAATATAAAAATGGAAAAACCTGAACTGTTTTAATAATCAGAAAGTACAAGTTAACATTTCCTTTTTTGTATGAAAATTGAAGATCCAAAGTCTAAAATATAGTGTTATTAGTGTAGTAATTTTTTAAAAAAGGAATTCAAACAAACCTTTTGATTTTCCTGTATTTCCTCCCTCATACGTTGACTTACAGCAATTCTGGTCAGAGATCTGGGAACATAAATACAGATACAATTCATTCTTCCTTAAATGTTTGGACTAATCTATGATTCAATGCAATATAATACTTTGTACGAGAAACTAAAAACTCTAAAGGCATCATGACTGAGAAGTGTACATTTCCACATAGCCTATTTGACAGGTGGCACTACGGCTTTCATTTGACAAGGGTATTTGACTCAGGTGGAATAGAGACTGTCAAAAGTTCATGTGCACGAACTGTACACATTACATGCTGTCGCATTTTTCAAGGATACTTGACTGAAAATGCTGTTTTGTGTTGTTTTGCCCATAGGGAGAAATTCTATATGAAATTACCAATGTCATTATATGTATCGCTGCAAATAGGCAATGTTTGGAGTATGTGTATAAAGAATTTTGGTTAACCTGAAATCTTTACCACAGTATGTCAGTTCTAAAATACTGATAATGTTGACTTCATATATTCACTCTATAAGGAAGCTTAGAACTCCCTTATAATTTAAAAACAGAGCAAACTGTCTTTTAAATAAGTCTATTAATTATATTTATTTGACCTAGTAACTACTAAGAATGCTTAATTAGCTATTTATCTGTCAATTTTATACATAGAAGAAAATGATTTAAAAATTAAAAGATTGTTAATGCAAAGTCTGGCATTAAGTAAAACACAAGCAGAAGGGTGTATCTTAAAACGACCCATGATAAGTGTGTATTACCTCATAAAATCTGGCAGCATTTGAGATTAATTGCAACTGAAAATCTGATAATGCAAATTTTTCATTCATTTATCAAGTATTTCATTTCAATGAACATTTACTGGCTGTCTACAGAGTGACTTTATTTTTTTTTGATGAAAAATAAAAACCATTTATTAAGTCTGAACATATATGGAGGCGAGATTTTTAGCCTTGGGTATCAATGATGGTTGCACCATAGATGGAGTCTGGAGGAAACCAATTCAACTCGCTTCATCCCAAGATTCAGGAAGCATCCACAAGGTCATGGAGTAATGACTTATCAGAGTAACTGTAGAGATATGCTTAAGCCTACAGTTCAGCCATTAAGCAGTGTTAGCAGAGTTGGTAAATTTTTTTTTTAACGACCAACCACAAATTAAGAGCAGAGTTTAGCCACAAAATCCCTGAATAATTATAATGACTTACCGTCAAAACAGCTAATCGACTATCTTCCTAAAACTAAAATTATTTCACTTTATTTGATCGAGTAATTTCAAAAGCTATTGTTAGTTAACAGCAGTGTGGCTAAACATCTATGTTTATACACACATACATATTTCATATACATATACTGACTTCTCAAATTCTTGATTTTGCTTAAACTAAAACTGAGAGTCATGCCAATATATTCATTTTTAATCTGTAAATAAGGTGACAAACCTCTCTATTTTCAGGGTATCATGAAAAGCTTCTTGGTATCCTGTGGCCAAACATGTACTACTTATTTATCTTACAAAGGTATTGACCATCTAGATTCAGGATTCAGTAATTTGTGCCGTGGATAAATGTACCAAAGTGTCTGAAACAAATAGAGGCATAGTGATTATCCACTGCTTAAGAAGGGATGCTGAGGGCACAAGGATGCTCTCCAATTCCTCTCAGTGAAACAATATTGCTGCACCTGTCACATGTTGTATATCTTCAATATAAGCTAACTTAGCTTATGTTTTACTGGCTGCTTATAATTTTATACTATTATTCCTACAAATGCATCAAAGTCTTGTTATTTTGTAAAACCTTATAAAACATGGTAACCAGAATTGTATCTACTGGTTACTTCTAGATATGGAAATGTATTATCTATTGAACTGGAAGATGCGTTTAATGTAATATTAATATTTCTGAAAGCAGTTCAATTAGATATCTTATTGGCAAAAAAGTATTCCACAAAATATTCTATACAATTAAGACATTACTAATTGTTTGGAATCTGAAAGGGTAAGAACATGATTTGGCCATACATTGGGCATAGGTCTACTTAGAGCAATACTTTTCATCATCCTCTGTAGGGTAAAGAGAAAAATGTCCCCTTATTATATACTGCTTAAATCAGTTTTTTCTTGGATTACCATCTCTCACTGTTTACGTTTAAATAATTTTTTAAATACATTATTTTTTCCTTTCCATTTGCCTCTAATTCAAGAGTTCTATTTTGTAGTATGTATACATATGCATGCACAAGCCAATATTTTGCTCTAGTTAAAAAAAAAACCCAATATACATAATGAAAAGAGACCCTGATCTCATAAACACTATATATAACAGAATTAACTGATATCATTATGTTAAATGAAATCAACTATTTTCATAAAACTTATTTAACGGAAAGAGTTCTGACTATAATCAAATCAATAAACTTTAATATACCTGGCTTTTATGGGGAAGTTCTGCGAAATGTCCTTCATTAATTTTATGGCATCATAAACTGGAGTGGACATTATTTGAGAAGCTGCTTGAAAACTAAGATCTGGAAGGAAAAGAATATCATTAAGGAATCTAGCATAATGTTAGACCTTAACAGACATTTCCATGTAATTTAAATAACCTTTCTTGCCATATATTCATTAGAGACACATTAACAAACATTCAAATTTAGCATTACTCAAAAGTTTTAAATGAAATGGAAAGCTATCACTTACATCCAATAAGGTAAGTTTTACACTTTTATGAATGAGTAATTATCATTTAATACCTATTTTTTGTTTTCCACAAATTACAGTGGAAAGAGATATGAAAAAAGAGATATGAAAAGAAATGCTGACGCAAAGCTATCTTTTCTTAGGTTAAATGAAACTGGCAACAAAACGCTTTGACAAAAAAAAATAAGAGGAAGGAACAAAGAGCTCTGAAGAGCCAATTCTGAAAAGAACTTTAAGACCTAATGTGTTCATTAACTCAGTAAATATGAAACATTCACTTTCTTTTTCAACATTTTTTTACCTTTATACAACAATAAAAATAAAATCCTAAACTTGGTATGATTTTACCTGAAATGATAGTTCTCTGGAAAGAAAAGTGTGTGTGCCTTACTGTAATGTCTCGAGTATGATAGAAGCAGTAATCTGCGTCTCATTACTTTGTCAAGAGTCAGAAATGATTTTAAAACTGAATTCTTTCACTACCTAATAGTGAAGCACTGTGTTTCTCTTTAACATCTCACCAGAATTGGAATCCTAGGTTGTCAAATACTAGTAAAACGACCAGTTTATCATAGCGAGACTAGTTTTGTTTCTACCTTTTCAGTGTACAGTGGCGAATCCAGTTGGAGTCAAAGCCTAGAAAAGATGTTCCCAGGGCAGCCTCCCATGGACTGGTAAAGTCTAGTAGACCAAGGTTCAAACTCCAGCTCTACATCACTTACTAGCTGAATAACTCTAAATAGAATTTCCTTAACCTACCTAAGAATGTTTCCACTCCCCAGCACTAGTGGAGCTATCAGTGCTCACTAAAATCTCCTAATTGCAAACACAATGGACTCTTTTCAGTCCTTATCTTGCCAGGATCCTTCTGCCATAGGATCACTTCCTGACAAGAAAAAGTAAAACTTTCTATTCAATAAGTGGTGCTGGAAAAACTGGATGTCCACATGCGAAAGAATAAAACTGGACCCCTATTTTACACTCTATACAAAAATCAACTCAAAATACTTTAAAGACTTGAACTTATGACCTGAAACCATAAAACTCCTAGAAGAAAACACAGGGGGGTAAGTTCCTTAGCACTGGTCTTGGCAGTGAATTTTTGGATTTGACATCAAAAACAAAGACAACAAAAGGAAAAATAAACAAGTGGAACTATATCATACTAAAAAGTTTCTGCACAGCAAGGAAATCATCAGCAAAATGAAAAGGCAACCTATGTAACGGGGGAAAATATTTGTACATCATTATATCTGATAAGGGGTTACTATTCAAAATATACAAGTAACTCGTGTAAACTGCTACAGCCACTATTGAAAACATTACAGAGATTCCTCAAGAAATTAAATAGAACTACCATATGATCCAGCAATCCCACTTCTGGGTATATATCCAAAGGAAATGAAATCAATATCTTGAGAGATACCTGCACTCTCATGTTCATTGAAGCATTAGTCACAATAGCCAAGGTATGTAAACCACCTAAATCTCTGTGGACAAATGAGTGGATAAAGAAAATGTGGTGTATATAAACACAATGGAATATTACTCAGCCTTAAAAAAGAAGGAAATTCTGCCATTTGCAACAATGTGGATGGACTGTGCGGGCATTATGCTGAGTAAAATAAGCCAGACCAGAAAAAAACCCAAAAAAACACTGCACAGCATCACTTATACATGGAATCTAAAAAACGTCAAACTCATAGAAACAGAGAGTAGAAAAGTAGCTGCCAGAGGCTGAGGGTGGGAGAGACGGGGAAAGGCTAGGAAAAAGGTACAAACTTTCAGCTCTAAGACTGAATAAAATCGGAGGATTTAATGTGTAACATGGTGACTATAGTTGATAACATTGTATTATATAATTGAAATGTATTAAAAGAGTAGAACTTAAATGTTCTAACCTCAAAAAAAGTACCCGATACATAAGTAGGTGCTCAATATTGATGAATGAATGGGTGAATGAACAGTAAACTTACAAATAAGATCCTTTATGTGTCTTCTTATTCTATTGCTATTAAAGGCAATTTTAAGTACCATAATTTTTAACTGGTGTGTATATATTTATGCTTTTTTAGATGAGAAAACTTAGTCATTACTTATATGATTGATATGACAACTTATAAAAGAGGATTTCTTGTTTTGTTTTGCTTATGTATCTTTTTAAATTGAAGTAGAGTTGATTTACAATGTTGTGCCCATCTCGGCTGTACAGCAAAGTGACTCAGGTATCCACATAGGTACATCCTTTTTTTGGTATTCTTTTACATTACGGTTTATCACAAGATAGTGAATATAGTTCCCTGTGCTATACAGTAGGACCCTGTTGCTTATCCATTCTAAATGTAATAGTTTGCACCCACCAACCCCAAACTCCCATTCCATCTCTCTTCCCCCACCCTTGGCAACCACAAGTCTGATCTCTGTCTGTGAGTCTGCTTCTATTTTGTAGTTAAGTTCATTTGTGCCATACTGTAGATTCCACATACAAGGGATATCATTTGGCATTTGTCTTTCTCTTTCTGACTTAACTTAGTATGATAATCTCCAGTTGCATCCATGTTGCTGCAAATGGCATTATTTCATTCTTTTTTATGGCTGAGTAGTATCCCATTGTATACCTGTACTGCATCTTCTTTATCCATTCACCTGTCAATGGACATTTAGGTTGTTTCCACGTTTTGGCTATTGTGAATAGTGCTGCTATGAAAACAGGGGTGCATACACCTTTTCGAATTACAGTCTTGTCCAGGTATATGCCCAGGAGTGGGATTGCTGGATCATAGGGCAATTCTATTTTTAGGTTTCTGGAACCTCCATACTGTTTTCCATAGTGTCTGCACCAACTTACACTCCCACTAACCGTGTAGGAGGGTTCCCCTTTTCTCCACACCCTCTCCAGCATTTGTTACTTTTAGACTTTTTAATGATGGCCATTCTGACCAGTGTGAGGTGGTACCTCACTGTAGTTTTGATTTGCATTTCAAAAGAGTATTTCTTTTGAGGATAGCATATGATGAAAGACCTTGCCTGAGAGCATTTGGCTGCATGATGTTATACTTAAAAACAGTACAACATAGAGGGAAAGAAAGAATTTAGGCTCTAAAATGAGAGAGACCTGCTGATTTTAGGTATCGCTGATTTGTACCTTATGAGACTGGTGACCTCGGACTAATTATTTTGTGTGTATGTTTCTCAGTTTCCTCATCTGTAAAAGCAGGATATCTATCAATACCCCATGAGTTTTTTTTTTAAAAATTAATTACAATGATGCATATAAAGAGCCTAATACTGTGCCAGACAAATAGTATTAGCTAATATTTTTATCACCGCCAATCACCATCATCATCACGACCATGGACAACTATATTTTACTCAGGTCTGATAGCATAACTGGTCTTTTAAAACTTTTTACAACATGAATGGAATTTTGCTTCACATATGCTGTTCAAAAGCCCCTGAAAATTCACTCATGAAATCAGAGAAACTGTAAATGACAAGGAAATGAATATAATAGTAGCATAGTCTATTAACATCTTTTGCTTTTTTCTAAACTATTCCCTACCTAGATGACTCATAAATTATTTAAGTCCTTCACTTTGCCTCTGAAATCCAGATTCCCATATTTAACTGTTTTCCTGGTTTCACCACTTGGATACTTCAAAAGCAGCACGCTCAATAACACATTTGTGATATTCCCACCCATCTTTGCCCAAATTTGGTCCTCTTTAGTCTTCTCTTTCCAGAAAATCCACCACTGTCCATCCAGCTGGGTAAACCATGAATCCAGCAGTTGTTCCTGATGTCTTCTCTCCCTAACACTCCATTTGCAGCCCCTTGAAAGGGTCTTTGATATTCTGTCTAAATAACCCCCCCTCAAATTTATTCTAGCCCTTCCTCAGATCTCAATTCAATCACCACTTCTTGAGGAGACCTCCCATTTCTGTTACCCCTTCCCTGCCCCCATCCCACCAGTCAGATCTTCCTGGTATATGCCCTTCTTCGTCTTACGTCCTTTTACTTTGCAGCAATTACAATGCTAATTTTTACATTGGTTTTTAAAGTTGTTTATGTTTGTCCAAGATCCTTTGAATAAATGCGGTGTCTGCTTTGACTCTTATTTTATCTTCAGAATACAGCACTTTTTCAAAGTGTCAGTTGGAACCCATTAGTTAGTAGTGAAATCACATTAGTGGATAATGTGAAGGTTTTTTTTCTCAAATGAAATAGGGTAGAGTAAAAGAAAGTCTTGGGCTTCCCTAGTGATGCAGTGGTTAAGAATCCACCTGCCAATTCGGGAGACAAGGGTTCGAGCCCTGGTCCGAGAAGATCCCACGTGCCGCGGAGCAACTAAGCCCGTGCACCCTAGAAGCCCGTGCTCTGCCAAGAGAAGCCACCGCAATGAGAAGCCCGCGCACCGCAGCCAAGAGTAGTCCCTGCTCACTGCAACTAGAGAAAGCCCGCGTGCAGCCACGAAGACCGAGCACAGCCAAAAATAAATACATACATTTTTTAAAGTCTTACAGAATTAATAAAATGTGGTAAACATACACATCTATGCTGAAGCTTTCTTTTTAGTTTTAAGCATATCTGTGTATTCACACATTATACACTTGTGTATGGGTCTTGGTGTAAAATATACTTCCTACTCCAGGTCTCAGCCAAAAATTATAAAACCATGGCTGTAGGGACATGACTGACTCATAGTAGAAATTCAAGAAACACTTGTTAAATCAATCAACAAAGGAAAAGGTCCTGATCACTTACCCTCTCCTGAATCTACTTCCTTGGCTTCTGTAATGTGCTCTTTCTTCCATCTCTCATCATTCCACCGTGTCTACTTTCCCCACGCGGACGAGCACGCGGACACTCCCTTGGGCACTGATTTGGGCACCCTACACTTTCGGTTAGCGCCCCCCACCTTTAAAAAACCTCTATGCTAATATTTTCAACTTTTAAATCTTCTCCTTTTAGTATAAGGACTTTATATTCACCCCACCACTGGACCTGGTCTCATCTGGATATGTCACCATCACGTTAAGTCTATCTTTTTTTAACGCCAGTCTCATTATTTCTGGGCCCCGTATTCAACCCCCAAACCCACTTACATGTTTTATGTTCTCTCTACTCAGGCTCCAAGCTGGAAATTTTAAATTCATCTTTGACTCTTTTCATCTCCTAAATATTTGCTAAACCTGGCCTTCCTCTCTATGCCTTTTACCACAGTCATAGTTCTATCTCTCGCTACACTAATTCAATGATGTCTTAACTAGATTTCCTGTTTCTAGTCCATTCAAATATACCTTCCACAGACATCAGTGAGGTTAATTACAAGTAAGCTAACTTTGCATGTTCTCTGTTTACCAGCCTTCAGAAGCACCCTATCACTTACAATTTTCTAAATTATGGGTCTCTGAAATTGACTGTGCTGACAGCTAAAAAGCTCTAAAAATATACTAAACCCCACTGAATTGTACTCTTTAAATGGGTGAACTGCATATCAAGTATATTTCAGTAAGTTATTATATTAAAAAAAAGTTGATGAGAGATGTGATAAAATTATAGATTCCACAGAAAAGTGACATATTCCCATGACCCACTAAACATTACAAATAATAAGAAAGAAAATTACAAACTGAAAAGGAATTTTGGTTCATTCTCCAAATTTGGGTCAGTCTCAAAATATCTGCTTATAGGATGTCGGTGTGGGAGCTATTCTAAGTTCGCAATGAAACATGCAATGGTCTGTTAAGATCAAAATTTTAAAGAGAAGAAAACTAAGATTTAGTTCTGATTTCTCCTGACTTACTAATCAGGATTTCTAATCAATGCTAAAGATTCTCTGAAATGTGATTTAATACCTGAGATGAATCTATAACTCGTGTACACTTTAAAAATGATTAGATGATATCAAATAACTGTACTTTATATAATTTTAAATCTCACAAACATAAAAATATGGTTTGCTTGATGAATAACCTTTTAATTAAATTTGTATTTCCACAAAAATAATGTATATTAGTCACATCATTAGTAATTATTAGTGCCTATGAAATAATTTATATCATGTTATATAAAAGCCTATTTAACAAAACAGAGATAAGTTACCAATATGCTATGTTAATGTGGACTGAAATACTATACCTTGTAGTTCCCAGACTTTCAAAGGCATCATTTCGTTATTACTCTCAATCAGGTATTTTTGGAATGTTGTCAGATTATCTCTAAGGTCTGAATATCTTTCTCTGTATTAGAATATTAAGTAATGTTAATTATCATCATCTACTACAAATTACTACTATACAAGCAGTATATTTTTGAAATTAACTTTTCAAAATATTTAGACACAAACTAACTGTTCATCAAGATAATAATAAATAGTGAGGCAGCTATATCCACAGAACTTAAAAAAAAATGAGGGAGATATGCATGTCTACTTTTTTCAATGTATAAAACAAAAGAAAACAAAATCTGGAAGGATGTACTCTCATTTGTCAACATTACCTGTAAGGGATCCAAGTGTGAGGGCAGAATTATTAGTTTTTATGTTATACACTTTTTATTTAACATTTTATAAATTACAAGTCTTGCTTTTATAATTAGAAATGAAAACTATTTTATAAGGAAAGACATTAATGCTTCCTATACAATTTTAGAGTTTACTCTATTTCTGAAAAGTTCCATCTTTGAAACTTATAAAAAACTTAAATAAGATAATTCTGCCTAATTAAACATATCTAGTATTTTTTAGAGAGTGCCAAATAATGCAGCATATTTTACTATACATATAATAAAAACTATAATCTTTATTCTTCCATCTCTCATGAAATCAAAACACAGTACCATTTCATATTATTAGAATTGTTATAAAAAAAACTTTATGTAGCTATCAGCACAATTTATAAACAAATACATATTTTCAACAGTAAAGAGAAATAAATATTTTAAAATGTGAGATGAAAAATAAATACACAGAAATAGATTAATCTTATAGTTAACAATAATAAATGTACTACAATTTCATATCTTGCAATTTTATTACAATGTGGGACCACATTTTGAAAATGAATCAAGTCTGCTCTTACAGTGAGAAAGCAAAAGAACTTCTTTGAAAAGAAGTTCACTATGAATTAAATTAACCACTCCTTTCTCAATATTTTAAGTTACAGAGTAATACTAAGTTTATAAGAGCTGTTATATTGTTTTTCATGTTTAATCATAAGCTTAACAATAATTTTCACGGCTAAAATTATTTAGGTAATTCAGGCAAAAACACATTATTCATACAATACCTCAAAGCAGAAGGTTCTTGCCTAAATCAATTAACTGTGTAAAAACTAATTCTGAGTATTTCCTCTCTAAAAAAACTAATATCCCAGGGTTCCAAAGGCTTTCTGAAAGACATGCAATTTATTCCCATAAATAGTTACGTTTAAAAAAAAACAGGGCTTCCCTGGTGGTGCAGTGGTTGAGAGTCTGCCTGCTGATGCAGGGGACACGGGTTCGTGCCCCGGTCCGGGAAGATCCCACATGCCGCGGAGCAGCTGGGCCCGTGAGCCATGGCCGCTGAGCCTGCATGTCCAGAGCCTGTGCTCCACAACGGGAGAGGCCACAACAGTGAGAGGCCCGCGTACCTGCCCCCCCGCAAAAAAAAAAAAAAACAGAACTATGGATTCTAAGATGCAAGACACAGCTGGAAATGGAATAAAAATGTTACCTACTAAATAAAAATCTTACTTAAATCCATTTTACAAGATGCATTAACTTTTTAAGGCCACTAGTATACAACTTGTCCAGTAAACCGTAGAACTATAACTCAGTCATCTGTATGAAGGAGCATAGTGTCCAAAAATGTTCCCCTCACTCTGTACAGTTATCTACTCCCCAGGAGAACGGACCTAAGTGTCCTTTATAAATATTTGTAATACTAAATAAGAACTAAAGATATTAATAAAAATGGTTCTTTATTTTTAATTAATGTTGTCTTTATAATAGAATGATAAACTTTCCCTTCCTGTAAATAAGAGAAATGACACATAAAAAGACAACAATCCCCACCCATGAACATTCAGCGAGCACTCACCGTCCTATTCCTTGTCCTCAATCAGTGATGCAGGAAAAAAGAAGGGGGACAGAACTTCAATTTTTTGAAAGGTTACTTATATGTGTATATGAAATTAAGACCAGAAGTTTAAAGGTATTTAATATGGCAATACATGGCACAGAAATTTAGGGAAATAAATATTTTCTCTTCGAGACATGAAATTTTTTTCATGCTAAAAATCCAATATTAACTATGATTTTTGTAACCCATTAGATCTGTAAAAGAGTCCATAAATTTTTGTTTTAGTTTTTAGCCAGAGATAACTCTGATCACTTTCCATTCCAATATCTCTAACCATACTCATTATCCTGTGGAATTAGCGATTATTTTTCAATTTTGTGCTTTTCTGCATTAACCATGTGTTACTTCTGTAATAAAAACAATAGTATGTATATTTTTAAAATGTGAAACATATGCCAACCCAGAATATGGAATCAAGTCCTTTAAAAACAAACTTAAGAGTATAGTAATACTTTCAATTCAGACTTACTTTAATTTCCCAAAGAGAAACCCTTGAACTTCATTTGTTTCGGTAATATCTTCTACAGTAGCATTAGTCACAGCTATATTTTGGAAACAAAAGCAAAATGAAAATATTTCAGACTGGAAAATATGTAATAAAAAATTAGAAGAACTCAAAATAAAATCAAATTCCATTTGTTTTACCTTGTTTTTCTTTCATGGATCAGCTTAATGAGACATGAGTGTGCTCTCTCTGTTTAAACAAGCTTGATGATGAAATATTTAAAAACCATCCTAAATGCTCTATAGATCATTTCATAGTCAAGTTCTATTTTATACCAGAATGATAAACCAAGGAGTGTGCAACGAACCCCGGGATTAGCTCTTAAGCCAGCAAGGAATCCAAACCCTAACAGATACAGGAGTTCTCACATTCTTTCTGACACCTTTAGACATAATCAAGAAATCTTTAGAAAGACACCAAAACTCATGGCCTCAAAGAATAAGGATATATGTTATGTTCATTTCTCTTCCCCTCTCCTTTACTTACCAATAATTATAGCATACGGTGTGGCAAGTGGCATGTGTGAGGGTACCCCGGGATTCTAAGAATCTGTGACGGTAAGCAGTGTGGGCTACACTCCATCAGAGCTCAGCAAGTACACTTCTCCCTTCTTACTCGTCTGAGAGTCTGGACCTCTAGGACTGCAACTAAAAACACCGGGTGCTTTGATCCAGTCTTCCTTTCCCTCCCTTTCATTCATTCATCAGGCAAATATTTATCGACTGCCTTCTATGACGCCCGATGCCTGCCAGACAGACACCGGGAAGAGAGACGCAAAAGACGCAAACCTCAGTTGGTGGAAGAGGAGACAAATAGACAATTTTAACAGACTGTTTAAAACTTTTCCAAAAGAAAGCACAAAATATGTGGAATACAGAAAAAGGGAAAACCTTCCTCTGACAGAGCAGGAAGATGGGCAGCCATCTCAGAGGTGCTGACTGATACACATGATCCTTAAAAGATGAATAGGCCTTAGATGAATAAGAGAGGTGGGAGAAAGGAGGAAGGCTTCAGGCAGCAGGAATAGCATATGCTAAGGGATGAGAGTGCTCTACAGAGGTCCCGAGGGCTGGGCATGGAGCCACACATGGAGGCGTCCAGGGAACAGAAAATTATTCTGTATAGTAGTTTAGTGTTACAGGACCACAGTGTACAAATGAGAGGGCTGAGGGACAGTGATTAGGCAGAAAGAGGCCAGAATGTGAAAAGCTTTCTCTGTTATGCTATATAGTACTTGAATTTATGAGGAGGTTACAGGGAACCAGTCCGGGATTTTAACTGGTGGAATCATAAAGTCAGATTTTCATCATAAGAAGTGCAGTCAGAAAGCACTGTGGAGAACAGATGGATTATTCCATTTGGGGGATGAGGGGACTAGGGGTACTGAAGAGGTCAGTTAGAAGCCTGACGCCCATATACAGAGGGAAAAAAAGAAGTGAACTAAAGGAGCGGAAACTAGAATGGAGAGAAAATATATTCCGAATGTACGACAAAATTTAATGTGCAATTCGTAATACAGAAATACATGTGATCACATGACTTTAAAAAAAAATTCTATAAGCCCAAGGATGGCTAGAAAATGCCTTATGTTACTACCATGACTGTTAAACAAGATACTACATTATAAAGCATTGTAGAGCTGTATACAAGCTATATGGAAATATATAAAATCTGGGCATTATTGTTTCTAATATACTTTTTCAGTAACTCTTTAACCAGCAGGATTTTCAATCACAATAATACAGATGTTGATTTGTAGCACATTCAATAGGAGGGCTAGAGCTAAGCTGTGATCAGGGTAGGGCTGCCAGGACCAGATCTTGAATAGAGAAACAAAATTGTAGCAGAAGCAACATCTGAGACCATATAAAAGAATGAATTAGAAACTCTTAACCAAGAATCAGGTACAAATACATTTCCAATGAGCCAGGTAACAAAAGATTTCCATAAGAATCTGAAAAGTTCTTTAGTGTTTTTAGGTCTCCAGGATCCTTCATCTAGAGCATGCATTCAGTACACAGAACATAGACACTGGACTGGTAGATCACAAATCTACTCAATCTACTTCATCTAACCATCAACTCACAGCCCTCTCCATCCCACTTCAAAACAAAAACAAAAGCAGAAACACAAGACCATCATCCTCACTTCATTATATATAAATACTTCAGACCAAGACTTGTAAAGCAGTGCTACCAATGAGTTTTAGGTTTACTGAGATACTGATCCCCTTAGAGCCCCCCCACCCTTGCTCCCAGGGGGTGACTGGGCACATCATGGGCCAGTCTGAGCTCCTGGGTCAGTCCCCTCTAGCTGTAAGCAGCCTCATCTATTGCTTCTACATACCCTACATATATTATCGATTTTTATATGTTGCGGAAAAAGGTTGGGAAGCCATTGAGTAAAAGCAAATATGCTACTTCCACTTTCTGAAGTTTTTGAGAGCACAATAATATGAAATGTATTTCTTTCAGTTTAAATTCCAACTAAGGAGGAACATGTCTACACTGTCTCCAGCCTCAAATTAATGTGTGTAAGATTACAGTCACTTTCCTTTTTCAACTGAAGTGTGTAAGCCTCCAAATTTTCATCCTACTCGAATACAGAGAATAAACTTACTTTTGACTTGGGTATCATCCAACGCTTTGTATTCTGTACTCTTAATCGCTAGCTCCACACCATAGCCAGATAAGTACATTTTCTGTGAGGCTGGTTTCTGTTCAAACACATTTATTTAAAAAAAAAAAAAGAGAGAGAGAGAGAAAATATTTAGTCAAACATCTGCTTTTGAATTCAGAATGACTGTGTATTAGGACATTAGGGTAAATTACTAATATTGAAGTAATCACTGTGAAATATTGTTATTTGGGGGATATTTATACTCTCTCTAGACAGTCTATCAAGGAACTAGAATTTGGTTGATTACCACTTTTTTACTTTCTAAAATCTTTGTCATGACTCTGATGTTTTAATTACTTTTTTACAATGAAAAAAAAATCTGATCTTTTTCTGTTATAACATGGTAACTTTGCCATCTTTCCCATGAATTAATTAACAGAGGATCCCATACAATTGAGTTTCAACACAACTGTACTCTTTTGGGGGAACTACACAAGATTTGCTAAACCAGTAAATGCTATTCATTTGCTAGTTGTCTGCATGTAGGACATCCAGAGTGTCCCCAAAAGCACATACTAGAAAGTAGAGGCAAAGGAAACAAAAATGCTCAGTGCCTTGAACAACCTATTTAAGTCTTTCTTCATGTTTCTCAATGATTAAAATATACCAAATGCCACAAATTAATACCTATTCTTGCAGTGAGAGGTAACAATTTGCCTAAACCTGAGTTGTCTGAAGTATTTATGATCAGCATTTGGTACCTTTTCTTTCACCTTTCCAAAAGTGCAAATATAAAATGTACTTCTAGAGACTACTCTGTGAAGGAAGAGAAGTCATCACACTTTTTCAAAAAAGTAAGCAACCTGGATGAATATATGTAATATTTTAGAAGATGTCTAAGGTTCTTTCTAGCTTCTAGACTGAAATTCTTATCAGTTGTGCTACAATCATTACCATTTGGCATATTCTTTCATGGGTTAGAAAACGCATCTAATCTAGCACTCAGCAAACTCCTGTGAAGATGTTACGTGTCTTTGCTTAACTAACGTTTGCATGAGGGCAGTTTTGCAATTCTAAACATGACAGAGGAAGAGGCAGAGGACAAACAGAAAGAAAACCTTAACAGTGTACTACGGTTTTTAGTCTCTTCTTTCCTCCCTAAACTTCTCCCTCAGCCTTCAAAATAAGTATACGACCATAGTGACTATTCCTGGACTGTTCTATTTCTAAATAAGATGATGTAAGAATTAGTTTCAGATATGCAGACAAGTGTTTAACATTGCTGCCCACACTAAAATTTAATTTGCTAATTTCTCAGGCACATGCTATAATGAAAGATAGCATGAGGACACTGGGTTGTTTATAATTATAGTAATCTGACAAAGTTGAAAATCTTTTAAAGAGTTTTCAATTTCATCCAGCTCAATTTAAAAATGCATTTTGACTATCCACTCAAAAGACAATCAGTTGGTGGCTAGGCAAACTGAACCTCTAAGTCCACATATCTTGTTATAGTTCATAAAAGAAATGCAATTTCACATAACCAATTTCCATTATCAGTTCTGGAATGTTACCAGCTCCTCAATAATAAAGATAAATGTTTATTAACTTCGTATTTACTTTCTCCTTTTGAAAGGTATTGATATAAAATTTGAATTGTAGTTTAACAATTTTGGATTTGCAAACCAAAAATGCTCATAGGTTAAATCAACTGGTGAAAAAAATCTTTCTTCATTATCCTATTTCTTCTTTCCCCACAAAAAAGCATCTGTTCAGAAGGTAGCACAGGGACTTCCCTGGTGGCGCAGTGGTTAAGAATCCGCCTGCCAATGCAGGGTACACGGATTCAAGCCCTGGTCTGGGAAGATCCCACATGCTGAGGAGCAACAAAGCCCATGCACCACAACTACTGAGCCTGCACTCTAGAGCCCGCGTGCCACAGCCACTGAAGCCTGCGCGCCTAGAGGCCGCGCTCCGCAACAAGAGAAGCCACCACAATGAGAAGCCCACGCACCAGCAATGAAAACCCAACGCAACTAAAAAAATAATAATAAATTAATTAATTTTTAAAAAAGTAGCACAAATAAGTCTATTTTTATTAGGATTACATGCTGACTAGATTTACAGTATAACTATTTTGGATGTACAATATGTCATTAATTAAGTAGAAGGCCATAATTTGATGCTACAAAGTACCCAGATAACTGGTGAATATGCTTTCACAGAAGTATATTTAATGGTCACATTCTCCAAATAATAGCTTGGGACACTGATTCCCAATAGATAACTATACCATCCAGGGGCGGGGTGCATATTAAAACCACTTGGGGGAATTTTTTTAAAAAGATAAACATATACTTTGATCTCCCATTCATTTTCTGATAATTGACATATAACATAGTATTAGTTTAAGGTGTACAACATAATGATTTGATATCAATTCAAGTCAAACCCTTGAACAGCATGGGTTTGAACTGCGTAAACTGCACTGGTCCACTTACACATGGATTTTTCTCAATAGTAAATACTACACTATTGCATAACCCATGGCTGGTTGAATCTGCATATGCTGAACCGTGGATACAGAGGAATGGCGTATATACGTTGGACCAGCTAGAAGCTATACAAAGATTTGTGAATGTGCAGAGTGTTGGAGCTCTTAACTTCCAAGTCATTCAGGGTCAATTGTATTATGAAATGATTACCACAGTAAATTTAGTTAATGTCCATACCTCGCATAGCTACAGTTTTCTTTTTCTTGTAATGAGAACTTTAAGATCCACTCTCTTAGCAACTTTCAAATATTCAATAGAGTACTGTTAAGTATAGTCATCATGCTGTACATTACATCCCCAGAACTTGTTTATCTTATATCTGGAAATTTGTACCTTTTGACCACCTTCACCCATCAACCCTCCCCACCCCTCAATTTCAGCAACCACCGATCAGTTCTCTGTTTCTATGCATTTGGTTTTTTTCACATTCCATATATGAGCTCATATGATATTTGCCTTTTTCTGTCTGACTTAGCATAAGGCCCTCAAAGTCCTTCCATGTTATTACAAATAGCAGGATTTCCTTCTTTTTTAAGGCCAAGTAATATTTCATTGGGCATGTGTGTATATATACACACACACACCACATTTATCTGTTCATCCATCACTGGACACATAGGTTACTCCTATATAAGTAACGCTGCAACAAGTATGGGGGTGCAGATAGCTTTTCAAGATGGCGATTCCATTTCCTCGAGATATATACCCATCAGTGAAATTGCTGTATCATATGCTAGTTCTATTTTTAACTTTTTGAGGAACCTCTATACTGTTTTCCAGAGAGGCTGTACCATTTTACATTCCCACCAACAGTGCACTAGGGTTTCCTTTTCTCCACATCCTTACCAATGCTTGTTAACTCTTGTCTTTTTGACATATAGCTATTCTAACAGGTGTGAGGTGGCATCTCACTGTGGTTTTGATTTGCATTTCCCTGACAATTAGTGATGCTGAGCACCTTTTCATATACCTGGTGGTTATTTGCATGTCTTCTTTAGAAAAATGTTTATTCAGGTCCTTCGGCCATTTTTTAGTTGAACTGTTTCTTTTCATTTGCTCTTCAGTTGTATGAGTTCCTCTTGTATTTTGGATATTCACCCCTTATCATATATATGATTTGCAAATATTTCCTCCAATTCGGTAAGTTGCCTTTTCATTTTGTTGATGGTTTCCTTAGTTATGCAGAGGCTTTTATAGTTGGATGTAGTCCCACTTGTTTATTTTTGCTTCTGTTGCCTTTGCTTTTAGGGTCAAATCCAAAAACTCACTGCCAAGACCAATGTCAAGAAGCTTTTCCCTTATGTTTTCTCTAGGTGTTTTATGGCTTCAGATTTTATGATTAAGTTATTAGTCCATTTTGACTTAATCTTTTTGAGTGTTATATGATAGGGGTCCAGTTTCACTTTTTTATGTGGCTGTCAGTTTTCCCAGCACCATTTACTGAAAAGACTATCTATTCCCCATTGAGTATTCTTGGCTCCCTTGTTAAATATTAGTTGATCATATATGCATAGGTTTATTTCTCAGCTCTCTGTTCTGTTCCATTGCTCTATGTATCTGTTTTATGCCAATACCATACAGTCTTAATCACTACAGCTTTCTAATATAGTTTGAAATCAGAACATGTGATGCCTCCAGCTTCGTTCCTCTTTTTCAATATTGCTTTAAATTTGAAAGCTACTACAATTAAAATAATGCTATATTTGTATAGAATTAGATATATTATTGGAACAGAATAGAGTCTAAAAACATATATGCCTATGAAAACTTGGCATATGATGGATTAGTATAAAGAGTTAACTGTCCAATGAATTATGTGGAGACCAATGAATTTCCATATGGAACTAAAATTATGTCTCTACCTTACAGCAAATTCAAATATATCCAGATGAATTAAAAAGCAAAACACAAAGAACAGCACTTTAATTCTCACAAGAAAATATAAGAAAATGTCTTTATGGCATCATGAAGGAAACCATTAAGGAAAAGTTGGATAAATTTGAGTACAACTGTAACTAATACTTGCACTAAATGAAATATGACATATATATTTTTTATTACCAGGAGACCAGAAATACACAGAAGATGTTTGTAGAGTGTAGAAGACCAGTATTCAGAATATGTTTTTAAAAATCTGTAAATGGTGGAGGAAAGCCCCAAAGAATCCAATATAAAAACAGGCAAAAGATATGGATAGGCAATTAAGTATATCTGTAATGCTTTTATTACTTTAAACATTAAATTCATCATGAATATTTTGGGAAATGCAAATTAAAACACTCTTTCCATGTTCAGAATATAGAAGTAAAAAACAAAGTCATTCCTCTAATGGCCATTATATTTTAATGTGTGATGGTGAGAGTTTGGTTGTGTGTGTGTGTGTGTGTGTGTGTGTGTGTGTGTGGAGGTGTTAAAGAAATAAAATTAGAGACAGCACAGTAATAAGTGCTACGAAGTCATTAAAACAGAATAATGTGATAGAGTGTGACTGCAATGAGAGCTCTGGAGACGGGGATAACACAACACATTTGATCTGAAACTTGCATAAGAAAGTAATCAGCCTTTCAAACAAATAGGTTTGAGAGCATTCGCATACCAAGCTTAGCACTCTGAACTAATATATCCTATCAAAATACCAAGTAAATTAGACTTCCTCATCATAATACATTTTCATTCAAAATAACTACATTTATGAATCCTAGCAGATATTACCCATGCTATCGTTGTACGGTTTTGTTTTTTATCCAAGTTTTAAATCTGTTCCAAATATATTATAAAGGAAAGAAATATAAACATGATACTTCCAGAAAAGACACAGAATCTCAATATATTTTTCCACATAAAATTCACATGTGACAGTTGTGTTAATCAAAAACAATCTTTAAATAACTATTCTAGGGGAAATTATCATGTAAAATCTAGTAAAGAAATTATTATAAAATGTATTTTTTATAGCCAAAATAATCTTGGACAAAACAAACACGTACCTGAACATAATGCCGAAGAACATAAAGAATTTCCCCATTTTGAGCTTTTTCAGACAACGCCATGTGAAATTTACGAAATGCTCTGGTACCCATTTCTGCATAGAGGATAACCACTGGTAAGTTCTCTTTGTTTGCAGGAAATTTGTGGTCTCCTTTATACAGATAAGGTCTGGGCCTAAAATGAAAACAAAACACAAACAAGAACTGAAAGCAGAGCATATGAGAAATATATCGTGAAACTTTATAATTTTTACTTATCAAACTTATAGGAATGTATGTATATGCATTTGTGTGTGTGTCTGTGTGTATATATATATATACACACACAGACACATACATAAAATCACAGAAAAAGAATTTAGATTTCCTGTGGTGACTCTGACCAGAACTTCTTAATGACAGAAAAGACAAAAAATAAATTTGGTTAGCCCAACACTGAATATTAAAAATATTTTATTTTCAATCAATGTTTGCTATCTTTAAAAATAAAATATAGGGCTTCCCTGGTGGCGCAGTGGTTGAGAGTCTGCCTGCCGATGCAGGGGAAACAGGTTCGCGCCCCGGTCCGGGAAGATCCCACGTGCCGCGGAGCGGCTAGGCCCGTGAGCCATGGCTGCTAAGCCTGCATGTCCGGAGCCTGTGCTCCGCAACGGGAGAGGCCACAACAGTGAGAGGCCCGCGTACCGCAAAAAAATAAAAAATAAAAAATAAAATAAAATAAAATAAAATATAAATGGCAACATATTTTTTGATGAAATAAAATTTATATTTTCTTCAATTAGAGGAATATAACCTTTCATTATAGCTCACATTCCCTGAAAATGGGCTCCAAATCTTTAAAAAACAAAGGTACTATGTCATGCAAAGATTATCAGTTCTTAATATGAATAACAACTCGTTAAATCCCGAAGGATAATCAAACAAACAGAGCAGTCCTATGGTCTGGCCCTACCATCATAAGCAGACTTTGACATCTTATTTTCCAGGCACTATGCAAGATTCTTTATACATATTAGTAAATTCTATCTTCACAATGAAATTAATATTAGTATTAAAGATAAATGTTTTCAAATGTTGGTAATTGGAAAGGCTGCTAATGCTATTAGATAAATCTTGAGGTTGAATATAAAAGAAAAAAATTAGAAGAAATGAAATAGATTTTCCAGAGACAAAGGTAAAGGTTAATATAACGTTTGTTCATGAGTCTGTAATGGTGAGTGCCTTCTTTTTTTTTTTCTTTTTTTTTTTTTTTTTTTTTGCGGAGCACAGGCCCAGCAGCCATGGCTCACAGGCCCAGCCGCTCCGCGACACGCGGGATCCTCCCGCACCGGGGCACGAACCCGTATCCCCTGCATCGGCAGGCGGACTCTCAACCACTGCGCCACAAGGGAAGCCCTGGTTAGTGCCTTCTTATACCCTAAAACACATACCTTTCAAAGTCTGCTTTTTTAATTAATTCAGGAATCACATGGATATATCATAGGTAATAAAAAATTATACTACATGTATGGAGAATTACTCCGTAAGAGGGAAAACAGCTTTTAAAAATCGACTAGATTACATTTAAAAATAGGAAATTACATTTCTTGAATTGACTAAGATTATAAAGGGAAGTCATACAAATTAGCATTAGTGAAAATGTTAGAAATGGAGTATGAAACATAACCAGCTTTCTGTAGAAAAATTTTGAAATATGTACCAATTTTAAATGCATACACTTATTTACCTTGTGATTCTAGTTCTAGAAATTTATCTAAGATAATATCAAGATAACAGTATAACGATACATGTACATAAAAATATATGTACATGGACATTCAACTACATATTGTTTATAATAGAGGAAAAATGTAAAATACCTTATATCTATCACAGGGGGTGGGATAATTAAATGTACTTGTTCATTTAATCACAGTATTATTCATTTGATAAATATCTGAGCATCTACTATGTGTCAGGTGGAAATACAACACTATATAAATGGGTCCTGCTCCACAATGACAAAGAATAGACCTATATTTATATTTATTTATATGCAAGAAATGTAGGGATGTATAATTCAGTGGGGGAAGGTTCTAAGACATACTTTATAGTACAATCCCATTGTAGGTTTTTAAAAAAAGAATATATATCTGCATGTGAATATATGTATTTAAAAAGAAAAAAATGTACCAAACTTAACAGAATTATGGGTCATTTTCCCTTTCTACTTTGTATTTTTTCTGAATTATTTGAATTTTTAAAATAATGACCACATATAATATTTTTAACTTTTAAAATGCAGCTTTTGTAAATCAACTATACTCCAATAAAATTTTTTTAAAAAGTAAAAATTAAAAAAAAATGCAGCTTTCCACTTTGGACAAAAAAAGGAGGGTAACACAGATTTGAAGTGGCATTTGGAGAGCAGACCTTAAATGCTACATTTCCCAGAATCTCCAATGATATTTTCAAAGACACAGAAAAAAACGAAAACTCTTAATGAAGCTGAAAACTAATAATAACGTTATACTATAATTTGGGAGTAAAACCCAGTAATTATAAAATCTATGCCGTTTAACGTAGAATCATAACTGATGTCTTCCTACTTAAAACATAATACGCCTTACCACTTGAAATACAACAATGTACTAGACAAAAAGAAAGATAGTGTAATTCTTTTTCTCTCTACTTCCTGTTCCATGGTTCAAAGATCCATGGTCTGAATCTGCCCCAAACTTGACAGATATTACACTAAAATGTCATTTATTTATTTGGGAGAAAGTGACAGCAATCGTCACCGTCCTAAATGAGTATAACTTTCTCTCCTCCCCTGCCCCCAACAAGGAAATAAAAGGAGTTTTTTAGGAAATTGGGACAAGAATACCATATAGTAAAGAAAGATAACTTTGATGCCCTAAATGTGTTATGATTAAAAGAAAAAAAACCACATTCCTAACTCAACCAAAGGCAAAATAAGAAACAATATGAATGCAAATGGTAATACATTAGAACAAAAAAAAAGTATAATAAGTGTATCCGTTATTTCTTTAAAAAATATAAATCTAATCTGGAAAAACTGAAAGGAAATGAAAACTGAAGAAAACTTAGGAATGAGAAACATCTACAGAGAGGGAAAAAATTAAAATGTTCCTATTACTGTGTGTGTGTGTGTGTGTGTGTGTGTGTGTGTGTGTAAATACATTATTTGCTTAAATGAGAAAAAACCACCACCATGGACCAATGTTGATAGTGTGACATAAACCAAGAATTATGTGCATAAGGTTCACAAAAAAGAAAAAAAAAGATTAACACTACATACATATACACATATACATACACACATATACCACATATATAACAACTGTGTGTGTGTGTGTGTGTGTGTGTGTGTGTATACATATAAAAGACACTATATATATCTATGTATACCCATTTAGTTTCTGTCAGGTTAGGGAACTGATTTTACCCCGCTTACAAGCTAATAAGTTTGCCTTTTGTTGTTTCATGGATCCTGGCAGAAGACAAACTCTTAGGTCAAAAACAAAGAACGTTACTACTCCTGGCACATAAGCAGCATGAGCATTATTTAGCATGTTTGCATCAGTTCCCTGTGGCCCCCGCATTCCGTTAGGGTGGAAATGGACCCACAAGAATGCTACACAAGAATGCTTAGCTGTACGCACCACAGCTAAGAAGCACTGAGTGCGGGGAGCCCCTCATCCTATAAGAAGCAGTAAACAACCTGCTGCTTGTCCCAGAGGCAGACATTAACTCATCCCTCAAAGTCACCTGCCGCACACAACCCTGAGAAATGGCCTGGGCACAGACCATTCAAGTCCTCACAGTCTTACCATACCCAGAAAGACACTCGGGGCTATGGCAGAATCCGCCCCCCCCAATAATAAGAAAGCAACCGCTACCCCAATGAAAACATTCTGTGCCTGCTTTCTAGAAATACAAACATTTAATCCCAAAATGGCACGTGTCACTCCAGTTCCAACATTGTTAAACTTGCACCTAGTAGCTGCAGCATCAACCAGGCTGCTCAGGAGATGGAAGTGTGTATATACATTTGTATCATTAAGATTAAAAGAAGGCTGTCCAGCCCACATGTTTACACATGAATTTGGGGGAGGGAGGAATCTACGCTTCGGAGCTGCCACTGATGGGAGTCAGGCACGAGTCAGACCCAGGACTGGCCATGTTCACACAGCATGTAGAGGAATGACAGACCCCACAGCAGGTCAGATTGTCAGCCGCAGCTGCTGGCGACTCAGGCAGACTGTACGACTATTCTGACAGGCTGCTGTGCTGGATCCAGGATCAAAGAAAACAATGTTTCCCCTTCCCACACCTTCAGAGCCTAAGGTCAGGTGCTGGACTTGCAGTTCTACCTCAGTAGCCATGAAATCAATGTGTCCCATCCTAATACCTACAATTTTACCTATTTTCCAATCATCCTCTATTTATACCCACACCTGTCATCTGGAAGAATCAGGTTCAAGGGAGACAAGAGCATTTTTAAGAAACTTACAAAGACCCATTATAGGCCCCCAGCTAGGCCCCTGTGGTCACCGTAGAAAGACTCGGTAAGCAGTAGACTCAACCAACTGGTTATCTTCATGAGGTAGGACCACATCTTTCCAACAACACCATCCAGGGGGATAGACCAAAATTAAAGCTTGAATTCTTCAAGCCCCTTCCGGCTGGGCTACCACACGGAGGCCATACCAACCAGGATGATCTGAGGCTGCTGTTGACCGAAGGAAAGATACGTGACACCCAGCAATGGTCACGGTAGAATCCTGAACAAATCCATACAACCTCCTACCTCTTTCATCCTAACCATTTCACAGGAGGTGGCCAAGAGATGGAACCTTTCCGAGCATGGTCACATCCAGAGATCAAACGGCCTTACTAAAGCCTATGGATCAGAGGGTGAGAGAGGTACAGTCAAAACTTTTCGAATGAATTTCTGAGGAGGCCATTCTAGTATGCTCAGAAACCAGATGCCTGTGGGTGGTAGAGAACGTGGAATGTTCAGTGAATGCTTTTGACTACTGATCTAGTGTTGCTGGCCTCTGTGAAATAAGGTGCATAGCTGTCAGACTACAGATGATCTGGAAAGCCAGAAAAATAACAGTTTAGATCGAAGGGCTACAGTGGTGCGGCCAGAGTTGGCTGAGTGGACTTAAGTAGCGAAACCATAACGTAAAGAAGCCTCAACGGGGATGAGGCACCAAAGGTGGCACCAAGAGCAGGGTCAAACATCTGACCTAGTCAGTTTGCCAGAAGCAGGTGGTGGCCCAGTGCAATGCGGGCGCCTTTACCACAAGACACAGAAACCATCTCTGGGCAGAGGTCACAGCCCGGTATGCTGTGGTAGGTCTTACATCAGAAGCATGTAGTCCTTTATTGTGCTCCTGTCTATAATGGTGCATCTTCCACGCAGTGGTGGAGCCAGGTAGCAACAGCAGCAATTTGGATGCTGCAGTCTTGACGTGCAGCTCGACTCCACTCAGACTCACTGGATAATGGGTGTGGACTGTGTGTATCTACAGAAGTAACCCAGACTGTCAGATGGGCAGGTGCAGCTTATTCTCCCAGTGTACAGCCCCAAAGACTGGTGCCTCTAATCTGGTGGTCTTCGAGTGTCAGACCTCGAATTCTGCCCACTGAATGGACTGACCACATCTGCTTTCGGTTTTTCATAGCTGCAGCCTGGATGCACTGCAACAGCAGCCCTAAGTCACCACCAGACTGTAACTTAGCTGAGTGTATCAGTAACTTGATCCAGGCATTAAAGGAAACAATTGCGAATTGAGGGCCCCACTGAGTCAGAGAGTTTACTTCAGGTGATGGAATGGGGCATTGGGTTTGTCCCAAAGGGGAGCTGCTGCCACTTCATCATGTACCCCTAAGATCACACAAGGTTTAAGTAACTCTTGAACATACTGTTCCCACTTGACCAGAGAGGCTCACTGACTCCCTTCTACCCTGTTAGTCACTGAATCCTAGTTGACCTGTGCCAAAATGTAAACATCATTGTAAACATTGTAAACAATGTAAACAAGACTGCCTGAGTCAGGTGTTCAGTTTCAACTAAAGCTCAGCAATTTTCTCTTTTTAAAAACGGGTGTACTTGATGGCTGAGTCGGGCAGGTGGCGACATTGTACTTGGAAACTACCTCTCTGGGCATTCAAGCAGCCATTCGGTCTGTAACTGAAGTTGTGATTTCCCCCCTTCTCCTCCTGGGATTCTATGTTGAGTCTGCTGGACCACCTGGGAGTAGATAGTAGATATGTTGTCTCCCAGCGAGAGTATCTCGCTTCAGACTTCATCAGCATTCAAAGTATATACACAAACAATATCAACACCAGTTATAGATTTAGATGTGGGAGCCAAAACAATAAAACTAGAAGTGCAATGAATTGGTCGAGAGATCATTTTAATTCCCTTTCCCATCATGAGCACCTTCCAAAGCCCACCAATTGAGTTTAGGTGCCTTTTCCGGTACGAACAAAGATCAAACATCCTGTGTGAGGAGCTACAGTAGCAGTTATCAGAAGAAGACTGCTGTCATCCAGCCAGGAGCACAGGGAGTGCAGAATGGCGGAAGAGAGGGGAGCAGTAGCAAAGAAATCCAAGTGTTGAGCTTTTGTCTCCCCAACCCAGGGGGCCTTTGTCCTTCCTCTTTCAGAAAGCTATGCCTCTGTCAACATCCCACTCTTGTTTCTAAAACCGTCAAGAACTATAAAAGGTCTAAGGCTTGGTTTTAGCCTACTTACAAAGTAGTAAGTTAGGCTTTTGCCATTTTATGGATTCTGGCAAAAGACCTGAGACTCCTGGGTCAAAGAGAAAGGACTTTTATGGCTCAAAGCATAGCAGGCAGCATGAGCATTATACTTGCTCCCCAAGTTCCACAAGGCGGGCTGTGGGACAAAATATGGAGCTAAATGGACACTACACAGTGGGTGTACGTTGCAGCTGAGGATCACCATACTTGGGGAACCACAGTTTTATAACAAGTTCATTTTAAACAAGTTCGTTCTTCTTTCCAGAAGGAAACGTTACCTAGTTCCTCAAGGTTGCTCACTACAAACACAACCCTGAGAAATGGTTCACGTATAGAGCAGGTCAGGTCTTGCATTTTTTACTGGTCAGACCAGGCGAGAACATGCAAGGACTCACAGCATATCCATGGCAGGTTGCTCTCCCAAACGGCTTGATGTTAACCTTTTTTTAATCTTAATTTTAGATTAAATATCTAAATATTAAATATTTAACTTTAATATTAGTTTCTCTAAGAAAATTATAACATCAGACATCAGATGCCAGAAAACAGTAACAATAATAAACTTTAAAAGTTACCAGACTTCCCTGGTGGCGCAGTGGTTAAGAATCCACCTGCCAACACAGGGGACGCGGGTTCGATCCCTGGTCCGGGAAGATCACAAATGCCGCGAAGCAACTAAGCCGGTGTGCCACAACTACTGAGCCTGTGCTCTAGAGCCTGCAAGCCACAACTACTGAGCCCACGTGCCACAACTACTGAAGGCTGCGTGCCTAGAGCCCGTGCTCCGCAACAAGAGAAGCCACCGCACGGCAACGAAGAGTAGCCCCCACTCACCGCAACTACAGAAAGCCTGTGCACAGCAACGAACACCCAATGCAGCCAAAAATAAATAAATTAATTTAATTAAATTAAAAAATAAAGTTACCAAAGTTAACTTTAAAAAATGCACTAGGAAAAGAAAAACACATTAGGGCTGACAATTTCATAGTCTATTCATGCTTTAGAGAAATAGGTAATTGCTATGCTACACCAATTCTTACAGAATGACATGGCTGCCTAATTCACTATATGAAGCTAGAATAACATTTAAAAATGGCATAAATAGTTTAAATAATAGCTAATCTCATTAAAGTAGAAAAATGAATCTTAATAATCTTACTTCAACAAAAATTAAGATAATCCCACACTATTAACAAACAGTTCTCCCTAGAAATGAAAAGGTGTAATAGTTTAAAATATATTACCATAATACACAGTACGTCCAAAGAGAAAAACTTCGAATTAATCTTAATAGATGCAAAACAACTGATAAAACAAGTTATTTCTGATTTTAAAAACACAGTAAATTATAAAACTTTAAAGTTTTAAAAGAAGGAATGAACAGAAAACGTATTATGTTATCTGTTGAGAGATTCGACATAATAAACATTTAAATTCTTTTAAAATTAACTAATAGGTTTAATATAATTCTAAGTAAAACCCAACCAAGGCTTTTTCGGGAGGCAATTTGGTAGGAGAAAAAGGACTCTAATGTTAGTTTGAAACCATTAACAAGCGCAAAGAGCTAAGAAATTCTGGAGGATAAAAAAGCAGCCATGAAGAGGAAACTGTCCTGTGAGGTACCGGAATAAATCGTAAAGCAATAAATACTAACAACATGGTACTGTTACAAGAAACATAATAGTACAGAACAAAGTTATAAAATAGACCATAATATAAATATAATGAATATAATAACTGACTAGCCACCTGAGGGGAAAAAGATCTGACTGGATCCTTGCCTTCCTAAGAAAATAAACTATAGATAGTTTAAAAGTTTAAGGTAAAACAAAAACTTTAAGAAAGCTACTGGGAAATATTAGTAAAATCTCTCACTCAGGTTCGGGAAAAACTGTGTAAGTATAAAAACATACATACATAAAGGACCAATTTGGCTACGTAAAAATAAAAGCTTCTCTATATTAAAATTAATATAAATAAATATTAGAAAAAGTTTCCGACAAATAAGTTACTGTTTAATATATAAAGAACTCTTTCAAAATTAGAGAAACAACTTTAATACTTCTTAAAGTATAAACAATCAGGCAGTAAAACATACCGGCAGGCATTACTCTGTAAAAATCACTACTAAATTAATAATCTCCTTCCTACTTCTCATATTCATTTGTATTAAATACTTGGAAGAAGAAAAGGGTTTTGAATAATGCATTATAAAAAAGCAATTCTGTACTACTGTTCTTGTTATTAATTTTTTACTCCCAAGGTATACATTCAGTTTCTATTTAAAGAGATATAGCTTAGATAAATCCACAGCTTTGTATGTTTACAGGCATACCTCACTTTACTGTGCTTTGCTTTACTGTGCTTCACAGATATTTCATTTTTAACACATTGAAGATTTTTGGCAATGGTGCCCAGCAAGTCTATGGTCACCATTTTTCCAACAGCATCTGCTCACTTCCTGTCTCTGTGTCACATTTTTGTAATTCTTGCAATATTTCACACTCTCCACCAGCAAAAAGATTGACTCACTGAAGGCTCAGATGATGGTTAGCAGTTTTTAGCAATAAAGTATTTTAAAATTAAGGTATACATTATTTTAGACATAATGCTGTTGGGCACTCAACAGACTACTGGGTAGTGTAGACGTAACTTTTATATGCACTGGGATACCAAAACATGTGTGTCAATTATTGCAGTATTCACTTTATTGAGGTGGTCTGGAAGTGAACCCACAATATCTCTGAGGTCTGCCTGTATTTGAAAAAACCACTTACGTTACATAAAATACATCTCTCATATATTTTACAGTATTTTGGTATTCTAAAATCAAAAGCTAATCAAGATAGAATATTGAAAGTACTTATATACTTTAGAGAAGGATTTAGATATATTGAGAGCACATTCTTTAATATACAATGTCTTGGAATATGAAAATCTTTTATTATAAGAAGTTTCTATTTCACCCCTCATCTCTTTTTATAAACCACTTCTTTCACTATGGCCGATCATTAATTTACCTTGAAGTAGCCTTCTTCAACAGCTTTTTAATCTCATTAACTTTACACGTGTGTTTCTCATGGATAACCACAAATGCATCACAGCCATCTGGTGGAGGCTCGTCAGCTGCAATCTAAGATTTCAAAGATTACACTTAGCTACAGTAGTTGATAATTACAATATCATTTTTAAAACTTACACATTATTTTGATTAAAATAGCTTACCAACTATTAAGTTATTGCTCTAATTAAAGTAAAAATACATAGAATAAAACATTTTAGCAAAATCAACTGTACAGGAGGAAAACATGCTTTGAAATTGTTGAAAACATCCCATTAAGTTAAAATTGTCACTACAGTTCACTTCACTGGTGATTAGTCTTCGTAACTGCCTTATCCCAAATAACTACAAAATTACCTAAAATACTCAATTATACTATAAACGATGGTAACAATGAAAATATAATCGATGATAGGCTATGGAACCAGGTATTACAAGTTTGGAGATTTTTAGCTAAAGATATTCACATTAAGATACATGTATGTACATTGCTAGCATGCTTCTTTGTCAAATATAGTTTGGGTATTTTTACATACCTGTTGAAACATCTGAATAGTTGGAGAGTATGCCCTTATAGAGAAAGCAAACTTTAAGAGATTGATATGTAAATTGTCTAAAAACTGTCCAGCTTTCCTCAGGATTAAGTTGTAGTAAGAATAATCTGATTCTACAAAAAGAATTCAAAAGAAAAGGATGTTAGTATTTTGTATTCAACACATTGGCACATCTCTCACTGTATAGCTAATTAAATTGATGTCATATTTTAAGTTTGGAATAGAAGATGTTAGAGCAAAAGGGAAAATCAAGATCTCCAGTTTATTATTCATTTTTATCTTCCAGTGAAGTCCAGGCAATCAATACAAGTCCAGATGAAAATAATCTTGCCATTAAAATCTATTTGGGGGCTTCCCTGGTGGCGCAGTGGTTGAGAGTCCGCCTGCCGATGCAGGGGACATGGGTTCGTGCCCTGGTCTGGGAAGATCCCACATGCCATGGAGCGGCTGGGCCCGTGAGCCATGGCCACTGAGCCTGTGCGTCCGGAGCCTGTGCTCCGCAACGGGAGAGGCCACAACAGTGAGAGGCCCGCGTATCGCAAAAAAAAAAAAAAAAAAAAATCTATTTGGAAGATGCCAACATAGACCAATTCACTCCAAGGTTGTAGAGTTATAATACATAGATAAGATATAGGCCCTACTTACAATTTAAGAGGAGACTAAGAATAGCAAAGGACTCTATACCATCCCTAGATCAATTCTCAAACAGTAATTAAAAATTATTTGTATAATTATTTGTTTAATGCTGTCCTTCCCATTAAGCTATAAACTTAAGGCGAGAATCTTTTCTAGCCTTTCAGTTATGCCTTTCCACTCCTGGCACACAAAACAGGCATCTAATGCATTTCTGGAATTAATATTTAAGAAGTGAATAGACCTCTTCATTCTAGGCCAATAATACTTTCCTAATCCAGTGATTTCAAAGAGTCATCATATGAGAGTAGGTGTGCTCATTCACTTCTACTTTAACAAACTGTAGGTGATTTTCTCAGGAAGTTATGGTGAGTTTCCCCCCAAGAATCAAAAAGTAAGGCAAGACTTGCCTTCACTAGTAAAAGCAACACAAAAGCCATTACAGAAGAGATGTTACCTTAAAAATGGATCTTAAAGAAGACATAATAGCTATAGGGTCAACAAAACAGTCAAAATTAATGCAATAATATAACAAAAACAAAGACTACCTCAGTCAAAAGGACATTGGTTTTACATGAAAACAGAGAAGAGGGTCAACAGAAACAAATGTGAGTAGTGCCTGACCACAGACACCAAGATCTGTCAAGGTCACTGTTAAGGTTGTCTCTAATGTAGTCATGGATATAGGATTCAGGGGTTACAGAAAGTAAGCCTATGTATTTTTAGGCTTAACTTGCAAGATAATCATGGATGCACTGGACTATTTTAGCTAATGTTTAAAAATAACTAAATCCATGCTTACCAACTAACCTGCTGATAATGATTTTGCCCTTTCGATTTCTTTCACCTTTCACTTGTTTTTTTACCTATTGGCATTTAATATACATAAATCACTCTCATCTTTAAAAAAAAAAAAAAGCGGCAGCAGTACATGATGAGTCACGTTCCGATTCACCTTATTTGCTTTACAGTCAATCTTAAAGACTTAACAATAGTTATCTCTACTTCCTCAACCTACTGTAGTTTTTATTACTATACCAGTAAAAGTGCTCTCAAAGTCACCACTAATTTTTCTTTTGTTAAATCTTAGTATTTATATTACTTGGTTCTTCTTTAGTATTTGATAATGTCTATCACTTAGCACTTAATATTCCCCTGGCTTTCATGACATCACACTTTCTAGGTTTTCACCCACCTCCACTGGTGCTCCCTAGTCTCTATTGCAGGTTATTCCTCTGGTTATCTCTTAAATACTGGTGTTCTTTATTTTCTTCTCATTCTATCTCTTTTCCCTATAACTGCAATTACCTTCTTGATGTTGATAACCCCCAAATTCTACCTTTTAGCTTGGATTTTTTTTTTTTTTCACCTAAATCTCTCACTTACATCAGCTTACTGGATATCCTCGCTTGGATATTCCACAAACATTTCAAATGTGACACGTCCAGATGGCAATCTTCCTACCCCAAACCTGGTTCTCAATTATAAGTAACTGAGTTAGAAATGTCATAGCATTTTCTAAAAATCTTTCCATTAAAATATACGAGCAACTTTACTTGTGTAGAAACCATTAAAATCTTGAAGGACTTTGAGAATGAGATTTTTTATATGCTGAGAACATGGAGAAGGGGAAATAAATAGGGGCTCTGGAGTCAGATAAACCTTGCTTGATATTTCTGATTCACCACACAAAACTACAAAGGTTAGCTAATATCATGCCACTTGAATCTTGAGACATCAATAAATATATAACTCTGTGGCAGACCCATACAAAATGATTTAAAAACAGGCAATTCAATGTTTAAAAGGTCTGAATATGCTGGCCCATAATGTAAACTGTCCTCACGAAATGGCAGGAAAACTAGCACCTGAATTCAAAGAGTTAATGTTCAACTTTTACAATTTTTTTAGGCAAGTACATCACTGAAATTATTTTTCAGTGGAGAGAATTTAGAGGGTCTCATGGAGATTCAACAACCTAGAAAATTACAAGTAACTGAGGATTCTAAATGTTTCCTCTAGGATAATGCCTTGAAAACAAAGTCAGTAAAATCTGATAGCTTGTGTCATATTTAATTCCTCATATATACCGTTTCTTCCTACACCTAACAAGGTCAGCATTGAGGCAGCAATATGCATTTGGCTCTCACCATTATGAACAGGTTCAACAGAATTATAGTTTTGTGTTAGTAATTCTTATTTAATACACTTCATTTTAGGTTCAACCCTGAAACACATACACCTCCTATGCTTAAAGTAGAGTTTAGGTACTCCTGAGCTTGTATTCCAACTTGTTGATGATCTGCCACCAGTTTGTCCAGACATGCTGTTTTATTTAGGTATAAAATATGCTGACAAATTTGAACAACTTAAAGGGTTCAAAATTTATAAGAGTAACTTTCAAGATTGCTTCTCCAATGAAAATGGCACCAAATAAGGCCATAAAGCATGTACTGAGAACAACAGGTTTGGGAAAGGTACAGTCAGGATTTTAGGTGAGAGCCAGGAAATCTGGTGTTGGATTTTTTAACTCTCATGAAAACCTGACATATTAATCTAGCTTATTTTTACCTCAAATACCAAAAGTAAAATCACCAGGACAAATACAAAACCAACGAACAACAATCACCCATTGCTTTCCAAGTAGACTCCTAAGTGGTCACAGTTTCTCCACGTAATCTATTCCTGTGGTGTCTTTTGCCCGTCTCCTTTCCCTACGACCTCGTTAAATCCTATCATCCAAAACTCCACTCCAGCATTCACCACTGAAAAGGCTGTCCTGCTCTCTCTGAAATACTGACGGGTGCCTCTTAACGCATGTCCGGGTTATACCTATCCCTCCCCATTAAAGTTCTGATCACCTAATAATACATGTAGCTGTTCTGTTGTCTCTATCATATTATAAGGTCTGGAGAACACAGATCACATTTATTCATCTTTGTATTCTCAGTATCTAAAGCAGTGCATACTGTCTCTCGTGACTCAAATCATGATTAATGAATAATGAAGCTTTTTAGTAAAAGTTTTTTCAAAGAGCAAATTACTTGTTTTTAGAAATATTTCAGTTTAAAATATCATTAAAGTCATGTCTGCTCCCTTTATCTTAAACCTATCTCATAAAATCATAAAACTGTTGAACTTCAAAGCCACTTAAGCCAAACAGGCTCTAGTAAATGAACACTTAAAACATTCAAAACCATTGTTCATCTTACATTTACACTGAGGAATAAAATCATAAACTATTTAATCACCGTAGTAAGTTTTCTCTAAGTTAAAAGGCTAAAGAATCGCCTCTTGAGAGATTCCATGTTAATATCATTTATTCTATTCTCTGTAGAGATAGGAAACTAACCTTTTTCTTTAACCTTTCTTTATAATAATTAGTAATTAACCTTTTAGCCTCTGCCGTGAAAACCTAATTTCAGCATCTGATCTTCCTTAAGAAACACATTAATAAACATTAGTTCATTCTAAGAATATATGTATATATGCATAGATATATACTCTCATATATATTAAAAAAAGTAGGAATAACTAAGTCCATTTTCTAAATAATGAAATGAAAGCACACAGGTTACCTAACTCAATAAGAGCAAGTATTAAAAATCTCTCTAAGAGTTCAGGAGTAAACGTATTCTGGCAAAAAAATTTTAGTATTACTAGATGCAAAACTAATACTATTTCAAAGAAATCTAGGTAAAAAGAAAACCATAATTCAACAATTTCTATTCCTGCTTGATTATAATGAAATATCCAAACACTGCTAATCATATGAGTTTTTGTATAACAAAGTATTAGAGCCTTATATTTTTGGAAATGGATGCTTGGAATAGTTTCCATTAAAACATTTTTTCAAATTTAATATTCAGACTTACTAACCCAATTAAGCATTTACACTTAAACTTTACCATTAAAAACAATAAACAAAAAAAACAATAAACATATCTAATATAGGCACATAAATATTGATACATATCTTGAAAGTTGAAATATGTACATCACCTACCTGTTTGTTTATAAATTGCTAATTCTTGTACAGTTTCCAAAAACTGCCAAAATTTTTCATTACTTTCTTCTGCCATAAATTCACTATTAAAAAAAATAAAAGTAATCAGTTAATCGATGGAAATAAAAAATGGTTTCAATACTATATTTTAGAGCCAAATTACAACTTCTGGTAAAAACAAAAACCTCCTCAAATAAAAGTCACTTATTTCCATTTACTATAATGCAAAAAGAGAACAAATTGATGATTCTTCCCTGAGGTATCATTCTTAACTACAAGCATATAATCATGACTGGAAAAGACTACATGAGGAATTACTTTTGGCTTTTCCTCTTTATTAGCTACAGCTAAAAAATGGATAATTTATTTTGTGTCTTCATGTGAAATGCCACTGAGAAGTATAATTTAACGGCAATAAAGAGAGTGTTATATAAAAGTAAAAAGTTAAAAAATAGACTGCCTATTTTTCACAACCAAAACCTGGTTTTATAAACATTTTTTAAAAGTCATATGATCGATTATTTTCATTTAGCTACGTATTTGTGTCGACAATATTTTTATTATTTAAAACAGAAAATATCTTAATCAAAAAATAAACAGAAAATTGGTGTATTGCATTAGGTCTTTGGTCTTGAAGCCCAAAGAAACTTCCATTTATCCACAGAGTGTAAGTAATAAAAAAAAAAATAGCCAAAGCAATATAAAGCCTTTTGGAAATAATGAAATAAGTGAAAGATTATTCAGTCCTGTATGAAACAAAGTGCAAGACAACTAAAACAAGTAGATTTAACTATTTAAACCAGAAGAGACACAACCACCAAACAGACAGTAAGTACAGACAGTAAGCACAGACAGACAGTACAGACTTTGTTACTGCCCACCTTATCTTTCTTTTAAGTCTCAGTAAACCTAAACTAATGCTTAATATAAATGGGAAGTATTGAGGACTTCCAGACACACGCAGAGTGATAAATTCTTGTGAGTCTGAGATGGTCACTAAAGGGGGAAAAGGAGAAAAACTGATTAATTCATCAACATAAACAGGACAGACATAGGGATTTAAAGCAATAAGCAACTTCAAAGCAACTCTTGCTATTTAATGGTGTCCAACTCAATGGCATTGAAACAAACAAACAAACAGGCTAAAAGCAGAGGAAACTATGGGGAATACTAAATAGGATGTGACCTGAAAAGGACAGGGATGGTACAAAACCTTGAGAAAAGTAGAGCGCAACACTTATTCCCTAACTGACTTGACCAAACAACTACTGACATGCTCATTTATTGTGCATTCACAGGTAAAAGACTTCTTCCATATGGCAGAATTTATACATATGAGTAAATATCATCAGATGTCTCAAATCTCATCGTGTGAATTATCTAAACTATGTATGAGTGAGGCCCTGTACGATCCATCCAGAGGCAAACTTCTTCTCCACACGTGGACCTGTAGAACTAAAAAATTATAGGCTTCCAAAATGCAGTGGTGAGATAGGTGTTCCAAATCCCAAAGACAGATATTCCAATTCCAAAAGGGAGAAAGTAGAGAGTAGAGGAGTCATCAATCCCAAGCAAGTTCGAATTGCAGCACAAGATTCTGTTAGGTTTTTAAGACTTGAGCATAACTCTCCATGGCTTATTGCTCCACCCTCTGTGCTGCCTGCCATGGCTTTGCCCTCAGTGTCATTCTCCCTTTTTCTTGAAGTGTAGCACACATTTGCAGCCATGTAGTTCTATCAGCCAACTTCCTGCCTATAGAATTTTGGAAGTCTGGCAGCCTTCTCTCATTTCATCCTGTCTCTGTCCCTTTTGATCCGAGCAGGCAGTGTTTCTATTGATGCAACAATCAAAATCCTTGGGGTTCTTCTACGTATCTCACCAGGGTCATGCCATTACACAAGGATCCTCCCCAGATCCTTCTCCTGGATAAGCCCCTCTTTATTCCTGGCATCTGCCGAGATAGCTGAGTGGATCCACAAGTCGCACACCTAATCTATACAACAAAAGATATCCAGCCACACATTTGGCCTTCTTTACAGAGCATGCATTCCCAACACCGAGTTTCCTAACTTTAGCAACCTTTGCAATCTGGATAGGCTGAGCGCCTCCCAAATTACCAAAGGCTGCTTCCTTTTTCTTTAACGGTTCCTTTTTCAATTTCTCTCTTTCCTCTTGCATTTTACAGCAACAAGGAGAAACCAGATGATACTTTGCTTGGAAATCCTCTTAACTATCCAAGTTCCTCGCTTATATGTTCTGCTTCCCACACAACTGTAGAATCTAATTCAGCTAGATTTCTGCCTATATAACAAGGGTCATCTTTCTTTATTTCCAATAACACATCCCTCAGTTCCTTCTAAGCCCTTGCCAAAAGTGCCTTTAATGTTCATATTTCTACCACCATTTTATTCATAATCGTGTAAGTATTCTCTAAGATGACAGAAGCTTTTTCCTATCATGCTTCACGCTTTCTTCTAAGTCCTTAACAGAATCGCCTTTAATGTCCGTATTTATGCCAACAGTCTCTTCAAGGCAATCTAGGCTTTTTCTACATTTCTCAAAACTCTTCCAGCTCCTTCCAGATTCAACAGGTATTTCTACATTTTTAGGTATTTAGGTATTACAGCAGTATCCCCACTTCAAGGTACAAAATCAAATTAGTTTCCTATTGCTGCTGTAATAAATTACCAAAAATCTGGTGACTTAAAGCAACAGAAACTGTCTCACAGTTCTGGAAAAGTCCAAAATCAAGGTATTGGTAGGGTTACACTCCCTCCAAGGGCTCTAGGGGAGAACCTTTGCTTGCCTCTTCCAGCTTCTGGAGGCTTAAGGTGTTCCTTGGCTTGTGGCTACACCAATCCAATCTCTGTCTCTATTCATATGTCCTCCTCCTCCTTGTATTATAAGGAAATTGGATTTAGCACCCATCCAGATCCATAACAATCTTGTCTCAAGACCCTTAACTTAATTACATCAGCAAAGATACTTTTTCCAAATAAGGTAACATTCACAGGCTCCAGGGGTTAGGATATGGACATATCTTTTTGGGAGCCACCATTCAACCCACTAAAAGTAATGGGGTTGGTACATCAGAGTGTGGCTAGATTGTGAAGGGCCTTAAAGAGCATCCTACAGGAGTTCCAGTTCTAAGATTCCTGAGGCAAGCAGAAATTGCAACTATCAGCCTAATACTGGGAGAAGTTAGACTGATTTGGAACTGAGTATGAGATCAGATCCATGCAAGCTATGGGAGAAACTGGGGAAAAGGTAGAGGAAGGGGACATATTTTAAACTAGAATAGTTTATTTAATAAAAACTGTTTTATTACATCTGATACCACAGAAGTACAATGAATCATAAGAGACTACTATGAACAATTATACATCAACAAATTAGGCAGCCTAGAAGAAATTAATAAACTCCTAGAAATATACAAAGTATCAAGACTGACCCATAAAACAGAAAAATCCAAACAGATTTATTACTAATAAGGAGATTGAATCAGTAATCAAAAGCTTCCCAGCAAATAAAAGTCCAGAACCAGACAGCTTCATTGGTGAATTCTACCAAACATTTAAAGTAGAATTAATACCAATCCTCACACTCTTCCAAAAAGAGAAGAGAAAGGAACACTCCCAAACTCGTTTTACAAGACCAACATCATCCTTATACCAAAACCAGAAAAGGACACCACAAGAAAATTACAGGTCAGTATTCCTGATGAACATAAATGCAAAAATCCTCAACAAAATATTAACAAACTGAATACAGTAATACATTAAAAGGATCATACACCATAATCAAGTTATTCCAGGGATGCAAGGATGGTTCAACACCCACAAATCAATAAATGTGAAACACCACATTAACAAATTAAGGATAAAAATCATATGATCAGCTCAATAGATGCAAAAACAAAAAGCATTTGAAAAATTTCAACATCCATTAAGAGTAAAAACTCGAAGTGGGAAATGTACCTCAACATAATAAAGGTCATATACAACAAGCCCACAGGTAAAATCATAGTCAGGCACAAGATCAGGAAAAAGACAAGGATGCCCACTCTCACCACTTTTGTTCAGTTTAGTACTTAAAGTCTTAGGCAGAGCAATTAGGCAAGAAAAAGAAATTAAAGGCATCCAAATCAGAAAGGAAGAAACCAAACTGTCACTATTTTCAGATGACATGACATTATATATAGAAAACCCTAAAGACTCTGCCAAAAAAAACTGTGAGAATATATGAATTCAGTAAAGTTACTGGATACAAAAATCAGTATACAAAAACCTGTTGGGTTTCTATACACTAATAATGAACTATCAGAAAGACAAATTTAAAAAACAATTCTGTTTACAATTGCATCAAAAAAATACCTAGGAATAAATTTAACCAAGGCAGTGAAAGACCTGTACACTGAAAATTATAAGACAATGATGAAAGAAATTGAACACAAATAAATGAAGACAAGACAAATAAATGGAAAGATATTCTATGTCCATGGATTGGAAGAATATTGTTAAAGTCTCCATACAATGCGAAGCAATATCCAGGGTCAACACAACCCCTATCAAAATTTCAATGCCATTTTTCACAGATATAGAACAAACAATCCTAAAATTTGCATGGAACCACAAAGACCCCCAAATTCAAAATAATCTTAAGAAAAGCTAGAGCTAAGTGCTCCTTGACTTCAAACTATATTACAAAGCTATACAATGAAAACAGTATGGTATTGGCACACATAGATCAATGGGACAGAATAGAGAGCCCAGAAACAAATCCATGCATATATGGTCAATTAATTTATGATGAAGGAGCCAAGAATATACAACGGGGAAATTTACGATGAAGGAGCCAAGAATATACAACGGGGAAAGGACAGTCTCTTCAATAAATGCTTTTGGGAAAACCAGACAGCCATGTGCAAAAGAATGAAACTAGACCACTATCTTACACCATACACAAAAAGTAACTCAAAATAGAAAGACTTGAACATAAGACCTGAAACCATAAAACTCCTAGAAGAAAACATAGGCAGTAGCTCCTTGACATCACTCTTGGAGATGATTTTTTTGTATTTCACACCAAAACCAAAGACAACAAATGCAAAAATAAACAAGTGGGACTATATCAAACTAAAAAGCCTCTGCACAGCAAAGGAAATCATTAACAAGATGAAAAAGCAACTACTAAATGGGAGAAAATATCTGAACATCATATATCTGATAAGGGGTTAATAATCAAAATACGTAAAGAACTCATACAACTCAATAGGAAAAAAAAAAACACCAAACAGTCCAATTAAAAACTGGACAGAATTTGAATAGACATTTTTCTAAAGAAGACATACAAATGCTAACAGGTACATGAAAAGGTGCTCAACATCACTAATCATCAGAAATATGCAAATCAAAACCACAGTGAGATATCACCTCACACCTGTCAGAATATGGCTATTATCAAAAAGACAAGAGATAGGGCTTCCCTGGTGGTGCAGTGGTTGAGAGTCCATCTGCCGATGCAGGGGACATGAGTTCGTGCCCCGGTCTGGGAAGATCCCACATGCCGGGGAGCGGCTGGGTCCGTAAGCCATGGCCGCAGAGCCTGTGCGTCCGGAGGCTGTGCTCCGCAACGGGAGAGGCCACAACAGTGAGAGGCCCGCGTACCGCAAAAAAAAAAAACCAAAAGACAAGAGATAACAAGTGTTGGAGAGGATGTGGAGAAAAAGGAACCCTTGTTTACTGTTGTGGGGAATGTAAACTGGTGCAGCCACTATGGAAAATAGTATGGAGGTTCGTCAAAAATTTTTAAAAGCAACTATCACATGATCCAGCAATTCCACTTCTGGGTATTTATGCAAAGGAAGTGAAAACACTATGACTGGAAAAAATGTAAGCACTCCTATGTTCAGTGCAGCATTATTTACAATGGCCAAGATATGGAAACAACCTAAGAATCCACTGAATGATGAATGAATACAAAAAATGTGGTACACACACACGAATATCATTCAGCCATAAGAAAGGAAATCCTGCTATTTGTGAGAACGCGGACGGACCTGAGGGCATTTTGCTCAGTGAAATAACAGACAGAACAAATATCCTATGAAATCTTAAAACACACACAAAAACAATAACCAAATGAGCTCATATACAGAGAACAGATTGGGTGCCAGAAGCAGGAATGCAGGTGAAATGGGTGAAGGTGGTCAAACAGCACAAATTTTCTGCTACAAAATAAATAGGTCATGGGGATGTAATGTACAGCATGATGACTATAGTTTTAATACTGTCGTGTAGATTGCAAAGCTGCCAAGAAAGATCTTAAAAGTTCTCATCACAAGAAAAGAAACTTTTGTAACTACGTGTGGTGACAGACGTTAACTGGACTTACGTGGTGATAATTTCACAACATGTAAATACATCAGATCATTATGTTGTACACCTGAAACTAATACGCTACATCAATTATAGCTCAATTTAAAAATCTGTTTTAGTATCAATATCTTACACATGTAATGTCACGTAGGGCGACAAAGACTCTTTTTAGAACCAAAAGCTGTTGCTTTGGTGAACTACAAATGCAACCGGCATTAAAACTTCCTGCCGGTTAAAAAAAGAAAAAACTTTCAAATTTTGTTTAACTCCTGGAATACTAAGAGCAAAATTCAATAGCTCCAAGTTTTGTTTCTCCACAATAAATGAAACCTTATGCACTAAACCCAGTGAATGAGATTCAGAAAGAAGTAATGGCTTTGCGAAGCTGTCTTCTCCGCAGGAAGCCTAGGAGCTGACCGAATAATGTTATCATCTTGAAACCAGGTGCTTCAAATACCGGTTCCTAAAAAGAACTGCCTACATCAATTGAAGAGCTTGCATTAAACGCCACAGTCTACCTCCCATTCTTCCTTTCCTCTTTCGTAAACGCTAAGAAAATCCAAACGAATTAAACAAAGTTTTAAAACCCGTGGATGAGGCAAAGTACGAAGGCGGGGGAAAGAAACTGCAAGTGAGTGCGACGCACAGGGTAGCAGGGGAGGAGGTGATGCTCTGGGGGTCAAAGCACCAGCGGCGGTGCAAGAAGCTGACTGCCGGCGGGCTAAGAGACGGCGTCCCAGGCGCCGTCGGGGTCCCGGACGCCGGTGCGTTCCGGACCCCCCGGACCCTCCCTCCGCGCCGGCTCGGCAGACGGTCCGGCCCGCACTCACCTGGCCTCCAGCAGCAGCGGGGTCTCCGGCCACTTCGCGGCCAAGTTGGCAGTCACCGCCTTGGACGCGGAGGCGGTCCGCGCGCCGAGCAGCGAGAGCCAGAGTGCCGTGGAGCCCAGGAGCAGCCGCACCACGTCGCCGGCCTTCGCCATGGCGCGGAGGAGGAAGCGCGACCCCCCGGACCCGGCGCCCACAGCCCGCAGCTACTAAGCTACTCCCGGCTCCTCCCGCAGCGCGGCCGCCCACTTCCGGTGGAGGGAGCCCGAGTCCGTTACTCGGACCGGGGCCTGGCTTGGGCCGAGCGCATGCGCCGAGCGCTCTGGCGCAGTCCCTTGAGCCGCAGAGGACTGAGCCCTGAGCCACGTAGGTGCGGGCGGCGCCGGAATGCGGAGTGTGGCTGATGCTCCGGCGGGTCCACAACTGGGACCTCCGGTTCTCGGACAGAGGCTCTGGGGCACGCGGCCAGGAGACTGAAGTGGGATTTTGGCCGACTAAGGCTGGCTGGAGATGGCAAAATCTGGAAGCGAAGGCACGAACCAGCGTGGTTATTATCCACATTGCCCGGCCGGAAAAAGGCCTATCAAGTTCAAATACCTACCTCGTGGGATTCTCAAATTTTATTGCATATTCGAGTCACGTGGTAGATCTTTTAAACAGTCCTATGCCGAGACCACACCACGCACCAATTACAGGGCAATATCTGGGGGTGAGATTCAGGCATCAATAGTATTTAATCCGCCCTTCCCCCCAGGTGCTTCGAGTATGCGAAAACCAGTGACATCACCTGGAGGGCTTGTTAAAACCCAGGATGCTGGGCCTCATCCCGGTGTTTCTGATTAAGTAGGTTTGGTGTGGGGGCTGATAATTTGCATTTCACATCCATCAAGTTCCCAGGTGACGCTGATACTGCTGGCTGGGAATTATGCTTTTAGCCTTTGTTCTCAAAAGTGGTCCACAGACCAGAAGCTTCAGCATCACCGGGGAGCTTATTAGAAATGCAGAATCTCAAGCCCCACCCCAGCCCTACTGACTCCAAGCCCCTAGATTAACAGGCACCCCACGTGATAGCTTTGCTCGTTAAAGTTTTGAGAAGAGCTGTTTTAGAAGGTTACAGGTGAAAATGCGTAGAAAAGTGATAGTTGTTTTTGTCGTTATCAGCCAAAATGACACAGCTGTGATTGGGTCTCGATTTCATCCAAGGACTGTCTGACCCGAAAACTCATCAGGTTCAAAAACAAAACCTTGGAACAGAGTTAACTGGTTTTCCAGTACATATGACTCATCAACTCAAAATACTCAGTTTTATTTAACTGGGCAGTGGTGAAGCCTCAAGATTCTGGCTGCTAGTCAGGAATGATTCTTTTTCTATTCAGAAGAGAGGAAATTTATTGTAAATATTAAAATATATGGTAAAGGGACGCAGCAGCCGGGGAAACTAGTTTAGGGGATGCACTGATCTATTCCTTTTTCCCCCCATTACTCCCTTGCTCTGTAGGGAATCTGGGTCTCTCCAAGTTGCTGAAACATGACCACTACACTTTTTCTTTTCCCCTCATTTGCTTAGTAAGTATATACCTTTTCTTGGAAGACCTTGCTCTGCAAATTCTACTCAGGTCTCCCTTCCTGAGGTTAGCTTTCCTTTCCTGATGGCTCCCACTTGGTATGATCTATCCCTCCTTTAAATTCCCATAAGCTCTTGATTTTAACTGTCATATACCACTTCTAATTCTCACTTTAGAATTTGAACACAGTGCTTATTTATTCTACTAGAGATGATATATTCCCCGAGGGCTCATGCCTTATTCATTTTTAGCATCCCTTGCAGTACCTAGCACAGTACGTTACTGAGGCTCAATAAATATTGAAGAGCCCTTGTTTTATGGATTGGTAGGCAGCGATCTAATGCAGATGAGTAAGGAGCTTCATTTCTATGCATAGAGCATAAGAAAGAACATATTATGAATCCTTCACAGGTATGTACTTTAATTAACTCCTCATTTCCACTTATTTTTGGACTGAATTTTTGACTGAGCTTGTGGGATGAAGGAAATAAACTATTAGCAGTGAATGTTTTAAATGTCAGCATATCTGATGGGTTGATTTGCCATTTAAAAAGTCACATGCAATACACTATTAAAGGACACTACTAAAACGTATATTATTTACATTCCAGTACATTTGAGTTCAGAATAGTGAGGAATACATTTCTTTTTTAAATATAATGAAATTAATCTAATGCAGGGCTATTGGTTTACATAATTATTATACATTTTAGCTTATATAGTATTTTTCTAGAAATTTAAATGGGTTTGAAATATTCCTCAGACTGGTCATCCCTGGGCATAATCCTCTACTGCAGAACAAAAGAAAGAGTAGGATTGAATGATATTTAAGTGTTGGAAGAAGTCACTGAGAGGACATGACCACAGGCTGACCCTTGAGCAGAACCTGGGCCATCAGAGACTCCTTACTCCCTCTTTGGAATGTACATTTCACTCACGGCTTCTGCACTAGGAACCACTTCAAGGAAGCAGCCTGAGAGAATAATGTTATTGAGACCATCTGGACTGTATACATGCCTGAGCCCCATTAAGACCTCTATATGAACTTTTAAGATTCTGGCGGGTGGGTGCAGAGCTCTATTATTCTTGTAGCCCCCTATAACAAGCCTCGTGTATAAGTTTCCCTTGCTGATGAAAACTGCCACCTGCCAATCTGGAGTAATCTTCCTAATTCTCTGGTCTCTCTTTGCCATCTGTATATGGGGGCCGGATTCTAATTTCACCTGGGGAACTCCTGAGGCTGTGAACTAACATTAAGCTCTCTTCTATATGTCATTTCTAAGGACAGATAGAAAAACTAAAATGCAAAAATTAAGTGACTCAGTAAAAGTCACTCAAGTTAGTGGAGCAACGAAGTATTCCAACCTCTATTATCCATAATCCTTTGGCACAGATTGGCTGTGAACTGAATGTAGTTCAGGGACACAATTGCACTTTAATATTTCTTAGCAAAATGTTATTCAAAGTTATTCACATCGGGATAATATGAATGGAAATTGATGAGGATAGCAGTTTTCACTGTATGTGGAAGAAGTGATTAATGAATGCTTTATAATAAGAATATTGTGTTTAATAGAATAAATCATCTTGAATTATTTTTAGGCACAGCATAGACTATTTAATGAGAATAGTGGTTACTGTTACTGCCAAATTATCATGCAGTAGAATAAAACTTTAATTTTCTCCACCTAAATAAAGTTTCACAGCTGCAATGGCTTTTAAAAATTATCACCCCTAGGTCTTCCAGATATCCCTTATTAAGAAAGACTCTATTCTCATTTTTTAATTTGAGTATCTTAAACACAACAATTTCCCCTTATCCTCGGGGGATATGTTCCAAGACCCCCAGTGAATGCCCGAAACCATAGATAGTACCCTATCTATACTATTTTTTTCCTGTACACACACACCTATGATAAATGAGACACAGAGATTGACAGCTATAACTAATAATAAAATAGAACAATTATAACAACATACTATGATAAAAGTTATGTGAAGGTGGTCTCTCTCCCTCTCAAAATACCTTATTGTACAAATATAAAGCCTTTTGCATCTTAACTGTTTATCATGCACTGTGGCCATAAAGTTTGCAGCTTGAGGTGCGACAGCAAAACTAGCATAGATTTCTCTTTCCTCCTTCACAATTTCACAGATAGAAGATTCGTTCTTACCGTAGATCTTAGCAACCTCAGCATGTGATTGTTTTTTCCTTATTAGGGCAAGAACTTTCACCTTTCCACTTAAAAAAAATAACTTTAAGGCTTCTCTTTGGCATACCTGATTTGCCAGCATCACTACTCTTGTGCTTCGGGGCCATTGTGAAGTAAGCTAAGGGTTACTTGAATACAAAGCACTGCGATATCCCAACAGTTGATCTGATAACCCAGACAGATGGTTACTAAGTGACTTTGTTCAGTGGATGCACTGAACAAAGGGATGATTCACTTCTCCAGTGGGATGGTTCAAGATTTCATCCCTCCGTTGGGAATGGAGTATGATTTAAAACTTATGAATTGCTTATTTCTAGAATTTTCCATTTAATATTTTGGACCACAGTTGATTGCAGGTAACTGAAAGCTCAGAAGGTGAAACCACAGATAAGAGGGGGCTACTGGACACGAAAATCCTGCTCTTCATTCCACGTGGGAAGAATTTATAGGCTTAAGTAATTTGTTATGCTTTTCCTCCCTTAGCCAGATTACCCCAAAATCATAACCAAAGAGTAATGGTTTAGTTTCCTTTACGTATCAGCAGTAACCTTGATTTTTTAGGTTTGCGTATTTTATTTAAAATAGATGACAAACGCCTCACAAATCTTTAATTCCAGGTATGTTTGATGAAATTTTCAAATAGCAAATTAACTATGTGAAATACATAATTTTTAAATTAATTATTTGGGATGATATTAGAACTTTAAATCTGCTATGTAACAACCTTCTGTTCTTATATACGCGGTCAGTATTTTATAATTATGCATTCAAAGGTTGCTAAGTCACTATTCTGCTGCTTTTATTATTTGTTTTATTTCTTCAGCAAAACACCCAGGATCGAAATGTGTTGGTAGAAGACAAAGAAAAGTATATTCTGTGTTTACATCTTCTAGTAGAAGTTTGTATAGTTATGTGCACAAACATTATTTTCTTCAAAATATATTGTATATCATCTATGGGAAGAAGACTGTATCAAAAACTGGGAAAAATACTGAGATAAAATGGTTAGTGTCTTCAAAGGCCTTAGAGTGTAGTAAGAACATAAGAACTTATATCAATATATTATTACAGAGAAAAGTTAATAAAGTTCTATAAAAGTCCAGAAGAAGACACATTTTTAAGAAATCTTGTTGAACCAATAAACCAATGAAAAGCAAATTTTCTCATTAAAATTATTTCCTGAGTTTAAATCTAGCACTTTGAGAAGCTGTACAAATTCTTTCAATCCCTAGGGAAGCATCTGAAAAATACTGTCATGATTATTGACCACAAAAATAGTCATGTGTAAAGCAGCTACTTTACATTTATGTCATGAAACACGGTCTCAAACCCTAAGTGACACTGTCATTTGGTTAGGAAGGTAGTACAGTACATAAAAAGTACATAAGTTTTATGTGACAAGATCTGAAGGTCTGCCCCATTACAATAACTGTGAGAGGAATTAAAGGAGGAGACTATCTTAAGAAAAGCCTCAAAGAATAGGTAGTGTGACTACACTTTGAGGAAAGTATAAATGACTTAGGTGTCAGCACTGTCATTGCAGCATGAATGCAGCCATAGACAATATGTAAAGAAATGGATGTGAATATGTTCCAAAGAACATTACTTAAGGACACCAAACTCCCTATTTTCACATATCATGAAATCTTCTTTTGCTTTGTGTAAAATTAAAAAAAAATTCTTAACTCTCGGGCTATACATATTTGGCCCATGAGCTATAGTATGCCAACCTTTGCTTTTAAGAAAGTTTTGCAGGAAATCTATGCAAGAAAGCTCATAGAATTATTGTTTATAATAATAACACCAACAACAAAACTAGGTGCAGCTCAAATATCCATTGAAGTAGAATAACAAAATACTCAAATATCCATTGAAGTAGAATAACAAAATAAATTGTGGTTTATTCGTTCAATAGAATACTAACAGCAGTGACAATAGTCACAGCTATATAGATAAACATGAATCTCGAAAACATGTCAGTGAAAAAGCAAGTCACGAAAGCATACGTGTACTAGGAATCTATTACATGGGGTTCAAAAAGAGATAGTACCAAATGATATAAACTTTAGGGAGACATATAAACTCTAATGAAAGTAAGGGAATGATTAACACAAAATTCAGTATATTTATTATCTCTGGGTAAGGAAAAAAGATGAGATCAAAGATGGACCCACAGAGAGCTTCAAAGATATTGGTAGTAGTCTAAGTCTTAGGAAAGGTGGTGGGTACATGGATCTTACTTGCCTGCGATGTGGTTCATAATTTTTACAAAGTGAAATAAAAAGCCACAAAATGAATTATGTCCATGTCTTCCTTAAAAAACCCTGACGCTTCTCTACTACCTACAAAATTAAGATGAAATTCCTTATGTATATACTGCTTGAAACACTTAGATTTTTATAATGTTTAATTGAATACTGGCTATGGTTTCCTCATTTCCTGGAAGATCCTCTGCTGATGTTCTAAATCTTGCAGTGTTGTTTAGAAATACCCTCTGTTGGAATGGCTAAGTTTTTAGAGAAACTTTCTATGGCTATTTTACTTTCCTTGTGTTTAAAAAGCAAACAAACATTTAAAAATATTTAACACTCTGATCCCATGTACCCATACACCTTTGTCCTCAATCTCATTACCATGTTCCTTATTCTTAAAATTATTTTCCCTTTCCTTAGCTTGCTAGGCCCTTTTGTGTACTCTGTTTAATGTGACTGTTATACCTCTTAGCTAGAATTCACTTTCATTCTTTTGCATCTGGTGTAACAGCAAAGCCCAGGCCTTTTCTATTATACCAGGATGTAGAGATAACGTCTTAGTCACCATGTATCTCCAGTTCCTTGCGTGGGGTTTAGCTGATAATAAGTGCTCAACTAATATATCCTGAATATTAAGTGAGGAATGGATTAGAATTGTAACTTCTCTAGAATATTTCAGTTTTCTTTTGGTCAATTATTTTCAGTGCTTTTAATGAAATAACTACACAAAATGACCATAGAGCAATTAAATTAATTTTTCAGACAAACATTCCAGAATTTTCCTATTTAAACAAACCTCCTAGAAAGTCCACTTCAGTGGATATGTACATTATCAGATGCTACAACTGGTAAAAGTATTTTTTTTAATTGTGGTAAAATACACATACATAAAATTAATCATCTCAACCATTTTTAAGTGTGCAGTTCAGTAGTAAGTATAGTCACATTGTTGTATAGCCCATTTCCAGAACTTTTTCATCTTGGAAAACCAAAACTCTTTATCCATTAAAACACACCTCACCATTTCTCCCCCACCTCAGGCCCTCTCAGCTACCATTCCACTTCTGTCTGTGTGAATTTGACTATTCTAGATACCTAATATAAGTGGAATCATGCAGTATTTGTCATTCTATGGCTGGCTTACTTGGTTTACATTAATGTACTCAAGGTTCATCCATGTTGCAGCATGTGTCAAAATTTCCTACCTTTTAAAGTCTGAATAATATTCCATTGTATTTACATGCAACATTTGTTTACCCTTTCATCTGTTGGACACTTGGGAGGCTTTCATCTTTTGTGAGTAGTGCTGCTACGAACATGAGTGTCTCTTGGATGCCCTGCTTTTAATTTTTTTGAACACACAAATGTATACCCAGAAGTGGAATAACTGGATCATATGGAAATTCTATTTTAAAATTTTTTAGGAACTGATACTCTTTTCCATAGTGGCTAAACTATTTTACATTTCCACCAACAGTGCACAAAGGTTTCTGGGTTTTTTGCTTGTTTGATTGTTTTGTTTTTTATAGTAGCCATCCTAACGAGGATGAGGTGATAACTCACTGAGGTTTTGATTTACATTTCACTAACCGGTCAAAGTATATTTGAAATATAAGTTTTGACACTAATTCGAGAGCTAATTTAGGAGTACCCAAGTAAGTAATTTCCATAATTGTGTGAGCACAAGACACTCTCCTTTGTTTTTGTCCCTCTGTCAATGCTTCACTCAGATTCTCTCTCAATGTATCACCTAAGAGATTGAGTTAGGCTGACAATATCAACAACCCCAAAAGAGTAGCTTAAGCCAGTAAGAGATCATATTTTTTCTCATAAAACTGGCAGTAGGCAATCTAGAGCTACTTGCCAGCTGAAAGGTGCCCAATCTTTGGGTCTTTTTGTTCTGCCATGTTTACTGTGTGGATTTTAACCCTTCATAGATGACTCCTATGTCTCCAGGCATCACTTATATTTTCTTGGCAGGAGGAAGAAGAAAGAGAAAGGACAAAACGTAAAACCTGGATGCCAACCGAATTGGCTATATTTAATAAACTTTCCTGGAAGCCCTAGCAAATGACTTTCTCTGACCTCTATTAACTAACTCTCTGCCACCTGGTCACATCTTGGTGTCGGAAATGCTGGGCACATTTTCCCTGTTTCTCCCAACTAAATTGGGATTCTGTTACAAAGGAACCAGAACATCATATGCATCCTGTCGACAGCTGGCTGTGTTTGCTACACCACGTATCCCTTCTGTTTTCATTTTGAGGCAATGGATTAACCTGGAAACTATGGGGAGTTAGATTCTAGAAGCCAAAGGACAAGTTGTAAGGCAACATCAGGAAATGGACGGTCTGCCATAAGTAAATACCTTCTAGTCTAATATAAGTACCATAATGTGGGTTTAATTTGTTGAAGAAACACTTGAAAGTCAAATGCAGTAAGTTAAGACATGCCTTTATTTAAAAAATAACTACAATTGAAAAGTAACAAAATATCAAAATTTAGTGCTTTTATCTTGAATCGGTTATATTTGCAGCTGCAAGTGCTAAAAAATCGCTTTGTCTAAAATTAGTTGTATCAAGTATCATGAGCCAAGAAAACTTACGTCATTTGTGTTATTTTGGTTTAAAATCCTCCTGACCCAGCAACTAATCTAGATATAACTAAATAACAATTTGTTTTATTTCAAAAGCCAAAAGGATTATTTTTGCCTAGCTAAAGGAAGACCAGAGAAATTCATTCTTCCCATTTACTTCCTCATCTTATTCTGAGTGTATAATTCAGCTCTAGAATTAGGAAAAGAAAGAAGCGCGGAGGCACTTCCAATAGCACATCAAACAGGGGACTTATATGATGTGTATATTGTGTCCAGTGGAGATACTGAGAGGGAAACAGGGATGGAAAGAAAGTGAGAGGAGATTTTACAATATTAGCCGACTTGGTAAACCTTTTTATTATTAATTAATTAATTAATTTAACATCTTTATTGGAGTATAATTGCTTTACAATGGTGTGTTAGTTTCTGCTTTATAACAAAGTGAATCATCTATACATATACATATATCCCCATATCTCCTCCCTCTTGCGTCTCGCTCCCTCCCACCCTCCCTATCCCACCCCTCTAGGTGGTCACAAAGCACTGAGCTGATCTCCCTGTGCTATGCGGCTGCTTCCCACTAGCTATCTATTTTACATTTCGTAGTGTATATGTGTCCATGCCACTCTCTCACTTCGTCCCAGCTTCCCCTTCCCCCTCTCCGTGTCCTCAAGTCCATTCTCTACATTTGCATCTTTATTCCTGTCCTGCCTCTAGGTTCTTCAGAACCTTTTTTTTTTTTTTTGATTCCATATATATATGTTAGCATATGGTATTTGTTTTTCTCTTTCTGACTTACTTCACTCTGTATGACAGACTCTAGGTCCATCCACCTCACTACAAATAACTCAATTTCGTTTCGTTTTATGGCTGAGTAATATTCCATTGTATATATGTGCCACATCTTTATCCATTCATCTGTTGATGGACACTTAAATTGCTTCCATGTCCTGGCTATTGTAAATAGAGCTGCAATGAACACTGTGGTACATGACTCTTTTTGAATTATGGGTTTCTCAGGGTATATGCCCAGTTAGTGGGATTGCTGGGTCACGTGGTACTTCTATTTTTAGTTTTTTAAGGAACGTCCATACTGTTCTCCAGAGTGGCTGTATCGATTTACATTCCCACCAACAGTGCAAGAGGGTTCCCTTTTCTCCACACCCTCTCCAGCATTTACTGTTAGTAGATTTTTTGATGATGACCATTCTGACTGGTGTGAGGTGATACCTCATTGTAGTTTTGATTTGCATTTCTCTAGTGATTAGTGATGTTGAGCATCCTTTCATGTGTTTGTTGGCAATCTGTATATCTTCTTTGCAGAAATGTCTATTTAGGTCTTCTGCCCATTTTTTGGATTGGGGTGTTTGTTTTTTTGATATTGAGCTGCACGAGCTGTTTGTATATTTTGGAGATTAGTCCTTTGTCAGTTGCTTCGTTTGCAAATATTTTCTCCCATTCTGAGGGTTGTCTTTTCGGCTTGTTAACCTTTATATTTATTTTCTTTTTTACCTCCATTCCACTTTGGGGCCCCATGTCTTTTTTTCCTCTTCCCTCTTTTCATTTCCCTTCTACTGTTAATCTGATATTACTCATTTTTAATTGAGTGTGAATGCATTTCCAAACCTAAGCTAGAGTTGCCAGAGGGCTATTTGGAAGAGCTGTTCGGTGTGTTCGAAGGTCATTCACTGCCCCTGCTCGTGGTTATGCTGGAAGAAAAAGGGACCTGGACACAAACTGAGAGGGCACAGGTTATTCTGCTCTACAGGGTCCCCGCTTTATCCATCCTTGGCTTCTATACACTTTTCCCTGTAGTTCAGGGTTCTCTCCTCACATCAACACCTTTAGCTCAGTGGTCCCGCTTCCTCCTCGCAAACTGTATAAACACCCAGTGGACTAGCACTTTTGTCTTTTGCCCCAGAATTTTTTTTTATTTTGAATCATTTTGCATCCAGAACATGTGGGGCTGGGACTTCTAAAGATAGGTGAGATGCATATGAATGTACTTCTCAGAAACATATAAGAGGGCGCTAGGCAGTAAGTAGGTAAATACTGATCAGCGGGTACACCCTGGCTGGGTGGAGACCATCAGTCATGTGTGGCAAAATTTCCCGACAGTTGGCTACTGGGGACTTAGGTATTTTTGTGCATTATGTTAATATGTTAACTTATGTGATTATAGTGAAGATTAAACTACCAATGTGAACACTATATGGGTACTCAAAAAACAATAAAGAGTGGTTAAAAACTCTAAGAACAATGGCATTGACTTGGGAGAACTTCTCACTGTTTGTTACCTCATTGTAATGCATCACAAGAAGTATGTGTAAAACTTCATTAAATAAAATAATCTCTATAAAATGCCTTGTGCATGCCTAGCAGATGGCAGACACTAAAATGCAAATATATAAGTAAACATATTATCCTATTATATATTTATCATATTATATTACAATTATATCATGTTATAATGCATTATATCACTTCATCATTAATAGGTGCTTTATGAGACTTTCAGTTTCTTATTGTTATAACTTCGTGTTCCCATAGCAGAGTTTTCTATTCATACATGTCCCTAATCAGTGGTTACATTAGTGTGGATTTTTATTAAACCCTATTGAGAATTTTAAGTCATACCTTCACCTAAAATTTATGTTCTAAGTTCCTATAATTCAAAATGTCAGAATAATGTCTGTTGTTGACTCAGAAGGTGTTTCTTTGCCCACCAGTTTTTCTGCTGTTCTGTCTGGATTGATGTTTAAGCATTTGGCTTTCATTTTTATCTCGAGTTCAGCCAGGCTGGAAGAGTAGAATAGTAATACCAGCTGGCATAGAGTTGAGCCTGTATCAGCATATTGACGTTCCTGCGTCAGCGTATTGATGCTAGTGACACCAAAATGTCTCTCTGTCTCACAGAACTGCCGCACATCGGCATTAAACAGTGTGGTGACAAAAGGGAGTGGATAAGAATCATCCCGTAGAGTGGATGCACGGTTGCCCGTTGGAAGAGACAATGTTTCACGGTGAGGTGGTGCATTATGACAATGACATGAAACAAATCAGTAGATCCCAACTATCTATAATAAATGAGCATTTGACTTTCTGCTGATCATTGATGATTAACTATTGAGAGCAGAACACTTTTGATTTTGAGTGTGATTAAAACAGAAACTCACCATGATGGGGCTTCCCTGGTGGCGCAGTGGTTGAGAGTCCGCCTGCCGATGCAGGGGACATGGGTTCGTGCCCCGGTCCGGGAAGATCCCACATGCCGCGGAGCGGCTGGGCCCGTGAGCCATGGCCGCTGAGCCTGCGCATCCAGAGCCTGTGCTCCGCAACGGGAGAGGCCACAACAGTGAGAGGCCAGCGTACCGCAAAAAAAAAAAAGAAAAGAAACTCACCATGATGAAGGTGTTTGTAAAAAACTGAAACTATTGCTCAACCGTAATAGGAAGGTAACTGGCTAATTAATTATTTTTTAATTTTATTAACTTTTAATTGAAGGAAAACATATGTACAGAAAAGTGCACCCATCATGCTGGTACAGGTCGATAAATTTTCATATATCTATCACATTCATGGAAACTCCACCAGGATCAAAAAATAGTACATATTGACAATAGCCCTTCTGCCTCCTAACACTCATTACCCACAGCTTTCTCTCCAAAGGTAGCCACTAACCTGAATTTTTGCACAGTACATTCGTTTCATTTGTTTTTGAACATAATTCTATGCCACTTTTGAGAGTGGTTTAAAGTGAAGAGTATATTATCAGACATATGTAATAGAAAGGTTATTCTGCAGCAATATGAAGAACAAACTTGAGCCCCAAAGATCAGGAAAAAGATGATTGAAATAGTGCAGGTAAGAGAGGATGAAGGGTCAATAAGGTGGTAGAGTAGGGCTGGAAAAGGGTGGGTGTCCGGTTTGTGTGGAGCATGAGGGATCCAGACTGACCTACAGTTTTCTAGCTCTGACAACTAGATGGAGGGGTTTCTAGTCACCTGAGAAGATGGAGCAGGTTTTAGGGGACAAGAGGCGAGTTCAGTATTGGACATGTTGAATTTGAAGTGGAATGTGGCAAGGAGCTGTGTAGGATTCAAGATATTAGGATGTTAGTATGCAAAATCTTTGTTGGTTGAATGTGTGGGGGAGAACACATTAAAGAAATAACTATGTGAGCGCTGAGCCTCAGGACTCTGGCTTGGGCAAGTTGACAATCACTGAGCCAGGAGAACTGATGAGTTTTGGACATACTGCGTTTGAGGGATTTGTGAGGAATCCAAATAGAGACAGGATATGGGTAGTTGGGTATATAGATCTGCGCTTGAAACATGGATTATTTTTTGAAGATTAAAATAAGATATTTTAAACCACTCTGGAAAGTATAGCATGCGCCACAGACTACTATTGGCTATTATTTTTTGTTGACGCAGTTTAAAAAGGCTCTGAATGTGATATCCAACTAGTCCAGTCCATGATTAATTGCTGGAAGAGAAACATCATTTGTGGTTTTGTGGAGGTAAAAGAAGACATCAGCATTTTGTCACCAATAACAATGGCATCGTGCCAGTCTTAGAAGCCATTTTAGCCAGTGTTCGTCAGAAATTATTCACCTAAATTTTAACTGTGAGGCAATTCAATTCCGTAAGAAAGGGATACTAGTTTATTCTCTAAAATTGGTTACTATTAACTGTGGCACTAAAAAATGCCTGTAGTTGAGCCAGTAAGTTGTTGGAACTGAGGATTCTTCTATAGTCCAGAGTGAAAAACTCTGTTATTAAAAAAAAAGTTTTTGCTATGTCACAAAAAACTAAGAATAGGACATTGTTATCACCTTTATTTTCTGATCCTGGTGATTCACCTGGAAACCAGGGAAGCGTCAATAAGAAAGCAGTGTAGTGCTTGAGTTTGAAGTGCTTGGACTAAATAGAACAATCTGAAAAATCTCTGTAAGAACATCACTAGTTGTTTTAGACTGACCTCAAATGTATGTATAGGATATTTCTATATAGGATATATGTGTACATATATATATATATATATATATGTATAAAATTCAGTTATGAGAAAGAAGGAAATCCTGCCATTTGCAACATCAGGAATGGACATTGAGGGCATTATGCTAAGTGAAATAAGCCAGACAGAGAAGAACAAATACTGCATGGTATCACTTGTATGTGGAATCTAAAAAAAGAAAAGAAAAGAAAAAGAAAGTCAAACTCATAGAAACAGAGAGGAGAAAAGTTGTTGCCAAAAGGCGCAAGAAATAGGGAGAGGTTGGTAAAAGAGTACAGACTTTCAGCTATAAGATGAATAAGGTCTGAGGATCTAATGTATAACATAGTGACTATAGCTTAACACTGTATTGTATAATTGAAATTTGCTAAGAGAGTAGAACCTAAATGTTCTCACCAAAAGAAAAGAGATAAATATGTGAGGTGATGTATGTGTTAATTAAGTAGATGGGGTGAATCCTTTGGCAATGTATACATATATCAAATTACCACGATGTATACTTTAAATATCTTATAATTTTATGTGTCAGTTATACATCAATAAAACTAAAGTAAAAGAAATAGCAAAAAAGAAAAGGAAGAAAAAGAGCAAACCTGGAGAGGAATGATAAACTGAACAAGAGAAACCACTGATTTATTCCACCAGTCAGAATTCATACTCATAGAGACTATGCTGAGTATAAATATGTCTCTTCTCTCAGGGTCCATATACATTAGTGGAGAGACAAACCTATAAATAATTACCATGCAAAAGTATTAGTTATGTTAACGGAGATACAAGCAACATACAATAGGAGAACAGAAGAAGAGGGCATGTAACACTCCCAGTAAAGAACACGTGACAGATAAAATGGTATGAGATATGGGTGGAGAGATGAGTGGGAATTCAAATAGGCAGGAAAGCTTGGAGAGGCTCCTACCAGACAGATTTATGATAACCTCAGGTCAAAGATGACAGTAATTAATAGTAGTAGATTGAATAAAAAATACCCTCAGCTTCACAATGATTCTCAAGTAAGAGAGAAGGGGAAAAGAGGTAGGAGTGGAAGTGGTGGGGGAAAGAAAGCTATAAAATGTAAAAGGAATGGTAACATCAGAAAACCAACATTTTAAACCCCCAGTGTAATATTCCATTCAGACACAACTCATGAAGAGGTGCTAAAGCCACTGCATAAAATGATTTTGGAGAATGTGGTATTTGAACAGTGCCAAAGTATCACCCCAGAGTTTACTTATCAATTACAAAGGGAAAAGTGTATCTTTATAAGAGTGATCTGGGGACACTGCCTTAACTGAGGGATCACACTTAGCATCTCACAGAGTTAGACAATGTGATGTCATGTGCCTTCTGATGAGGTGCAATCAGATGTACACAACATCACTTATGGAGTATTTTTGGCTAAAATGTTAAACCTGAACCTATTCAAACCTCTCAACCTAATTTCCACTTTATAGAAAGTACAGGGAAGAGAGGAACAAGTTAAACAATGTTGTGAGAAACAATCAAACAAGTTCAGGACGAGGGGGCATTCTGCAATAAAACTGGCCTGAACTTTTGTAGGTTAATGCCTTATGGGGAAAAATGATGGGACTGTCCTAGATTAAAAGAGATGCTCAAGAGAGGCAGCAGCAAAATACAGTGTGTGAGCCTTGATTGGATCCCTGTTAAAAAAACAAATAGTTATTAAGCACATTTTGGGGAAAACTGGGAGTAAATTTGAATATAAACTGGATATTTAGTTATATTGTAAAATAGTTAATTTTCTTAGTTGTGATAAGGAAACTGTGGTTATATAGGATAATAGATTTATTCTTTGGAGATGCATGACGTTTAAAATGTCTGTGACACACTTTCAAATGATTCAACAAAAGAAGGTGTATATTTGGCAAAACTGTTGAAACGAAATTGAGGGTTTATAGGAGTTTATTGCACTACTCTTTCAAGTTTTCTGTATGATTAAATTTTTCAAAATAAAACTTTTAAGTATTATAAACTAGGAGAGAGCTTAAAATGATATTTGATCCTAACAAAATCATTTTGGTGCCATTTCTGTCTCATTATGTTTATAAATGAACCATAACATCTATCCATACCAGTTATTTCTTGAATTCTATTTGCACAACTTAATTTTCCTTCACAGGCATACTAAATGTTTCTTATACGGTATTATGAGTGCACTGTAGCTTAATGACTATGCATGCGGCCTCTGGAGTAACTTTTCTGTTTCAGTTTCTAAATTCCATGAACAAGGACTTTGTTCTCTTCACTACTGTGTCCCCTGGGCTTAGAACACACCTGGCCCATAGAGAGTGCTCAAATAATACTTAAAATACTTTTAATTTTGAAAATTTTTCAGACTTACAAAGAAGTTGCAAAAATAATAGAGTTCCATTTACCCTTTCACCAAGAATCCTTAAATGTTAACCTCTTATTAAACCATAGCACAATGATCCAAACCAGGTAAATAACATTGAAAATGCATAATCTACATCAAATAATACTTTTCAAATGAATGAATCTGTAGAATAGGCAAAATAATAGTTGCTACCTCAAGCACATAAACCTCATTAAGTGTTCACTATCATTTAAAATAAATAGCATTGTTTTGATTATTTCTGCCCCTCTAGAGTTTCTACATAGAAGGGGCAGAGGGACAGCAATCTGGCTGGAAGCAGAACTAGGGGACAGGAAGATGAATTTACAGAGAAGGCCTTGTGTGTGTTTACCTTTTAGTTTATCTGGCACTGCTATCATGCCTACCCTGTCAAATTGTCTAGGTCCTGGATCACTCGAGCTTTAGACACATTAGGGAGCCACCTCCATCGTGTGCTGCAAGGATTCATTCATTCAAAATTTACTGAGTCCCTACTACAAACCCTGAGCAAACCCATGGGGATTCAATGATCAACCAACTAACCAACCAACCACATAGATAAACAAACAAGCTAACAACCAAACCAAACAAAAAACAAATACAAAAACTCTTCCCTTCAGGGAGTTCAGTCCAGCTGGGGTAAAAGATAAATAGCCAGTGATAAAAATAACTAATAAAGCAAATGTGATCAGAGTCAGTTCTCCAAAACCCAACTGAATGTCTCAGGGAACCAGGAGAGAGCGGCTGACAGCAGGTGATACGTTACAGAGAAGCTACCAGCGTTCCGAGGAAGTTGTACTCACATTTCCACCAAAACAAAGTAGCACTGCCTCAGAATGTGGGGCTTCCTGATCTTAGAAGGATACTGCTTCGAAGATAAGATGGAGTCTTAAACAGTCCTTTTCATGCTTGCCCAGGGCTTCCTGTGTCAAATCTATGACTTGCTTCCTGATTTTACTATCCCAGACTCCTTGTGACCGCCTGCTGTCCCTGGCCTGACATCAGATCTTTCTGGACTTTAGACCAGCGTGAATGTTGACCTGTATTACTATGACATGGTGGTTTTAAATCCTTCTAAGAGCCACCTAATATCTTCTGAGCCCACTCCAGGCTCCAATTCTATGTCCGCTGTGTGATGGAATGTTTAACATGTCACCACAAGGTAATGTCTCTAACAGACATCCTCAGACTTTTTGGTCTTATTGTAGGAGACAGTTCTTTTCTTAACTTTCTGTAGATGGCTCTCTCATGCCATGTATAAATGGAGACTAAACCAGACTCAAGCAAAAACAAGCAATAACATCATTCTCCATTTGCTGCTATTCAATTCACCACTGCGATTTCTGGGTGCTGAATTTCCAGTGAGCATAAGAAAGACATATTGCCCCAGTTCTTGTATTATATTCAGCTTTAACTAAATGAGGATTGAGGCTTATACCCATATTAAAATCAAATCCTCATATATTTCAAATGTAGTAAGATAAAACCAAAAAATATGCTGATAACTAAGACCAAAACATTATCAGGCAATCAGGATATATGATTCATGCTTTGGGAAATAGAGTAAATCACACTCTGATTATAACGTTTCAAATTGGTAGACTGAAAAATCTGTTTTGAGTGAAATACTTCCTTCTCAAAAACATTGAGTCTATATAACAACTTATTTTCATGATTCTAAACATAGCATTTAAGTTACAGTCATTTAATCATCGAGTCCATGCAATCACTTATACTGAGCATAACTATGGTGAACATGTAAAAATTACTTTTCCATAATGTAACTGAACATGTCATATCTTTCCCCATTAATTTGAATATGTAAAATTTTTGACTGAGTTGATTTACATGGGGTCATGGGGCCAAGAAACAGCTTTAAAATCAATGCAAAATATAAAAGTTACACATGAATAAGTATAAAAAAACTGCAGCCACAAGCTATTAAACATATAATTAAAATGGATTTATGGCTTTTGGCTTTGATTTTTTTTTCCTCTCTGTTATTGAATCATTATAGGGATCCCTTGAGTTCAATTATAATTACACACATACACATTATAATGTTTCACATATATATATTGTACATATACAGTCTTTAAAGCTGAAATAATGTAACAATATATATGCAAATTTAAATGTGTAAAGTTCAGGTAATTAAAAATTATGATTCCCTAAGCAGCATTAACATAAAGATAGTTATGAATCACTGCATTGTTTGTTAAATTTATATCACAATACATTTCTGTGGCAAGGTGGATTTATGGTGTAGCTGGTGAATTCTTTAAATTTCATAACTTACATTCTTAAAGTATTAGGCATAGATTTCTATGTTTAATAATTCTATTCTATATTTACAGGCTTTCTTTGTGTCCTAGACAGCCAATCCTTTCCTGCACAGGGTCCCCTGCCAAGCAAAGTAGCTCTAGATGACTGCATAAGTTTAAATGGCTATAGCGACATCTCTCGACCCTGTTCCCTTGGCCACGGGTGAGATAAAGGGTGGGTGGGTACCCTACCCAGCTTTCCACAATGAATCGACTTGTCAAAGGCCTGAGTGGTGATTAGAATTGAGGGTTTTGCACAAGAGAAGAGCAGATAACTCATTAGAATAATCATATTCTCTCATTGATTTTGAATGTGAGATTCAGAGAAAGCTGAGCAGTTGGTAGGTGGATCAAAATTATTAAAACCATGAGAATAAAGAAGCTGAAACATGTCAATAGTGGAATACTGCAAGGGGGGGTCCATAAAATTTTGTTCCCTGAGGTGGCAGCAAGGTAAGCTAGTTAGTTGTTAAAACTGGTCCTACCCAACTTTCTAGGTCAGACTCTGTGATGAGTTGAAGTGTGTTTCCCCCCCAAAACATATGCTGAAGTCCTAACACCCGGTACCTGCGATTGTGACCTTATTTGGCAAAAGGGTTTTTGCAGATGTAATCAGGTTAAGATGAGGTCATTAGGGTGGGCCCTAATCTAATACGACTGGTGTCCTCACAGGAAGGGAAGATTGCCTTGTGAGGATGTAGGCAGAGATTGAAATGCTGTAGCTGCAAGCCCAGGAAGGCCAGGAATGGCCAGCAAACAAACAGATGCTGGGAAGAAGCAAGGAAGGATTCTCCCTTACTGCTTTCAGACACCTAGATTCTGACTTCTAGTCTCCAGAGCTATGAGATGATACATTTCGGCTGCTTTAAGCCACTCAGTTTGTGATACTTTGTTCTGGCAGCCCTAGGAAACCAATCAGTGTCTTGGAGTCACCTCGGCCAATTTTCCTGTCCTCTCACGAAGACTGGTTGTCTGATTTCTGAATCCCATCAAACATGGCTCTAAGTTCCTTGCAACTAAAATATGAGTATAAGTTGGAATCAGGAATAGGGCTGTGCACAACAGAGGCTGATGGGAAACGAAGGACACGTGGAACTGGTTATGGTGAAGAGGGACGGCAACGGCAGTGAGAGTTCCCTCTATATCACGGATGAAGTGCTGGTAGCCTGAATTCTGTGGTGATGGAAGAATTCATTAAGCCATATCCTGCTATCTCTAGATACTTAGATAATATGTACACCAAAGGCAAGTCTTTGAGGGCTTTTGTAACTCCAAAGACTAGGTCCCAAAGGCCTGTAGAATTGCAGGGTCAGCTGAATTCCTGATTAGTCCATATCTCCATGTAAGAATTTAGGGCGTAAGTGGCAGAGTTTGGAATCCACATAATGAGAAAATCTGAGAAATAGAAGAGATTAAATGAGTTGCTCAAGGTCGCATTAATTTTATGTTATGTGCATTTGACCACAATTTAAAAAAATAAATAAAAGCACAGCTTATTATGAGTCAGGCAAAAAAAAAAAGTAAAGAAAAACAATTATTTGAAATGCAAAAGGATGTATTGAGGATTATATGTGTGAATATTTAAGGCTGAATTTGGAACAAGATCTGTGCCAAAGACCTCATATTCTCCATTGAATGTGACCTGTTGGACCAATGAAGGACTTGTCTCTATGGAAGTTTTATTACTGTAGTATGCATGTTTTGCTGAAATGTCCTAGTAGGGAATGGAACAAAATTTAGGATAATCTAATCTTTATGATCTTTATAGAATAGCTCAAAAAATGGAGAGTGTCTTACTATATCTAATACTTTGGAAATATTGGGGGAAATGAAATTATAAAAGATGTAAGGAGATAACAATCAAGTACTTATTTCCTTTTTAATACTTTGCCTAAAACAACTCACAGAATTCAGTTCCATAGTGTTTACCTGAAATATGCATCCATTTACTTGAAATATGAGGAAAGAATCTAACTTTTCTAGCCTATGTGCATCCTACGTATCCCTGGTGCCAGTCTGTTCCTTAAATAGAGGATTCAAAACAAAGGTGGAAACCTCAGTGTTGTCACGAACTGTCTTTGTCGCATTCTCTGAATGTCCCATTCGCTTAAATATAATTGAATATTAGACATAAGCTTGATTCCTGTATGAGGAGAAGGGAAGATAAAGGATCCTCTAGTTTTCTTTTGGTAGAATAAAAATCGCACCAACCTGTAACCTTTGCCCCCATATCAGACAAACCAACTAACAAGCCAACAAACACAAATTCTTGTACTAAATGCTCCTGTGCTCGTCTGAGCATCTTCTCACATTATGCAGAGATTAGTCCCACTCTAGAGACAAGGTTCTCATTCTTCACCAAGGAAATGCGCATGACTGGTCAAGGACAGGCAAGAGAGGGAAAAGGGGGAACAGATATTATTCAAAGGTCAATTCTTGTAATTCTTTCAATCCTACTGTGATATATAGGGAGTAGGACTATCTCCATGTTACAGAAGCGAAGGTGTTTACTGAGTCAGGATCGCTCAGCCAGTGACAGAGCTTGCTCGGACTCCAAGCCAGTTGCTTTTTCTAGTACATCACCCAGACCCTCATATTAAGAGAATATTTATTCAGGGACAAAATGATTTTTGTTTAACAATTTCCGTAAATATCCTGCTCCCTTCAGATCTTGCAACAGCTAAGACCCCTTTTCTTAGGGTAGTTACACATGCGCACGCATGAGCGCACACATACCCCCCCCAACAAGTCATAAAAGTGATAACAATCTGCTAATTGGTGATTTCCAACTTTCCTAGGTGCCTTTGATATTCTTAGCAAGTCAGCTTATGCCAATGAATGCCTTTTTACGCAGAGCAGCTGGATGATACGTATTTTGAAACGATGATTACCAATCATGATAAGGATTCCATTGAGGCTATCTAAAAGTTGATATTATATGAAGCACTCCCTTTGAATTTGGAAAATCTTAGTAAGCTGATCATAGAAAAAGGACTAGATCATTATTTAATCAACAGATATAGTGCAAACTTCGCTATTTTAATTTTACCGTATCCGCTTTTCCTTTTGCTTATTACTCAAAAACGATTCTGTTTCTTGGCTTGGAGGAGTTGATGCTAACAAAGTATACTGTAATTGTTTAGAAGTGATTTTCTCCAGCGATCCAGGCAGTTTAAGTAGTTGAGTTTCCTATTACTTTCCGCCCCCTGGGTTTTACATTAGTTCTGTACTGACTTTCTTGTCTCGTGTGTTTGTTGGAGTTAACGATTAGGCAGGAGGGGCTCCAGGGGACTGTTGCTGGCAGGAGCAGGTTGTGCTTAACTACCTTCTACTTACATGAACCTGATGCTGTTGGTTATTAACAGAGTTTGTGGAATCAATGACTACGATATCTCTTTGCTTAATAGGTGTATACAAAGGGAAAAAACAGATGTAATAACATTTATCTGCAGGTGCATCCTGCGGTCTTAATCCCAGAAACAGAATTTTGTAGAGTTCTTGACAGCTGTTTTCCTTGTTCTATGTTTTCATTGCACAGGTTGAGCCATGAATATTCAAAACATGGTCTGCCCAACAATGCCACCCATGGGAAAAATCAACAAGAAGAGACGTACGTGGTAGAAAGCAATGGGCAGCAAAGGCTATTGCAAATGGAGTGGTAGGAATTAAGCATAGACAAACTAGAATAATGGTAGAGACAAAATGAAGTCTTGCCTTTACAAAATGAAATCTTGATGCCAGTGTCAATGTTATATCAATGAGTGCTTTTGGATACTTGGAGGACCCTGATGACATCCAATTCATCTACATTGTCTGGACGCTGGAGACGAAACCAAGTTTCGTGTAAGAAAGTGTAAGTTTTTGTATTCTTGTTCTATCATCTTTCTTTTTACTTACCTTTCTTGTCTCTCTTTTTCTTTCTTTTTTCCTTACTTCCTTTTCTCTTCCTTTTCCATCTCCTCCTCTTTTTTCTACTTATCTTCCTCTTCTTTTTTCTGAAGACACGAGGCCTTCTTTGCGGCTGGGTGGGAAGAAAACCTGGAGAAAATGAAAGCCGGATGGGTCTTCGTGATAAGAAGGGAAGGAGAAATTCAGAAGGGAAAATCTAGTTCAGGGGTTGAAGGCTAGAGGAGAGATGGCCAACAGGAGGCAGGGAGAGGGAAGAAGAGGTCGGTTCAGGTGCAGAGGTCTACAGAAGTGTGGAGCTAAATGGCAGACGGGACTTCTGGGGGGAAAGGGACTGCATGGTAAAGATTTGTTGCTATGGGATGTGTGATGTAATCTCCATATCTGTATATCCAGCCAAACTACTGAAGTTTGCTTGTGTGTGAGTGTGCGTGTGAGAGAGAAAGAGAGAGGAGTGTGTGTGTGTGTGTGTGTGTGTGTGTGTGTGTGTGTATCTGTTATGTCATTAGGTATTAAGCATTAGGTAAAAGGAGAGCTGACCCACTAAGACCCAAGGAAGACAGGGTATGAAAAAGTTACTTAAATATAGGAATCCCTTCCTTTACTGTCCTCTATTTCAGGGGTCCCCACACCCTGAGCCCCGGAGCGGTACCGGTCCGCAGCCTGTTAGGAACGGAGCCGCACAGCAGGAGGTGAGCGGCGCGCAAGGGAGAGAAGCTTCACCTGCCGCTGCCCATCGCTCTCCATCACCTGCGTTACAGCCGAACGCCCTCGCCCCCGCGTCCGTGGAAGAAGTGTCTTCCACGAAACTGGTCCCTGGTGCCAAAAAGGTAGGGGACCGCCTGCTCTAAATTACCTACTGCAGTCAAATGAGACTACTCACTGCTTCCTGAACTTTTTGCCACTTCTTACCTCTGCACTCTTGGTGCTTGTGCTCTCAGCCTTAATATCCTGTCACTTCCGTTCCAGTAGGCTGTCAAAATCCTACTAACCTTAACAAAGTTTAAACAGCTTCTTTCCCTTAAAGCCTTCTCTGACTCCATGGCTGGAAATTATTTTCCTCTTTAATTCCTATCCTTTGTTTGCAGCTCTTTTAACTCCCTCATCATCCATTGCCTTGTATTACAGCCACACGGGTGGGTCATTTCTCTGCTGAGCATGTGAACCTCTCCTATGAAGGGATCCTGTTCTATGCATCCACGTGCCACCTAGATCCTGGATCAGTACACTTAGCAGATACTCAGTGAACATCTATAAAAGAATACATGCCTGGTTCACCAACTATAGTTTTTTGCCTGCATCTTCTTTTATAATATATGGGTATTTTTAAAAAGCTCTTTTGTGGGTAAAATTTCCTTCCCAGAGTACAACCCTGAAAGACAACATTGGCAATAACAAATGGCAATAGTCAATATAGTTCTAAAACAGAAATCCTTTAGACGATACTATTTGTATTTCAATAACTAAATTATAATAGGTGTTCATCCATTTGGGAAATGTATTTACAAAGTAAAATTGTGTGGAAGTGAAAGACAGCAAAACTGTCATTCTAAAGGTTTTTATGAGAATGGAAGGGGGTTTATGCTGTTATCTATCTTTGTCTTAAATTAAAAGAAGAACTGTAAAATGCAAATTACTCCAGAGTCAGAAAATGTAAGTAACCTGAGGTGATAATTAGAGGTGGTTTTCATATTTCCCTTGTGGAAAGAATGGATGCTTGTGGCTGTGCACATTTCTCCATTTTCATATCGTCCCTGTGCCCTCTGGCAAAAAGTAAGAAGAGAAATTCTGACTTGAGACACTGCTTGGAAGAAATAATAGGATCCCAGAGAAAATGAATGCACGACAGCCATATATATCAACACAGATGAATTCCAAAAACACATTGATTAGTAAAAAAGCAAATCACAGAAGAAAATGGGCGGGATGAGTCCCCGTACACAAAGTTAAAAAGCAGATCAAACAAAACAATATGTTGTTGAGAAATATATTAATAGTGTTAAAACTTAGAAAATAGGGAATGTGAATGCCAAGTTGAAGAAGTGAACCTTATACCTTTTCGAAGGGGTGGAAGGGAAGGTAAATTTAGGAGGGAATAACATGGGGCTTCAAAGATACAGATAATATTTTCTTTCTTAAGCTGGGGGGTGGCTTTGTAAAACTATACTTATATGTTATGTACACTTTTGTGTATATGATATTATTAATGTTTAAATATAAATATATATTGTAACTTCACAGCCCTGTTGCAAAATTGGTGTATATATAGCAGCTTAGTAGAGAGTTGTGTTAAGGGGCTATGCAGAAGTACAAAGTCGACATAGCATTTGGCAATATCACTTTTAGTCAAAGTGTTGCGGGCAACACTTTCAAATGAAAGTATACTGGAATATTTTATGGAACAAAACAAAGCATTTGCATGAGGTTTCAAAGAGAAAATACAAGTCTTGCCAAGAAAGTCATTGTATGCAGTGAGCCATGCACACTACGTGAGATGCTCACTCATTGCCCTCCATGGTATTGGATGGTGCAGGGGAACGATCTGGGAAGTTCCAAGCAGTCAAAGAGAGGTGTGTCCCCTGAGCCAGCAGGGAGAGTAGACTCGTGCCTTGTCTCAGAACACAGCAAAGGGGTATTTATAAATATAACCCTGTAGCATATGGTGGTACACAAGCTGGCTTCCTTTTTGCTATTTTAGAGAACACTGAGCAAATTGCTTTAGAGTTCTTTGCTGAAATAGCTATTATTTTTGGTGCCCCCTAGAGGTTACTGGGCATACAGTAATAAATCAGCCTCTAGTTCTCAAGTGACATACTAGTGACACTTCTAGCAGAGTGAGTGAGGGGTTCTGGAGAGTTTATAGGGGCAGATAACACACCTAAGACACAAGAGCCATCAGCAAGGAAAAGGAGACTTTAGGACACAAGAAACAGTCATCCTTAAAATGCAGAAAGACTTTGTTAAAGTCCTTCATCCAAATGTGAATTGAGCTGTCTCTTGCCAAAAAAGGGAATGTCAGTCTTCCTAATGTATGTACCTCAAGACAGAGTAAAAGTTGTCTCTCTAGACTAGCAGGGTAAGGATATTCAGAAAGTCTAGATTCAATCATTCTGCAAATATTTATTGAGTGTCCACTGTGTTAGCCAACAGAGTTACAGTGATGAGTAAAAGCATCATCACCGCCCTTTGGGACATATGTCTAGTAAAGAAAAGGGAAATTAATCGAGTGACGTACAAATAAATGTACAATTAAAAGCAGCTAAAATGCCGTGGAATGAAGATACATGGTGCTAGAAGAGGAGGTGCTAGAAGATATGGTGGTGGAATGAATCCAGAAGAATTTCTCTGAAGAAGTGACACTTGAAGTGAGATCTGAAGGATAAGCAGAAATTAACTTGCTGAATTGGGGGTGGGGTGCCATGTTCTAGAAGAGACACCGTATATGCAAATGTCCTGAGGCAAAATACAATATCCATGGTACATTCTAGAAAATGAAAGAAGACCAGTGTGACTATAGTGCAAATAATGAGGGGGGTGAGTGAGGTGGGCATGAGAAGGGTCTTGAGGGCTATTTAAAAGATTTAGGTCATTATCCTAAAAGCAGTGAGAAACCGTTGAAGCACTGTACACAGGGGAATGATATGATCAGATATATAAGGAGAATATTATGACTTCAGGGTAAAGAATAGATTGTCAGACAGATACAGAAACAGGAAAACCATTTAGGATGAATTGTGAACCAAAGGAGTGGATAATGGTACTTACCTTATGCTAATGGAAACAAAAGTGTTCTGAGAAATATTTGAAAGATAAAGTCTATAGGGCTTGAAAATGGATTGAATATCAGGGGTGAGAATCATCAGGGGTGACTCTCAGGTTTCTGGCTTGAGGTGATTGTGCCACTGACTTGGGGCACCCATAAGGGAAAGATCATGAATTTGGTTATAGATATGTTGAGTTGGAGATATTAGTAAAACAACCAAATAGAAATATTGAGAAGGCAGTGGCTACATGCAGGTGCAGTTGAGGGGAGAGCTGTCACTGGAAAAGAAGCAGCTGTCATTTGTATTTTCTGGGAGAAGGAGATGTTTGGTCATTTTGTGGTTGCATGGTGTCTTTGTTTTGATCTCTGTTCAGGCTTGTTTATGGAGTGGTCTTGTTTTTGTCTTGTTTGTAATCACAGAGTCCTCATCTGACGATAGTATGGGAAGCTGTTTATATAAAACAGGAAAACACCATGGCCTAGCTTGTAGCAATTAAGCCAGCTACCGGCTGACAGGTTTCAGCGCTGTTTTTCTTTCTCACCAGACAAGTTGGGGTCAGATCAGGGTAGGGATGACAAAATGGTCAAGGATAGATTAAGGATGAAGAATGGGATGGAAGTCAGGAAACACAAATAGAAAAAAAATCTAATCTAAACAGACATAATATGTCTGCCACACTTGCTCGGCTCAGAAAGGCCCATCAATCATTCTAAGAAATTCCTTTATTCATTCTCTGAAAATTCACTTGTCCTTGAATGGGCCACAATACAAGCCCTTTTTAAAAAAATTAATTATTATTTTTTTTTGGCCGCATCGGGTCTTTGTTGCCGTGCGTGCGCTTTCTCTAGTTGCGGCGAGCGGGGGCTACTCTTCATTGTGGTGTGCAGGCTTCTTATTGCGGTGGCTTCTCTTGTTGCAGAGCACGGGCTCTAGGCGCGCGGGCTTCAGTAGTTGTGGCACGTGGGCTCAGTAGTTGTGGCTCGCGGGCCCTAGAGTGCAGGCTCAGTAGTTGTGGCACACGGGCTTAGTTGCTCCGCGGCATGTGGGATCTTCCCAGACCAGGGCTCGAACCCGTGTCCCCTGCATTGGCAGGTGGATTCTTAACCACTGTGCCACCAGGGAAGCCCCTACAAGCCCTTTTTCTAATTAGTATATTTCTTTCTCTTCCCTTCCTTCCCCTTCCTCCCTCCCTCCCTTCCTCCCTCCCTTCCTTCCTTCCATAACCTCATTCATTAATTGAAACCATCCACCTAATAACTAACCAGCCAATATGTTATTATGTACCAGGCACTGGGCTAGTGTATTACTTTTCTGTTGCAATGTAACAAATTAGCACAAACATACTGGCCTAAAACAAGACAGTTTGTAGGTCATAGTTCTGTAGGTAACAAGTCCAGGCTGGATTTTGCACTTAGCATCTCACAATGCTAAAATCAAGGTGTCAGCTAGGTCGATGTCCTGACCAAGGAAGAATCTGCTTTCAAGCTCATTCAGGTTTTGACAGAATCCGGTTCCTTAAGGCTGTGTGACTGAGGTCCCTGATTTCTCCCTGGCTATTGGTCAGGGACCCTCTCGGCTCTTGGAGTTCGCCTGCAATTCTTTTCCACACGGCTCCTCATGGACAATTCACAATATGATTACTGCTGTTTCCTCCAGGTCAGTGGGAATGAGGTTTTCTGACTCCTTCCTCTGCAACCAGCTGGAGAAAACTTTCTGCTTTTAGAGGACTCAGGTCTAACTCGAAATATCTCCCTTTTGCCATATAACATAACAGAATCACAGCTTCTGCCCACACTCAACAGGACTGGATTATACAAGGGCAATGGTCATTGGCGGTCACCTTGGAATTCTGCCTACCTCAACTACATAGATAGAGCGATCAGTAATCAACAGTGCCTGCCTACAAGGAGTTCACGATCTCACTTAAAAGTCAGTCATATAAACATAATTTAAATACAGAATGGTACAATACTAGAGCTACAAAATTGTAGCGAGGTAGAAAAGAGGAAGGGGCAATTAATTTCACCTGCAACAGAAGGCTTGTGGCATGTCCAAATCGCTTTATGGAAGAGATGTTTCAGCTGAATGTGGAAGGGTGAGATGGATCCTGAGTTGGAAGAGTATTCCTGATTGACCTTTGCCAGGAAGTGTGTGTGTGTGTGCGTGTGTGTGCGTGTGTGTGTGATGGGGAGGTGAGACAAGGGAGATGATGGTCCAGTCTAGACAGATAACGTAAACACCGTAAGTGCTAGAACAGGAGCTGGTAAAGCAGACCCAGGGAAGAGCCCTAGTCAAAGAGCTAGTGTTTGTTTTCACTCTCCACAACAAAGCTCCCAGCCCACTCCTCTCAAAGCGTGGGTGAGGCACTCGGTTTGGATAAGGAGCCATCGTGTGAAGCACATGATTGTTTTATCTTGCTCTGCCATTTTGTGCTTTTAGCAAATAGAACTTCTCACAACAAAGACCCAGAAAGACAGATGTTTTAATTTTGTTTTTTTTCAGGGGAATGAAATGTTTCTGCATTTGCTACATTAGGACATAGGACAGCACTTTAGTGTTAGACACTTAAATGACGCATTATTGCCTTATAAAATCACAAGAACAACGTTTAACTAACAATGATTGGGAAGAATTCGCATTAAATGCTTAAGAGCAATTCACTGGAAAGAATCATCAGTAGACAGCTCCACTCCATGGAGGGAGGAAAATGAAAGAGCAACTGTTTTGAAATGGCTTTTTCTGCAAAAAAAGTATATTGAGTTTGGGTGTCTGGAGCACAATTATACCCTGAGAAAACCATAATTCAAAAAGAATCATGTACCAAAATGTTCATTGCAGCTCTATTTACAATAGCCAGGACATGGAAACAACCTAAGTGTCCATCATTGGATGAATGGATAAGGAAGATGTGGCACATATATACAATGGAATATTACTCAGCCATAAAAAGAAACGAAATTAAGCTATTTGTAATGAGGTGGATAGACCTAGAGTCTGTCATACAGAGTGAAGTAAGTCAGAAAGAGAAAGACAAATACCGTATGCTAACACATATATATGGAATTTAAGAAAAAAAAATGTCAAGAAGAACCTAGGGGTAAGACAGGAATAAAGACACAGACCTACTAGAGAATGGACTTGAGGATATGGGGAGGGGGAAGGGTAAGCTGTGACAAAGTGAGAGAGTGGCATGGACATATATACACTACCAAACGTAAAATAGATAGCTAGTGGGAAGCAGCCGCATAGCACAGGGAGATCAGCTCGGTGCTTTGTGACCACCTAGAGGGGTGGGACAGGGAGGGTGAGAGGGAGGGAGATGCAAGAGGGAAGAGATATGGGAACATATGTATATGTATAACTGATTCACGTTGTTATACAGCAGAAACTAACACACCATTGTAAAGCAATTATACTCCAATAAAGATGTAAAAAAAAAGAATTAATTGATAAAACCCCATGCATTTCATAGCATGATTTTAAAAACAAATACTTATATTTTTAACTGAATAAAAATAGATATGTGCTTCTGAGGTTGTGTGTAAGACCTTGACTTGGGTTTCGGTAGGCAGGTTTGTAGCTACATTAAACAGTTGGTTTTTGCACTTAGAATATGCTTTCTTGACGAAATATAAAACTAAAACAATAATGAGAAGAACTGAAAGTTTTAAGAAAATGCTTTGAAGATAATAATTCATTGCCAATGTGGAAAAAAGGAGCATTGCATCCTGATTCGTCATATGAAACATTAGGAAAGAGAAAATAGTCTTTACAAAATACACTTCTATCTAGACTTTAGTTTCCAAAGCTAGTAATTAAACTAAGTTTATCTGGCTTACTGCGGAAAAATGAAAGTAAATTTTTAAAGCCTTCTTCCTTAAAATGGAATGTAAATGTTTTGAGGCTCAAACCCTTTTCAAAAATGCAAACACTTAAGTTTGCTGAAAGAATTAATAATTATCTACACTGATTTCACTCCCAATCCTTTATCTATTTCTGCTCTCATAGTAATGGTATTACCATCCTTGTAGCTTTCCAAGCTAGGATACTTTCAGTCATCCTCAATTTCCTCCTCTCTCACACCTTCAGACTTAGTCGCTAGATCCTGTTGATTCTACCTGGGAAATGTTTCTCAAATTTCTGCTCTTTTGTTCCACTACCATTCTTTTTGTTTGTGTCTCAATTCCCTCTTGGACTACAGTAATTGCTTACTTAGTCTTTCACAGATTCCTTCAACAAATATTTACAGAGCACTCATGGCTATGTGCTACCTATGTTATTAAAACCACCACAATTTTATCTCCTGTCCAGTCATAGCTGAGCTCCAGATCCTATATACAGCCGTTTATTTAATATCTCCATTTGGCTGTCTCATTAGTACTTTACACTTTACTTATCCAAAGCTGAAATTAGAATTCACTTTTCCTGAAGCCCCAGCCTCCCAACTGGTTTCTCCTTAATTTCTAGCCTTTCAGTAAATAGAATGTCAGCATTCTAGTAGCTCCAATGAAAAACCTCAGAATCGGCTCTGAGCCGCCCCCTGTCCACTCCCCCTTATGCAATCTATCAGCAAGTCCTATTGATTTAGCTTTCAGCATCCATCTGAATGCAGTCACTTTCTCCAGCTGAAGCAAACCACCTGGTTCAAATCCAAGTACCATCACTTACTAGCTATGAGACCCTGGGTAATTAATGTCTGCAAGTTTTGGTTTCAAATGCAAAACCATACTTTCTGAAGAAAAAAATAGGTATCATTTCAAAAAAATTCTAAAAGTGTGGCTTTACCTATCAAGAACCAAAGTCTGACTGAGTGAGGAAAAAATGAGTGCTGATTTGGTCGCTTTATCTCCCCCAAACTGATTCATATTGTTAGGGGAAAGAAAAGGGAGTTACTAGATTCTCAGTGGGAGCAGTAACAAGGCTTAGGGGGGGTGTTTGGGCTTCTCACAATGACGGGGAGACTACTGCTTTTATTTGGTGGTTGCAGTGATAGAACTGTCTTGCTTCCACATGACTTTTAAATATTCCACTACATTCAGAAATCGGATTAGCCTTGATGTGTAGCATGACTTCAAGATAGAAACTGTGTTATTTTGAGATATTTGATATTATAGAGAAGTATTTTGGCCCAACATTGAAAAAGAAAACCTAGCTCATTTATGAAAACCACACTTCCCTATTTTCCTCCCTCCAAAAATCTGCAGTTTGTCTTGGTGTGTTACCTTTGCTTCTTTTTCTTATCGTATGTATATTTATAAATCAGGAGTATTCTTACTTATTCTAACATTATTTTAAATTCTAGTATCCACTAACATCTCTGCTCTTTCAAATTCTTCTTGAAAGGGATGGCTTCTGATTTTACTTCTCGTGTATTCAAACAAGATATTTAAGAGACACAAGCATCTGACTACTTCTTTATGTTGTCTACTGTAGTCAGGTCTGAGCATTTACATGTTAAAATATACAGTGTTCTATTATTAAGTACTTTCTTTTTGTATCTCAACATTACAGTTAGGGCATTTTAGGTTAGTTTGGTTAATTATGTGTGTGGGTATATTCTATTATCTATGATATTTAAGTTTGGATTATTAAAGGGATTATTTAAAAATATCTGTTCAATAAAAATGAGTGCTGGGTCTGGTGGGGTTGAAAACCACTGATTTAGATGCAAATGTGTCCCTGAGAAAAGGCCATAGAAGAGCCAAAGGGGCTGACAGACAGAAAGGGCCCCATAGCAGTTGAGTAAGATACAGATCGTGTGGACATGACAGCTGAGGTCATAAAAGGGCAGCAGGAGACCCAGCAGAAATCAAGACCTACACTTTGTTCAGGAGAGACTAACTCTACATTGTCAGGAAAGGCTGTGGAAACAGGATACGCCCCACAGACCACATCTCCTGCAGCCAGTGTGAAGATACTACATAAACTCCCGCAGCTCAGACCACCCTAGAGAGAGGCAAAGAGAAAGGGAAGGGGAGAAGGACCAACTTCACTGTTTACCGTAAAGAGACAGAGGGTAACTGAGCAGTGACTGAGTTGTTGGTTGCTTTCATTTTCCTCTATCTCAGGAAATGGAATCTTTAAGGCGAAATTTCTTTCTATTATTAAAAAATGAAAAAAGGTACTTCTTTTCACACTGAGTTTGTGTGACTGTAAATTATTTCCTCCACTGCTTCCATCCTCTTCCAAGTCTCCATCATCTCTTGCTTGGAAAACTACACTGAGTGAGCTTTTAACATCCATCAGTCATATAATGTCCTTACTGTAAAATTCCCCCGATGGCTCCTTTGCACCGCTGTCATGGCTCTGAATGATCTGCCCCAACCGCTGTCCCTAACGTCCCATTCCTCCCTTGAGCCTGCCAACGTCTTTCCCACTCCAGACCTTAGCACATGTTGTTGTGCATAGAAAGCTCTTCTCCAGGACGCTTGGCATGGCTGGTTCCTTCTAATCCTTCAGGGCTCAGCCCCTTGGTCTCTGCAGAGCAACAGTCTGTTCTGACTGCCCAGTGGAAATGACTGCCTCCTTCTCTCCATCCCTGTCATCTATGCTTTGAACATCACTCTCCTTATTTACCCTGATAGCACTTGCAATGGTCCCAGTTGGCATCCCGGTTGATGGCTGCTGCATCCTCTGACTACAAGGGCCCCAAACCTTGGCATCATCCCTGGCTCTGCCTTCCTCTAACACCCCTCGTTCAATCCAGCAGGAAACACCGATGGCTCTGTCCTGAAAATGGACGGAATCTGACCACTTCCCAGTGTCTCCTGTCTTGGTCTGAGCCATATCGTCTCTCTTGGTTATGGAACACCACTTAACTGGTTTTCCTGCTTCTATGTTGACCCTCCTACAGTCTATTCTCAACAAAACAGTTAAAATGACCCTTTAAAAACTGTTAAAACCCCCCAGTGCCTCCCCATTTCTTTCACAGTAAATGTCGTACAGTAGCCCACAAGGCCCAACTATTTAACCCTGCTTACATTTAAACCCTTGAGGGCGACAATTATAGTCTCTAGTGTTCACTAAATTATCCCAAGTACCTAGAAGTAGCTGGTAACATAGTAGGGGCTCAATAAATATCCTTGAGGTCCTTGAAGTAAATGGATGAATCTTGTTTCCTTTTTCATCGTTTATTTTTCCACCTTGGAATGTAAGCTACACTTATCGGTCTTGTTTAATGCAGTATCCAAAGCACTCAGAAGAGCACCTGGTATATATTAAGTGCTTAACAAGTTCTTGTTAAAGAAATAAGTGAATATCTACTATGAAAAGACTATTGTATCTGCTTACACAATACTGACTTAATGAATACATCGTGCATACAGGTAGCATAGCTTCCATCCATCACTTTTAGGCGGCTATCAGTGGTGGATGAAGAGTATCATACAATAAAGCAAAGAATGAACTGTTCATATAAATGGAACTTTATGGGAAGCAGTATGTAGGATTATGGTTGCCCCAAAGTTACAATCATGTAGTGAACTGGAATACATTCAGTAAATATCGCCATTCTTTCTGCAGTTTGCCCTGTCTATACAGACTCTTCTGCTTAACTTCCCCTGGAAAAAGAAAGCTACTGCTTTGCTGGTTATTTGCAAAACTGCTTACCCTGGGGATCTTTTTTTTGTTTGTTTACAAAAATGAAACCAAAAAGTCATTTCAGTGTATAAGAGCACTTTGTATCCTTGAAGGAGAGGTTTACGCCGCCAATGACTTACACAATCTAGTTTGTTTTTCATCTGTACTGAAGGGCATTCATATCCATATACTCCTGTGTGCAAATGTAGGGGATCCGAAACTATTCTCTGTGATTGTTTGGATTGTGAATCTCTCCAGGGTTTCCTCAGCATTCTCAAAGGCAGTTTCTGGTACCAAAGGGAAAGTGGAGAAGTTGAGATGCAATTTCATCTCCCAACTGAACTTGATTAAATGGGGACTGTTCTAATCAAAAGTTTGAATCCTAGGGGAGTGCAATGTTGTTAATGCGTTTGAGAATATTTGAGAAGAACAGGGAGGAAGAGTACTGAAGTTAAGGCAGAGAAGGAATCAGGCAAGAACGTAATTGTGGTACAGCTTATTAAGGCATAAAATTAGGTGAAGAAATTGCTTCGCAGATAGCGTCAACCTCATCGCAAGACTGGCAAAGGAAGTGGAAGAAAGCTCTTTGAAAACATTATTTTTATTATTTTAATAATTTGTATAGGAATCATAGTAGCTGCAATCTATTAGCCAGAAACAATTGCCTGCTGGTGTCATTGTGGAGTAACTGTAGTGAGCTGAATGCAAACATGTTTTTCCTTTTACCTGGAGAGCATTCAATTTTAGAAACTTTCTATTCATTTTCACCTGAACGTGAGGTCTGCCCTTGTAGATAAGGAAGCATGTTTATTGCGTGTGATTTAAGAGCTATGATTAGGTTCACGCCAAGTTCCACAACTATAATAGGAAGAGCACACCTGAGGCAGACCGTTAACACAACGAAAGTTACCTATCATTAAAAAAAAAGAATATTTGGGTATATCCCTGAATTATCTACGTAATTGCTTGATTCTATGAATTGCTTTCCTTGTATTTACCTCAAGGAAATTATGGCATTCCATTAGTTATTTTACTGAAAGCAGAAACAGATCTTCTGGGATAATGTTCTTTGAAAAAAGTTAAAAGTGCACTTATTTATGGAAACATACATTTTGTTAGCAACGTAGCTGTTATATTTGTTCGCTATAATATCTTCTCCTGAAATTCTCCTAAATAATTTAACAATGATATTATAATCATGTTAAGGTTGTCATTGTCTTTCCCCTGTTTATCTGGAAAGTCACAGACTAGGTTCCAAAACGATGCAGGATGTAGCGATTTCTCAGCTTTGCCTGTAAAGCCAGAGGGAGAGGGAAAATAATTTAATTGTTCTATTGCAATTCTGTGTCTCTTCCTGCCTCTTGACTCAAAGGATCTCAAGAGAGGAGAGCGGAAATTATGGGCTCTGTGTTGATGTTCATTGGATTTCTTAAATGGCGATTTGAATGTATTTCAAGGATGCAAGCGGTTTCTAATTGTCTCTGCTTTCACCTAGTTTTCTTTGGTTAAGTTTCCTCATCTTTAAAATGGGATATTATTCAGCTGGCCTTCTGTATCCCAGGTTCTGCATCCACAGATTCAACCAAGGACAGAAAACATTTGCAAAAACATTCTGGAAAGTTCCAAAAAGCAAAACTTGACTTTTCTGTGTGCCAGCAACTATTTACCTAGTATTTACATTGTATTAGGTTTCATAAGTAATCTAGAGTGATTTAAAGGTATATGGGAAGATGTGCATAGGTTATATGCAACTACTACACCATTTTATATAAAGGACTTGAGCATCCCAGGATTTGGGAGAGGGATCTTAAAACCATTCCCTTTCCCCCCAGCCATAAAAAAGGGAGGACTGTACTTCTCTTACCTCCTTAGAGTGTTGTTCTGAGGAGCAAATGAGATAATGGCTGGGAAAGTGCTTTCCACTATACAAATTGCCTTTAGTACTCAGGTTATACATTTGGGTAGCTAATGAGGTTGTATTGATCCATTGGATATCAAGTGATTTTATAGAAAACAAGAAACTTCTCAAATAAAGTAATACAAAAAGGTGTAATAGATTTTTACCTTGCTAAAGCAAAGGCATATTTAAAAAAATAAGTAACACCATTAACTAGATGCATTCAGGAAATAATTGTTGGATGTTATTGGATTTTGTTCTATCACAGTTTCCTGCTTTGGAGAGTGATGTGATGCCATTAATAGGATTTTAAACTTTAAGTGAGAAAAAGAGAAATAGAATCAAGTAAGCTTTAAGGAAACTGATTTATCTTACCTAACACCTTTCTTACTAATATAGTCTCATACAGTTTCAGGAAGGACACGGTGGTTGTTTATAGAGTTGAAAAGAGGAAAGGAAGCAGAGGAGGGACGTTTTCTTAGAAGAATCCAACCCGCCTAGAACAATAAAAATAACTTCCTTTGGGCAAGCGTTAGCATCCTTGAAAGAAATCTGGATCTTAACTAATGGCTGTAAAGGGGACAGTCTGACAAATGAAGTAAATCAGCACAGTGATTTATTTATTTACTTATTACGGAGACAAATACCGCATAGATCCATAAAGAGGCCAGGTGGGAAGGCTGGATGCTACAAAGACTGGGATGTTGGGTGTGGGAAACTAGGACTGGCAGGGTACCCAGGAGGGACATGTTGACCTGAGTCAGGGAATCAAACTGCATTGTGTCCACCTTCAATATGCTGCCACTCTCAACCTGGGTCAAGCAAGTCCAGGAATTGTGGAGGGGTAGTTACTCCTAATTTTTACTCCATTCATTATCTGAAGAAGAGAAACTGTTGTTAAAGATTTGTTTCTCAGAAAAATGCAAAATTTAGTGTTTGAAAAATAAAGTTAAAATCTGCACATAATCAAAAGCTTTTTAGCTTGTGAAATACAGGTAAGTAGAGGTCTTATTGTCCGCAATGGGGCGGGGAGAGGGGGTGAATCTCGCACATCTAGGAGCTCAGCGTGTGTTAGCAGGATGAATTTTACGAGGTGACCCCTAAACTCCTCTTATGATCTAAGTGCTGCATGGTTGTGGGCTGGACTTATCTGGTACTGGAAGAAACGAAGTGTGCATCGAATACAGAGCCTGATAGACAGTAGGCGCCTCATGGGTAATTGATGAATGGATGCTGGTTGAATAAAGTTGTAGAGTTGAACACACCGAGTCTGTACGTGCGGAAGGACCAGAATAAAACTTGAGCACCAGTTACAACGTCTTGTGTCGAGATTAAAAGCAGTGTAGAGCCAACATCCCCTGCCGGCGAGGGACCAGCCAACTCCTGCCAAGTCTTGCCTAGGTGAGTCTGCCCAGCAGTGGGCAGGTGTTATCCTTGCAGACAGACTGGCCAGATTTCTGTCCACTCTCAGATTGAGAAAGCTGAGGATTTGGAGGTCTCGGATCAGCGCCAGCGACGATCTCCTCGGATCCTGTCCTCGCTCCGCCTTTGCCTTTCTCCCGAATCTCTCCTGGCTCTAGGCTGAAGAGATTCCCACCCCCAGTTGCCTGCTCCGAGCCCCGCGGAGCCGCGGACTCCTCCCCTGGAAACTCTTCGGGGGCTGGGGAAGGCTTTGGCGCATGCTCCTTACCTAGGGCAGGTTTTCGCTCCGGGTAGCAGGGCTCCTGTCACACCGGCTGGCGGGTTGTGGCGGCGCCAGCCCGAGTGTGCGAGTGTGTCTGCGTGCCCGCGCCTGGGCGGACCGACCCGGAGCAGCAGTGCGCCTCGCCCGGGGAGGCGGCTTCGCACCGGCGCCCAGTCCGCAGCCGCTGCAGGGCGGGGCGGGGCGGGGCGGGACGGGGGCGGGGAGCTCCTCTGCTAACTTGCGGCGGACGCCGTCCGTCCTCGCGGCTCCGGCGCCTCGCGACCTGAGGGCAGAGGCGCCGGGCGCGCGTGCGGGGCGCAGGGCCCGCGGGCGGCCGGGCCGCGCCTTTGCCCTTGGCCGGAGCCCTGGAGAGCCTCATGCAGCCCCCGAGCTCGCGGCCGCAGCTGCCTGGCTGCCCGGCTGCCCCGGGGCAGGTCCAGGACCCGAGCCGCGCTCCCCAGCGACTGAGCGCCGGCGGCGGGGTGCCCCGCGCCGCCTGAGAGCGCGCGCCGCGCCCGGGCGGGAGCAGGGAGCCGGCGGAGCCGGCGGAGCCGGGCGCTCCCGGGAGCGCAGGGCGCCCCGCGCCGCAGCCGCCACCGTGCGCGCCGGCGCCCGCCTCCCCGCTAGACTCGCAGGCCCGGCTCTGTCAGCCCCGGAGCGCCGGTGTGCCGCGGGGCCGCCAGCCAGCCGCACGCCTCAGCGTCAGGGGCATGGAGGAGCGGCGGGCTCGGAGCCGCGCCCCGGAGCCCCCGAAACTTCCGAGCGGGAGCCCGACAACGTCGCTGCCGCCGCCGCTTAGCCTGCCGGCCTGAGAGCGGGACCATGGATGAAAGGTTCAACAAGTGGCTGCTGACGCCGGTGCTCACTCTTCTCTTCGTGGTCATCATGTACCAGTACGTGTCCCCCTCCTGCACCAGCTCCTGCGCCAACTTCGGGGAGCAGCCCCGCGCCGGGGAGGCCGGCCAGTCTGCCGCCCCCGGTCCCGCCCGCCCGGCACAGGCGCCGCTCGAGGACTGGGAGCGACGGCCCCAGCTGCCCCCGCCACCCCGGGGGCCGCCCGAGGGACCTCGGGGGGCCGCGGCGCCGGAGGACGAGGACGAGGAGCCGGAGGACCCGGAGGAGGACGAGGCAGAGGAGGAGGAAGAAGAGCCGGACCCCGAGGCCCCGGAGAACGGGTCGCTGCCCCGGTTCGTGCCGCGCTTCAACTTCACCCTGAAGGACCTGACCCGCTTCGTGGATTTCAACATCAAGGGGCGCGACGTGATCGTGTTCCTGCACATCCAGAAGACCGGGGGCACCACGTTCGGGCGGCACCTGGTGAAGAACATCCGGCTGGAGCAGCCGTGCAGCTGCAAAGCCGGCCAGAAGAAGTGCACCTGCCACCGGCCCGGCAAGAAGGAGACGTGGCTCTTCTCCCGCTTCTCCACCGGCTGGAGCTGCGGGCTGCACGCCGACTGGACGGAGCTCACCAACTGTGTGCCGGCCATCATGGAGAAGAAAGACTGTCCCCGCAACCACAGCCATACCAGGTACTGTCCCCTTCCGCGTCTCGCTTCCTGCCAACTGCCACCCCCCTCCCAGCTCCCCCAAGTCCCGACCCCGGCGGCCCCGCGCTCACTGGGCGGCGTGCTGCTGGTTCCCCAACATCTTCCAGCGGTTCGGCCAGAGGCTTTAGGAGAGCGATAAGGAACCTTTGGATGGTGCCCTGGCCTTGAACTCGCTCCCCCCTCCCCCCCCGTCGATTCCCACTCCCCCTCCCCCAAAGGTGATGGGAACCATCGTCGTGTGTGTGTCCTTCCTTTTGCCTAGCACGGTGTGGCCTCCCTCCCAGCCGATGCTCGGAGAACCGCGCAATGGCCAGGAGGCCTGGGTTAGACTAGCGAGGTCGAATCCTGTACCTAAGTGCTGTGAGTGGAAACTCAAACCCGGTAAAAGGCAGGGGGAGCTGGAGGTAGAGAGGCAGGGCAGGAGTTTTCCAGGCATGGAGAAGCCAGAGACGAGTCTAGTGGCTCTTGGGTGGCTGCTCTCCAGCTCAGGAAACAGTCCTCTTGATGCCACTTTGAAGACACACGTTCAATTTCCTGCTCTACCTCTATAACCCTAATTCTGGAGATGGGCTTTGTTGCTGAGCAGCGCCAGGGTTTGGACTCATGCTGTTCTCAGCAAGATTTCCACTCTCCCCCAGGCCGATCCATCAACTCGTTCTGAAAGTATGTGTTAAATGCCTACTGTGTGCCTGGAAGTGTGGTAAATGCTAGGTGGATTCAAAGATTTAATAAGTAAAATCCCTTCCTTTCAGGATAGACTAGCTTCCTCTCCCACCCCCATCCATACCCGCTTTTAAATAGTAATGCTGCTGAGAATTAGGAAAGTTTGAAATCTTAATAGCCAATGAAACTGCATACCTTATTAACATCCTCTGAGAGACGCATGGGCTTAAGAATTTTGGTTGAATGTTCTTTCTGCCCATTGCAATTTGAAGATTAATCTGACATGCTTGCTCAAAGGACTAAAATATTAAAAGCTTGGAATACTAGTTTATTGAGGTTTTTGTCTCAAAGGTTTCAAACAATTTGGTGCAAGGAAATAGGACTTTAAAAACTCAAGCTCAGCATGTTGATACCAGATAGCTTTTGCACCTGACATTATGGAAAAGCTTCCTTTACTGGAAGCTACTCAGATTCTGGAATTCACCACCACTGAAGCATCTAATTCTACTTCATTTCTCCAAGAATGAGCAAAATTTCATTATGGGATTTTTTTTACTCTGGCAGTTTTTCAAATACTTTCTCTCCTCCTTTCCCTGTTTAATGGAAATTGCTTAGAATAAGAAACTGGTTGGACTTGGAATGAAAGCATTAGGCTCCTTCCTTAGGTTTTAAGGACTTTTTACTTTTAAAGATTTCTAATTGTGTAGTGTTTTAGATCCTGCCCTTCTATTTTAGTTTAAGACAATTTTTCAATTGATAATTACTTACAAACTTTCTACCAAAAGACATTATTATTTCATGAGAGAGAGTCTCTGCTACATTTCCCCCCAAATGGTACTTTTTGTATTTACACCTTTATGTATTAATTCCTGAGTGACCCCAAAGAGTTTACTAGTCTGATTCCCAGCTTCCATTTCACTTAAACTAGAGACTGATTATCACATAGAAACATCTAGTGATTCTTCAGTAGGGATTGGCATTATTTTCTATCAATGTATATAAAACTGTTAGTGAATAGATGAAGATTTTAGAGGAATTAGAGATTATGGAATCTAAAAATAATTGGATTTTTGCTTAGTGATGAAATGCTGCTGCTGCTACAGACCCTGCGCAGATTACAACAGTGAGGTCTTACTTCTATAGGAAATACTCAGTATCTCTCTGCTGTGTGATGTGGGAAAATGCCACCTTGGCTATTTGAACATATGGTTTCTATTGCACAGTCAAGTGCTTTTCTTTGTTTAGTGATGGACTCATTTCTCTCAGAATCAGAAGTTATCAGATAATCACCTGCACTGGTTTGCTTTTGAAAAAATTTTTAAAATTTTGTGGTAGTATTTTTTGGGGGACCATTTTTTATAATCCTTCCTCCTCTTCGTCCTCACCCTCTCTTTCTTTCCTGGTATTCTCAGTTACTTTTCTTCTCTGGATACTTTAGGAAGGAATAGCTGTGGTTTATGCGAAGTGCCCTGCATCAAAAGCGATAGGGAAAAAGTTGAAGAGGTGTTCAGCTGCACCTTCCTCACAGAGAAGATTGAATTAGTTGTCTGTCATGAGAATGTCTGTGTACAGCATTCTACAGTCAACTAGATTAGCTTGGATAATGGAGGGTCCATTTCCACAATGCAAAATGACAGATAATCTATTGCTACATAATGGGAACAAGGTTCTACTTCAAATAGGGCTGACTCTGAGCAAAATCAAGAAGTAGATCATGTTGACTTTGGTGCCCTAGTCTCTTTGCTTTTGGTTCCCCCAGTGTCCCCTCCTTCCCCACTTCTCACAGGGATCAGTGTCCTTGTGGGTCATGTTATAGGTAAGAGCAAGGATTATCGAGTCAGATGGACGTGGCTCTCGTGCTTACTAGCTGTGTAAGTTAGTGAGTTGCCCTTTCTGAGCCTCAGATTGTTCATCTTTAAATATGGATAATATTGGTACTTTCCTCTTAGAGGTGTTATGAGAATTAAATGAGCAAATGCATGTAAAATACTTGGTATAGTATCTGTGCATAGTACAATATGCTGACACACAGCACTCAATACTTACTATGCAGGTGTATAGTAATACTTAAATATTAGTTGCTCATTGTAATAGCAGTATTTCCCCTAATCAAGGCCTTCTTCCACGAAAGGATGTGAGGTCAGTTCCTTAGAGCAGCTCAGTGTAAATGGGTCACCTTAATTCGTAGAGATGCCATTTTATCATTATTTGTATGGAGACAGAATTCTAAGTTCAAAACATTAAGCAATGAATCGAAAATTATGGATGGCCATTTGGGCATCAGTCCTTGCAGAGGACAGGATGGGAAACAGGGGTAGGAGGACACAATATAACTGAGTACACATTCTGTTGGTGACAAGAAAAACTGGTTGGAATGGTGAGAGAGGAGTTGGGAACATCTAGGACCAAAGGCAGAAGCAGGGAGCCAACTCTGGAAGGAGGTTTGTGGTAGAGCGGAAGGAACTGTCGTAGGGGTTATAAGGGTCCGGGAAGGGGCAAGGCTCTGGGGCTGGCAGTTTGGGTCCAGTACAGAGGGCATTTCTGACCACAGAAACTGGTTAGAGTAAGATAGGAAGCTAAGAGGAAGACGGCTTATCTGAATGACCTCTTTTATCATATTAGTGATGATTTCTTCCCATTCCTTTTCTTTCTTTTCTCTGTTATTTATTTGGCAGGATATTCTTTCTCCTTATCTTTCTCCTTCCTTCATTATTGCAGTATGTTTCCCCTTTTCGTCTGCATACCCAGGTCTTTGGAAGACTCTTCTTTACCATTGTTGAGTGTGGGTAAAATCGTAGCATTTCATGGCTAAAAAAAGACTGAAGAGATAATCTAGTTCCATAATTTATATGGCAAATGGGTTATCTAATACTAAGGAGGTGTAATATGTCTAAAGTTTCCCCAGGGAACTCGTGTCTTCATTTTGATAATTTATATTCAATGTTTTGCCCACTGTTTCTTCTGTTCACTATGACAACTATAGTGGAGAGTGTTTTAAGCACCTACTGTGTGCACCTACTGTGTGATAGGTCTAGGAACACAGTTTTGAACAAATAGTGTCAGCCCTATGAGCTTGGGCCATTAGGCAAGATGGACCTTGCTCTTCTTCAATAAGTGGGTATCGCTCTCATTCTTAAAATGATGGAAAGAGATTCCATCCATACCTTTTGTAGGGTAGGATGGCAGTTGTTCCCTTTTATGACCGCATTCTATTGGTCCTGTTAGAGGAACCTTATGAGCATGGTGTTAGATAGGACCCTCTGTGTTGCAGACGATACAAACCTGACTCAGGCTCAATTCAGGCAGAGGGGAATTATTGACTTAATAACCAGAACACAGGAAAGATAGGGGTAGCGTTGGTTTTAAGAATGGTTGGAACTGGAGATTTGGGAACTTTCTCCCCACACCCCTTTTCATATTGAACTCATTATATCAAATTGGCTTATTCCATGAAATGAGTAAATGGCTATCAAATCTAATAGCTCCACCAGCTAAGAGGAAAGCAGGCCTTCTCTGAGTTCCAATTTAAAACCTTGGGGAATGACTCAGATTAGCCCAGCTTGGAACTTGTGACTATTCTTTCAGCCAATCGGTGTGGCCAGGGAAATGAGGGTCTCTGACCCACTTTGTATCACAGAACCATCCCATCAGTAGTGTGTATGTGTGTGTGTGTGTGTGTATCACAAGAAGGAGAGCTAGCATACAGCTTCTGGAAGACCACTGGGTTCTGCATAGTCCTTGTAATTGTGTCGATTATAGTTGTAAATAAGCCTTCAGATCTCTTTTAAAAAACTTATAAGAAAAATTTTGAGTCAAGCTACTACTCCAGTTTATTCGCAGCATCTGGAAATCATGTCGTATGAGGAATAATTGAAGGAGCTGGTAATATTTAATATGGAGATGGGAAAAATAGGAGAGACATAAAAATTGCTTTCAAATACTCAGAGAAGGAAGATGTGGAAGGTGCAGGAGAGTTGTTCTGTATTTCTCCAAAGGATAGAATTAGGATAAGTAGGATAGAAGTGATGGGATAAGGATTTCAACTCAGAGTAAGAAAGAATTTCTTAAAATTTATAACTGTCTACAATGAGAATGAACTCTTTTGTGAAGCGGCGTGCTCCCCAGCAGTAAACATTTTAGATGTGGCTAATTAACCACTGATGTTGTAGAAGGAATTTCTTCCTGGGGAAGGACTTAGCCTGTGTGGTCTTTTATTTTAAGGTTCTGTGTTCTAATCTAAGCTGAGTTCACAGTATCTTTCTTGTCCTCTTTCTTGCCCTGTACAGAGAAAACAAAACAACCTCCACCACACACACACGAAAGGATTATAAAAATGAGCTAGTTAATTCTCAGAGATTTCTCAGCATTTCTACCAAGGAAACTTTTAGTATAGCACAGTCTGATGGTATAGACTATTTTACACATTCAAGGCCAAAAGCAATAAATAGGTCCTGTATACTAAAACGTCTGCTTCTTCATAAGAAGTATGAAAAGGTAAGGTGAGAAAATATAACACAACTTGCCACAAAAAAGCCATAACCACTTTGGAACACCATCTGGTTATTACTTTTCCTTTAGACAGCAGGCTAAAATATATAAGGAGGCTGCAGAGCTCTGTTTCAAGGCTATCTAGAATATTATGGCCCATACTGCTTTCTAAGGGATAATCTTTTTGATGTCTCTTCTAATTAGAAATGTGGAACTGCAAAGAAGGTTAATTTTCACCATCAGGTTTGTGTGCAGTATAAAACCAAGGAGATAAGAGATTATTCTGTCTATATGCCAAATCCACTTATATGTTCAGTACAGGGTCTCTTAAAGTATTGCTTCTGGTTCAAACCACTGATATCTGCTATAAATTAGAAGGAGGTTGAACTAAACCCATTCAGTTTTTTTTTTTTTTTGAGTTGTGAAGATAAAACTGGAAGTGGTAGATGGTAAGAGATGATTTATTTTTCTGCATTTTTCTTGCTGGTTACCTTGGGATTTTTGAAAGGGTTGACTTCAGAGAAATAGAAATGTTCATGTAATAATTGGAAGGCAGGTAAATTTAGCCACTAGCGATATGGATTTGCTTCATCTTAGACTCTTATTATTCCCCAAAGCTAATTATTATCGTCTCATTTTGACTAAGGACAATCAGAAGCTTATGCCATTTGAAAGTTATTTATGCTTGATAATGAATTAAACAGGTTTAATTGAGACTGGCAAATCCTAATGTGATTTTAAGAGTCATGAACTAAATTATTAGGCCAAGAAATAGGTTTAGTATGAAAACAAGTAAATGCGGAACCCAAATTAATATCTTGTAGTAATCAATTATCTTGTTTTTGAGTTTGTTAAATTATGGATATCACAGATAAGTCTCTGATGATTTTAATTGGCTAATATAACTTTGTTTTAATTATAGCTAAGCATTTGACTATGTGTTGGGAATTATCCTAAATACTTGTTGAACCTAGACAAGTGTTATTTGTTTATATCTTCCTCTAGCAAATACAGTTAGTCAGTAAACATATGCAAAGTTCCCAGTACAGAGACTGACCTATAGATGTTCAGTCAGTGTCGGCTAAAAATATGCTCTATGTTCTAGATTACCTTTAAAAAATATCGTCATAACTTGACAAGACTTTGATTCTTTGAGAGATGGGATTATCAAACATTTGGTGTCATCCCTCTCTTCTTTTGTCATGCAATTTCGAATTGTTAATAATTGCCTTTCATAATTAACAAGATGTCAACTCCCCTTGTTCACTAGAAGAGTCAAAGTAAGCATCAAGCCCAAGGTTTATTAGAACATTCTAGAAGTTTTCTCCTCTTAGTATGCCACAGATCGGACATTCATTTGGGTACAAACAGATGTTCTTGCCTCTTGGGAAGGTTAATCTCATCATTCATTCTCACTTCAGGGAAAAATCAGCCTACACCAAGAGCGTGAGAACTCTGATGTAGGATGGGAGGATGAGAAAAGTACCAGTAACGTAGACTCTGGATTATTACTGGTCAAAGCCCGATGGTCGAGGTGGTTGTGGTTAAGGATTGTGATATTGGAGAGTAGTGGAAGGAGACCCCGAGTAAGGAAAAAAGTCCTCAACAGAAATTGGAGAAAATGACAAATATATCAGCCCCTGAATATTCCTGAAAATCGTGCTGATGCCCAGTTTGTGAATGTGATTAGGGTCATGTTTACAGCGTGGGCTGTGAAGTCAAGGTAGCTCGATTTTAATCCAGTTCAACCACTTGCTGTCACGTAACCCTGAATAAGTCAGTTACCTGCTCTGTACTTCAGTTTCCTTCTCTGGAAAATGGGAGGAATAATAGTACTATCTCATGGTGAGTGCTAAGAATGCATGTGGCACTCTTCAAACAGAGCCTGACACAGACAAAGACACTATTTTAATTCTCTCATGGGAGTCATCCTACACATCTGCATTGTTTTGTGTGAAAATAAAATGATATGTAAAGCTGTATTTCCCTCTTTGAATCTGGAACTTTTCATCCTGAACAATGCAAAAATGAACTCGCAAGGTGTGATGCAAAAGAAAAACCATAAATGATAAAAGTAAATGTTAATACTCGGGATACCATGGGCACTCAGTGGGCACTTAATTAATGCTGTGAATAGAAACTTGCGTTCTTCCTTTTCTTCAGCATGTCATTTTATTTTTTATGGGATATTAATGAAACCGCAACAAAAATGTTTAAACACGTACAATTAAATTCATAAATGAAGCAGTCCTGCAGTGAAATTGAATTAGTCGCCTGTGGGCACATAAATATTTGTAATTCATTGCTATTATTAATATAGTACCATGCTTTTTTGGTAAGTACTGGGTCATTTATTGTCAGAAGCTTGCATTTAACACCATATGTTCACAGTTGCCCCTGCATTCTAGCTTTTTTATAAACATAAGAGGGTAGAAAAGCTAAACACCTCGATGTCCTCCATATTTATTTATTACATTTTACAGAGTATTTCTTTCAAAGAATTCAAGGTTATGGATGTATGACTGTAAACCTGGATGATAGCTTCTGTATTTTGTGGACTCTAATTAGGAACTTGTAGAATTGTATAGATTTTCTTAAAAAAATGAAAACATAGATCCAGAAGGAAAAGTAAACATGACTTTAAACATAGGTATGTGGTAACTTGGCCTGTGTGTGGAAATCTGCAGGTAGGATCTATATAACACAGTAAAGAACAAGGTGACATGTCAAGGAAGAGAGAACAGACAGTGATGATGCAGAGAGTAAATTAGAAGGATGCTACGGAGGAGGGAGAGAAGGACAAAAGTAGTCAAGGTGAAGAATGAAGTCCTTAAAGAACTGAATCAGAAACATGGTGATATTGAGAGTTGAGGTCAGAAATGCATCTCGTATGCAATGGTTTGTCTCATTAGTACGTTTATGGGAAGTCATCACCTATCTAAGAGGCTGTCTGATTCGCAGTGCTGGTGTATTTGAATGTGGCCGATGTTCTTTTATTTACTTATACATTATTCTTCTGTACCAGGTTGCTGTTTCAAACATTAGCAGCTGTGTTGTAGGTCCTGGCAGCAAACAGAGGTACCAACCACCTCGGGTGTTGCCAGTGGACTAGTTACAGAGGTACGGACCGAGTAAGGGCACCGACATTGAACATGAGGTTCCTTACAACTAGTAACAAGGGAAGCAGTTAACCACCCTGGGCATGAAGTGGTGGAGCCAGGCAGGCAGTGTCAGCCTCCCATGTCTGCAGGCACCTGACAGGAGCTACAGTCTTGGAGGTAGGAAGGGCTTCCCCATAGGAGCTGTTTGTAGAAGGCAGCCACTGCTAGCAGTAAGGAGCTGAGGGAGGTGGGGGGAAGGAAATAAATATCTTGACTCCTTTCTCCTCCCACCTGTCCGTCTCCTCCCATTGTCTTCCAGTGGCTGGATTTACCTGGAAGCTAAAGGACGAGCGAGCTCCTCATTCCACATGGTTCACCAAGGCAGAGAAAGGTGGAGACTGGATTTGGGGTTGCAGGGGTAGAAGGGAGGAAAATGGAGAAGAACTTGCACAGTGACTTAAAATAGTTTGAAATTTCCTCTAATTCATTTTATGAATGCCCAATTCAATTCTACATATGAGACTAAGAACAAGTACCCTTTCTTTTAGTACCTGTACCACATATTTTCTGTATGGACCATTAGTCTCCACCCAAAGAATGGTGGTTGCAGCAAAGGACACTCAGCAGTGGAGCCGTCACCATAACAAGGGACTTTTCACTGAGTAATAAAAATGATCTTAGATTTGGGTGTTTTGTCCCCGTAGTGCTCCAGAATTGACTGGTGATAGTGACACATTTGGACAGTTGGATCTGTATTTTGATACAGAGTGGATAATACACATTTTATCAATATATTTTATCTGTGTGAGGTACTTTATAAATTTGAAGTTATATAACAATATTAGTTAAGACATGACAAAATAATTTGCAAAACTGGCTCTAGTTTGCAAAAGCATATTCCCGAGATGAGATGCTTTCTGTTGCTTAGATTTTCTTCCAAGAACATTAAGCACATTAAAAATAATATTAATGTGGCTTTAAGTCACTGAAGGTAACAGGTGAGGGAAGAAAAAAATTATATCACACTTGAAGCTATTCTCATGTTTTTAGTTTTAATTTTAAAGGACTTTTGAAACACTATTTCCATCTTTATTTGGGGGGAGATAGGATGTGCTTGAAAGTATATATTCATGCAACTCTGTATAAAACATTATGAACCTGGAATCTCCTAATATTAGATACTGAAAAATAGTTACGTGAAGTTGGTATCTGAGAAAACTCCGATAGAAAAGATAAGAAAAGAACCATCGATTCACTGCTTTAATTTCTAAAGTCAAAACGCCATGAACAAGATGCTATTCAACATATGAATGACAAAAGCAATTTTGAGTGCCATGTCTGTACCTAGAACATCCATTGGGATTGGTGCACATGTGTTCAATTCGTTTCTCCCATCTGTAGGAGGGGATTTTGAGTTGCTGGGAACACCGTCATCCATGAAGAACACAGCGACCTCCGTCCTCTTTCACAGCCCTTCTTATGCACAATACTTTTTTGTTGTTCTCTGGGACAGCATTTTGTGACAAGGTTAAAGTCAGCAATAGTGTGTAAACAGGAGGGTCATCTTCAGGCCCTTACTTCCGTATGAAAGTTACTTGCTGTGAGAAAATGGCCTTAGGGAATTGTTTTCTGCTGGCTATGAAAGGTATTAGCAATAAGGAACCTGCACTCTGTTCAATTGGATTTAAGTCCAGTTAACTTAAAGCTTCTGGGAGAGGTTTCAGAGAACGTTTTCTTTCCCATGTGGCTTCAGCGAATTTGTCGTTGTGCCTTTCATATGAGCCACGAAAGAGGTGGATTAATGGATTGTTCTATTTCTAATATTTCTATTTATAAACATTTCTATCAGTACTTCTCTTGATAAATAACTATTAAAAGTATTGTGTATAAAAACGTTGGGCAACACAAAGGAACTTAGCTACATTGGAAGTGTCAAGTTGATTACCTGATGCATTTTTAGTCTAAAAATATTTGTCAACTATCCTGGTCCATTCTTTGTCTTTTAAATTCAGACTTAAGCCTACGATACAACACGGTAGATAAATTTCTTTGCTTTGAAAGTTTTATTCTCCTAGTTCCTTATGTGTGCTGTAAAGAATAATTAATGTAATGAAAAAATCAATATCGTGTATAAATTATTTAGGCTTTACTATCATTGTAATTTTCTCTTCAACACTTATTGAGCAGCAACAATTCATTTGTTAATTTCTTCCTAGTAAGAGATTCATTGTATTAGGCCTGTAGTAGTGCTGTCCCTGCACTTTCACAAATAAGTCATGAATTACTAATGATACTTGGGACAAGTTAACCTGCTCGTGAGTGGTGTGAGATGGAAAACAGGCAAGGGCAGTCATTTGAGATGCTGTCCTATAGAAACCTTGTGTAGCCAGACAACTGCTGATAACGAAATGAGCAGACTCTTGCAGGATATTAATTTGTACTTCAAAACTTAATGTGAACCTATTTTTCCAGGTAAAAAATGGTCTTAGCACTGGCTGATTCTGTCTCAGCAGCATTTTCTAGATCCAGTAAAGCATAGAGGCAAAGAACCTAAGTTCTGAAACCCAGCTTTGGGTTTAAGTCCTGACTCTACCATGTATTACTATGTGACCTCGCACACATTGCGTGCATTCTCCAAGGTCTCAGTTCTCGATCTGTAAAATGGTGATAAAACATTCCTACCTGGTGTTAGTGTGGGTTTGCAACCTTGGGGACTCCCCTGGTGAAATGTGAAGGTAGCTCCGTACACAGAGGACAGGGACGGACGGAAGAAAGACGCAGATCAGTCCAAGTGGGTAGGTGGCAGGTGTAATAAACAAGGGAACTTACACATGAAGGTAGACCTCTGCACCCACCTGCTAGAATCTTAGGAGTTTATATAGAGGTTTTAACGAGGTTCAGGCATGTAGGCTCTCCAGGTGGTCTCAACAGCACCCTATTCTCTCAAGGCTACGTTCTGGAAACAGCTTCTAGTGTGGGAATAGTAGATGGAGCATCATTCCAAGGACAGGGGAGTGGGGCAGGAGCCTCCGACTGCCCGAGCCCGCTTTTGGGTCAGCCAGCTGTTGCATCCTTTAGCTGACCTCCTCCAAGAATTAGCGATGAAGATCATAGGAGTTAATGCACGGAAACAATTACGTGTGCATATGTTTCTTTTTTCTTTTTTTTTCTTTTTTGCGGTACGCGGGCCTCTCACTGCTGTGGCCTCTCCCGTTGCGGAGCACAGCCTCCGGACGCGCAGGCTCAGCGGCCATGGCTCACGGGCCCAGCCGCTCGGCGGCATGTGGGATCTTCCCGGACCGGGGCACGAACCCGTGTCCCCTGCAACGGCAGGCGGACTCTCAACCACTGCGCCACCAGGGAAGCCCCCATATGTTTCTTTTTTAATTCAATTTTAACTCCCTCCACGATTCTCTTGTTTGGGGGAATATAACAGTGCTCTGAATGTGTTGGTTATTAAATGCCATTTTGACTGTTGTCCATTGGATTACTTTAGGGGAGTGGAAAACATCTGAGACCTTTTGGAAACCCAAAGAGATTCAAGTCCAAACTGCCAAAATTCATGGCAAAGAGAACATTTGCATCAGTGAATTTGGACCAGGGAGGCAGATTGGTATCCTGTAAAGAGCTCTAAAGTTTTGGTCAAGCAACCAGGGTTTGAATCTAGGCTTCCTCATTGATTTGTTTACTTGTTTATTGTGTGGCTTTCCTGCCAAAATTTAAGTTTCCTGAAGATGGTGACTGTTTTGTTCCCTTCTGCATCCTCAGTGCCTAGAATAGTACCTGGTACATAATGGCTGTCAAATAAATGAATAAATGAAAACAAGCATAAATAAATCCACAAATTTATTGGACAATTTGGATAAGAATGTATGTCCTATCTCTTTTTTTAGAGTTGTTGTGGATTAAGAAAATGACTATGAAGGTACTTCGTAAAGTATAAAGTACTGTACAAATTTAAATTTACATTGACAGTGAGAATTCTTTTGACATAGAATGGAAAAGGAAGGGAAGTTGGATTTTGAAAGTGCAATGCATAGATAATTCACCTTTTATAGATATCTTCAAAAATTGGGAGTGACAAAGATGCAGTTGAAAAATATGCAGAATACATGCAGCTGAACAACTTGTTAAAGGAATGAGCAGTTTCTTTTAGAACAGGACATAATAGATCTTCAAAGACTCGTCAAAATGTATAAGTCTTTTCCTTAGACCATCAGGAGACCTTTTTCTCCAGGGATTTGGCACAGATCAAGGTACGAAAGTTTTCTTTCTTTTCCATGGCTTTACCCTTTTGGGAAAGTTATCCAGGAGTTAATATTTTACATTTTGTATTCATACTTTTTCATTATTTTCATATGGCTATAAATTATAGCTATCAGTTAATACTATGTCATGACAGTGAGCTCAGAAGGTAACTCTTCTTCATTTGAGCTGATTTAGGACGTGATAATCCACTGAGCTCTTCACTACATAACTTGATTTTGCAGCTAATTATGAAAAAAGAATAGAAAATAAAATCTTCCTGCGTCTAGAGTTTGCATTATAATACATATCTGTTAGGAGAATATTTTTCCTTGGTAATGAGTTAGTTTTTATACATGAGGCAATGCCTGGCCACTTCCAGGAGGATATATGCATTAGCATGGGCAGAGACCTAGGAGCACACCTAGCTCCCGGGCTAGGGTGGAGTCTCGGAATAAGACCTTCCATTCAGTAAACCTATGGACAACCGCGAAAGGGGTGATGACTGTGGTCGGAGTCCTCAGAAGAACTGAGGATGGTATTTGCATTTATTGAACTCTTCTTAATCTTAACAGCAACCCTAGGAGACATAGAGACATATCTCCATTTTAAAGGTGAAGAATCTGAATATATCTATTAGGATGCCATCAGCTGCATTTAGCAAAAACGCTTCAAATTGCCTGAATAAGACATTTAAAATCTCATAACAAGCCCAGAGAGAATTGGTTGATTCTGTCTTAGTCACATTTTCCAGATCCAGGTAAGCAAAAACATAAATCCTGAAGCCCAGCTATAGGTTAGATCCCAACTTTACCATGTAGTGCTACGAGACTTTGCACAAATTGCTAAATTCTTCAGGTTTTTCATTGTGTAAAACAGTAATGAAAACATTCCTGCCGGGTATCAGTGAGGAGGATTGTGTGAGTTAATGCACACAGACATTTAGGAGAATAGCTGAAGCATGGTAAGCACCTATTAAATGTTAGCTATTGTTATTGTACTCAGGACCCAGGTGGTTTTGCATCTTTACTCTGCCACCCTGCGCTTGCTGACTTGGGCCGTAGGATGCCTCCCTCATGGTTGCGAGAAGTCTACAGCTACCCAGGCAGAATTTCCTGGCCAAATGAACAATGACTACAGTGGAAAGGGTCACATTCCCATCTGGAAACCAGTCACTGGCAATAGGAATGGACCCTCCAGGGTTTGTCCCTGAATATGGCGATAGGATTGCCCTCCCAAGTCCCATGTGGACCGCAGAACAAAATGGGGGCTCTCCAAGCGAGGGAAAGGAGGGATGGATGTTGGAGAGGCTACCAGTAGCATCTCCATCCTGTCCTAGAAAGTCACATGGGATTAAATATTAAAGCTAGACTTCCAACCCAGGTCTCACTTCCAAGTTCTAGCCTGTCGAGTATTCTAACCTATGTCTGCTAAAAGTGTTGCATTTCTATGATTGGTTCAAGAGCTAGGATTATTTATTGTTTTTTTTTTCCCTTCTTTTGTTGGTTCAGTCAACTTCAACATACATTTATTGAGTATCTACTATGTATCAATCACACTACAGTTTTAGGGAAGTCAGAGGGAGAAGAAATAGTAATTATTGCTGACACGTTTTGATTGCTTGCTCTGCTCCAGGCAAAGTGCTTTATGGATGTAAGTACCTGAATTAAGTAGGTACTACTGTCATCTCCATTGTACAGATGAGAAGATGAAGTTCAGGGATATTAAGTGACTTGTCCATGGTTGCAGAACTCATCACTGGTGGAGCAGGCAGGTATTTTAACCCAGGTGTATCTGATTTTAGGACCATCTCTCTTATCCCTAGGTTGTGCTGATACTGTGTGTATTTGACAGCTGTCTGGGTAGGTAGTAGGAGTATCAGCAGGAGGAACGCAGGACCAAGGTCGACCTAGGGGGGCTACTATTATAATAGCCTCGTTTTCTAGTTTTTGTATTTTGTGCTTTGACATCTGGGGCCTTGCTGATGCTTGAGGGATTGCTCCTCCCAGGGTTAGCTAATTTTTTGCGATAGTAAATGAGCATGACTTCATATGCAAACCAACCAATCCAGAGCCCATACGTCCAACTATTTCCTTTCTCAAGCTCTTATACTCCAGACCACTATCCCCCTTGCCCTAATCACCCCAGGCCGGGTATCAGACAACTTGGGACAACCCCTATTCCCCAAAGCCCACAGAAATTATTCAAACTAGCCAGTCCCGAACCCATTTACCCTGCTACACTTGTTCTTTCCTTTGGAATCCACAATAAGGCCTCTTGCCCACATTTCCCCCTTGCTTCCTCTGCCTACTGAATGACCCTGCTGCTTCCCTGTGTGGCCCTGTGTGGCAGGCTGTGCCTCCTATTTCTAGGTGTCTGTGAGTATAAACAACTTCTTCGTGACAGTCATTTCTGTGTCGGCTTGTCCTACCATACCTGATTAAACAAATCCCAGGTATCCTTAAAACAGTCACCAAGAATGGAACTCAAACATAGGACCATGAATCTACTTAATCAGAAGCACACAAGTGATAAAAAGTGGATTCTGAATCAGTGTAGAAACCAGTTGTTCGGAGTACAGGTGCAAGGTCAAGTTGAGACGAGGTCCAGGATTAAACTAATCAGTGCCCACACATCCATGGTCAGGTTCACGGATTGGTTATAGAGATGGGAGCAAGTCTTCAAGCTAAATGGTTCTGAGCTATAGGTGGACATGGATGTAGGCAGAGGCAGGGAGAGAAGGGAAGGGTTGCAACACCAAGCAAAACCTGAGACAGCCAATCCCTTATAATTTAAACAATGTTGTAAAAACATTGCCTGGTTGACAAGAGATATATAACGTATCTAACTTTATTTTGAGGTCATTTTCTTTCTATAGCTAGGTAGCTTGATTGATTGGTTGATTCATGGTTATACATAGCCTAATACCAGGCACTGCAGAGGATGCAGATTGAGGAGAAGACTTGGTCCTGGCTCTCAAGGAGTGAAATCACAGTGTATGTAAGTCATAGATAAAATGAACTGGAAATATTTACATCACAACCTTTAAGTCAATTCATGGTACTATAATTAGAAGTAGACCTAGAAATTCTGAAGAAGGTGTGCTAAAAGAAAGAGTGTGACTGTCTGCAGGAGTGAATAAGGCACAGAATAAAGAGTTTGAATTGGCTGAAGAGCTGAGGGATACTGGAATGGTTGAATGGTAGTGTATGGAGAGCCCTGAATATATGCTAGGCTGAGGAAATGATTTTGATTGAGTACCAAATTTAGAACGACTTTAAATTCATAAACAGGGATGGTTTTACCAATATGTCTGTAAATTCTGGGACTCTTCTCTTCGAGAGGTGAAGCCTAATGCCTGTCTTCAGCCCCAGTGTTGACTTCAGTAACTTGATCCTAAGGAATCGAATACAACTGAAAGGGTGAGATGCCGCTTCTGAGGTTTGGTTGTAGAAGGACTGTGGCTTCTGTTGAGGTGTTCCTCTTTCTCTCTTTCGGATCCCTTGTCCTGGGTGAAGCTGTGTTTTGTGCAGCCTTAGGGGGAGGCCCACATGGCAAAGAACCGAAACCTCCTGTGAGTGAGCTTGGCAGCCCCCCTCTAGTCTTCAGAGACTGCAGCCTTGGCCAGCTGCTCGGCTGCAACTTTGCGAGGGACCCTGAGCCCTGTTTGAATGCTCACAGGAACGATAAAGCAAAGAGGGGTGATGGTAGGAGAGGTGTTTTTAAGAAGATGAGAGATTATCTGATTACAGGACACAGGATCTCATCTATCTTCTTCCCTTTTTAACAGAAATGAAGGCAGAGCATTTGAGTACCAGATACAGGAAGGTTGGTGAATTGATAGTTGAAGGATGAGGTCGTTCTAATCTGATTGCATCTCTTTTCTCTGTGAGTCATGAAGCAAGGTCATTAGCTGAGAGTGGGGAGGAGAGGAAGGAATGTTGGAAATTTGAGGAGAACAGAGAACGTATGAATAATTATCTCGGAAGTTGGGGAAACAAATTTCCTAGGGAAGTAAGCTGTCTGACAGCTTTTTTTTTTTTTTTTTTTTTTTTTTTTTTTTTGAGGTACGCGGGCCTCTCACTGTTGTGGCCTCTCCCGTTGCGGAGCACAGGCTCCGGACGCGCAGGCTCAGCGGCCATGGCTCATGGGCCCAGCCGCTCCGTGGCATGTGGAATCTTCCCGGACCAGGGCACGAACCCGTGTCCCCTGCATTGGCGGCAGACTCTCAACCACTGCGCCACCAGGGAAGCCCCCACTAGAGGTTTTGATGAGATGCACTGGGAGAAGGGTGCATTAAGGGATGATTATTATGGTTTCCAAAAGGTCACGCATTGCTTATACGTTCATAGATAGATTGGCTTGTGTTTTTTCCAAAGCTTGATTTCTTTCCCCATTTGGAGAACTACCGACATTTGTTCAGAATCTGTTGTCCTCTTGGTCTCTTTTGGAGAAGGGATGGAGGTGGTACAATAGTTACACTGGTGTTAGTGACTTTGAGGCATCAGAAAGGTTTAGAGGGACCAAGGACGGGCCTAGGAATAAGATCCAAAAACGGCCCAAGAAAGCTTAAATAGGAAGGTAGAAATGGCGGAGGGTACAGCACTCAGTATTTATTAAGCCCTTCCCCTTGATGTTCAGTAATATGACAGGTTTGGGCATGTAGAAGTGGCTAAGGCCCTGCTGATAAAAAAAAAAAAAAGGTCTCTATCTTTCTTTCCTATGGAAGACAACAGTATGAACAACTAGGATACAATGTGAGTGGGTGGGAAGTGCTTAGGCCCTGTGCTGGGCACTGGAGATACAGGATGACTGAGACATGGTCCCTTTTCTCAAGGACCTTACCGTGGACAGACTAAAAGGTGGGCAATTGTAATATAACGAGGGATGGGCTGTAAGGTAGGTGCAGTGCAAGCACAGTAAAGGGCTAAGGCACAGCCTGCACGGCAGGAAAGGCTTCCCTGGAGGGAATGGAGTAACTATAAAGAGTCATCAGAACTCAGAATAAAGAGTGGATGATTTTGCCTAAAGGGGACGGTAAAGACTTCACAAGTTATGATTCAGGAACTGCACACGGCTTACTTTACCTTGTCAAGGAGCTTCTCCAAAATCATTTTCTCACCATTCTTCACCCATTTGTGTCCAGATGTGTCTTGATGACATGCTGTTTGCTGCACGTTGACCAGTTACGTAAGTGATTTATTACCCAAAATGTTAGAAGTACCAAAGTTTATGAAAAATGATTATATTTTTCTTTTAAATTACAGAGGACCTAAGGTGACCCGTGGGATTACTCTCGTATTCTGTAATACTTTCTTGAGCAGGATATAAAGGGGTAGATTTATAGTGCGTCCTGAAGGAAAAAGGTTGATTACTCCGTTTTTAGCATATATAATTAGGAACAGATGAACAATACTATTCAATTGGCATATAGCTTAATTACTTTTGAATGTGAATATTAAAGTGCATAACCTTCCTAGGCCAACTGCCTACCTCCAAAGACAATTTAAGGTGGATTACAGAATTAAAATAGGACAATGAAAAATATGAGTAAAACCAAAACAATTTAAAAGGAGCAGAAAAATGTGTGTGCCAGGTATGTAAGTTTAGTTCACTTGTGCAGTTAAACATGAACTTAAGCTTTTAATATCTTGCCTGCTAAGACAAAAACCAAAATACTTAGAGAGCTTTTGTCATTGGGTTAAGTTTGTCTCAGGGATAAAAACCTTTCTTTCTGACCTCTGGAAGGAACTTATTGCTTAAAGGGACATGTGATGACACCAAGAACAGTGTTTTCACAAGAGTTTTGCAGAAGATACAGAACAGTCTTCAAAAGGCCGTTACTTACATCAACTCTATAAATCAAAGATTTTGGTATATCAGCAGTAAGTGGCTGAAGAATATAATGAAAAAATCTTATTCACTATATTGACAAAGACATAAAATACTTAGGAATTAGCTTTATTAGGGATCCCTGTGAACCATGTGAAGCAAACTACAGCACTTCATTGGAGATATACTTGAACATGAATGGAGAAATGTTTTCTCAATGGAAGAATGAATATCGTAAATATTGTAAGTTTTTTATCAAGTTAATTAATAAGTTTAAAAATAAAAAAATCTGGGCTTCCCTGTGGCACAGTGGTTGAGAGTATGCCTGCTGATGCAGGGGACACGGGTTCGTGCCCCGGTCCGGGAAGATCCCACATGCCGCCGAGCGGCTGGGCCCGTGAGCCGTGGCCGCTGAGCTTGCACTTCCGGAGCCTGTGCTCCGCAGCGGGAGAGGCCACAACAGTGTGAGGCCTGCGTACCGCAAAAAAAAAAAAAAAAAAAAAAAAAAAAGGAAATCTAGAGAGGTGCAGGTGGCAGAACCCCTGTCCTGTTGTGATTTTGGTGCACCTGACTTGTGTTCTAATCATTCCCCTTATGCAGAAAGGCTTAGGGGAACTTGGAGGTAGGTCAAAATGTATTTAGGGATCAAAGGGAGTTTGTATGAAGTCATGGGAAAAGCATGGGTTTTGGAGTATACAAATTAATTTTGACCTGGGCTTTATCATTTACTACATATATGTACTTGAGAAGGTCACTAAGTTCTCTGAGCCTCAATTTACTCATCTGTAAAATGAAATAGATAATTTAATCCAATTTTTAGGATTGAATGTTAAATGAGATTGTGAAATGAATTTTCTACGATGTAGTAGGTGTTAGTAATTTAATTCCCTTCCCTTTTTCTCTCCTTGCTTCTTACCTTCTTAAGTGCTTTGAGAGTTCTCAAAGGAGTCTTAAGAGTCTTGATTTCTGTAGCATGAAAGAGACTGTTTTGGCCTGAATATTTCATAAGACAAGGACTTGCAGGAAAATGCTAAAAGGATTAACATGGTAAGATGCCCCTGTGGTCTAAGCATATCAAAATAATAGCAAAAGAATTACAAAAATCATAACAAGTATCATGGAGGGAAAATAACCTTTGAAAACAATAAATGAAAATTTAAAATAAAAATTTAAAAACAACCATATCTCACTGTGAAAATATTTTAACACCATAGAGGAAGAACATATTTGCAGGACCAGGTATTTGCACTGGTAGAGGTGGAAAACAAATATTAAAAATTACAAGGAGACAAGATTGAATGATGATATCCGCTTGAGAAGACAGAAAAGAAGGTATAATATCTATAAAAACATGTAGTGATGATGAAAGACTGCAGCACATGGAAATGCTGCAGAAATACCAAAAAAACAAGACAGGATGCAAAGGATAGGCTTAGAGCACTGGAGTAAAGATTACATTAGTTATAAACGGTAACACTATGTGATTGAATTAAAAATATGTAACAGACTGCATGAATCTAGAAAATAGATGGAGATAAATCTGTAAAGAATAGGGACACTGTTATGGACTGCATTGTGTCCCCCCGCCCCCCCGCCAAATTCATATGTTGAGGTCCTAATCCTGGTACTTCAAAGTGTGATTGTATTTTGAGATGGGGCCTTTAAAGATGTAATTAAGGCTAAATGAGGTCATTGGGGAGCCCTAACTTAATATGACTGGTGTCCTTATAAAAGAGATTAGGACACAGATACACACAGAGAGAAGACAATGTGAAGACAAAGGGAGAAGATGGCCATCTACAAGCTAAAGAGAAAGACCATAGGATGAAATCAACCCTGCCAACATCTTGATCTTGGACTTCTAGCCTCCAGATCTGTGAAGAAATAAATTTCTGTTGTTTAATTCACCTAGTCTGTGGTACTTTGTTCCGGCAGCCCTAGCAAACCAATACAGACACCAAAAGAAAAGTGATGATGAAAACCGTAGGAAGGAAGTAGAGACTTCTTCTAACCTGGAAAAGGAGAAATTATGAAAGGAGAACTAGGAAAAGTGTTGAACTGCCTTCTATCAATACTCCTAATTAACAGTATTTAGAGATGCTTGCCACAGGACTATGAGTGGAAAAAATATGAAGGACCAGATGAATGACTCATGTTGCTAAATATAGATATCATTGTATATATAGAAATCAACTATAGTAATCACTATAGTAATATAGTAATCACTGAAAAGTAATCAATATAGTAATCACTGCAAAGGCAGTTTATAAAATATTCTGTGTGCTCTAACTCCTATTATCTAAAAAATACATAAATGGATTATGTATATTCCTCCAGTTTGTATTCTATACATCATATTGTTAAAACTTGTTTTCTCTGATAAGGGGCATTTAGGACAATTTTTTTTTCATTATACTTTTCTGAAGTTTTCAAATTTTATAAGGCGAGAAGAATCTGTACGTGTTAATTTTTTGAAGAAAAATGTTTTTTACTTGGTATTATCTTTCTGTGACTTAGGCAAGTGTGCTCTCTCATGAAAAATACAGAACTATAAGCAATTTTTAAAATTTAAATTTCTATGCATGGAGCTCAGCAGAGCTATTACCAGCTCAGGCACGCAGGAAGCCTAAACTAACAAATCATTTAGAATGTATAAAATATAGGAAGCTGACATATCTAAAGAATATGTATTACAAAAAAAGTTAGAAAGTTATACATTAAGACGTAGCAGGTCAGTCTTGTCTGGAAACTGGGTAAGTTTGGGATGAATATAGGAGGTTCTGAAACTAATGGAGATTGATTGGCCTGTAATGAAATGAGCCGGCCTGGGCTGGATAGGAAAAGTGCCTAATAAAACTTGGGCACTGAGAATTTCGTTTTCCAAATCCCAGACCTTTTAAAAATAGATACTGTTAAAACTGGTCACAGAGGATTTAAATTCGTTTGCACACCTATCTGAAGAATATTTTTAGTTATTTGTTAAGTGTGTTCCCAACCACCCTAAGGTTTTAAAAATGCCTTCATTTCCCTTTGGGGTTTTAAATGTATACCATTTCAGAGTTACTGATTTACTCACATTTTGAATTTGGACCAATTTAATTTAGCTGAATTGAGATATCTCCAAGTAGGTAGGTTTTATGGACTTCCTGGTACAGTTTATGAGAGGTTCATTAAGGAGTCAAGCACATGCAAAGAGAGGCTGGGATATGTGAGGTGAGTGTCGCCCTGAGGGGTACAGAATGGAGATGTCTGTAGAAAAGGCAATGTACGGTGACCTCTGTGGCCACTCTACTTCCCTTTGGGCAGCTAGAACCTCTTTGATGCCACCAAGAAATGGAGAAAGCAAATGAGGCAGCCGGTGGCCACAACCGCTGATGGCGCAGGCCAGTTCATAACAGCCACCTAAAGAGTGAGCTCAGTTCTCCTCCAGTCCAAGGTCCCTTCCTGGTAGCAATGGTTAAGAGTAGGACATTACATATTCATGAAAACTTGGCTTATTTTTATTGGCTGCAGTCACTCTATTTGGAGAAGCAGCTGGCCCTGGGCCCCCAAATTTTGCAGATGCTAGACTCCCTGAATCACCTTTCATTTGCCACCCAAGCTCTTCCCCAAATGAACTTGCTGTTTGTCTGGTACTCATGCTCTCCCAAAATTCAACCCAACCCTGAAGAGGAACTCACAGGACTACATGTTACTCTGTATTAATTTCTTACTATTGCTGTATATGCTGTGATTTGTACTCATTACAATGACATCAGCATGGAAGAGGGTCTTGTCAATGGGAAGTAATGTTTGTGCAACCCATTGTCACCCAAGATTTTGTTCCTTTTGGTCACACTCTAACTTTCACCCTTTCGTTTTCAATAGCTAAAAAATTCAAAGCATTTCCCATGATCTGGCTATTGTAAGAGACTTACATGCTGGTAATTCCTTTAATCATCAGTATAATCCCTTCAGGTAGGGTTACTATTATTTATTTCATTACTATCATTGTCCCTATTTTTCAGGTGTGGAAATTGAGGCACAGAGAGGAAATTTTCCCAAGGCCATAAAAGATAGGAAGTGGTGAAGCCAGGATTTGATCTCAGGAGCCTGTACATTTACCTATATGCATTTGTGTTTCATCTTAATAGCCCAGAAACTTAGCTATATGTATTTGTTTCTATCCACTTATGTCTTTGACCATCATCTTCTGATGTTACAAGATATAGACATATTCTTCTAAATCTATTATTATAGTATATTATATTTCTATTAACATAATCTCATGATTATACTTTTACAAACCCTGTAGCCAAATATATTATCTATATTTTCTGCTTAACCTCATTGTTTCCCCCCCTCACATTGTTGTATGGGAAATTACACTGTAGCCTTTCAATACACTACAGAGACCACTGAACAGAAAGGTTCATGGATAAAAATTAAGATGATGCAATCACATGGTTTATTAAATCAATTTAAAATAAATAATCAGGGCTTTCCTGGTGGTGCAGTGGTTAAGAATCCGCCTGCCAATGCAGGGGACACGGGTTCGAGCCCTGGTCCAGGAAGGTCCCACATGCCGCGGAGTAGCTAAGCCCGTGCGCCACAACTACTGAGCCTGTGCTCTAGAGCCCGCAAGCCACCATTACTGAGCCCGCATGCCGCAACTACTGAAGCCCACGTGCCTAGAGCCCATGCTCCGCAACAAGAGAAGTCACCGCAATGAGAAGCCCGCGCACCGCAACGAAGAGTAGTCCCCGTTCGCCGCAACTAGAGAAAGCCCACGTGCAGCAACGAAGACCCAGTGCAGCCAAAAATAAATAAATAAAATAAATAAAAATTTTAATAAAATAAAATAAATAATGAGAATCAAGAGGAAAAAGGTGGGGTAAGTTAATGCACTTAGGATAGTATTCAATTGGGGTGAAAGGAAATCCACAACCTGAATTCGGGGCTACACCATGTTCATATATCTTATCTCTTTCTTTGCTGAATCAGCCTCCAAACTGGTGGCGTGTTAATGAGGATGAGTGTGTTTTGAGAAAGGGGCCCGGACAGGCAGATGGAAGGTGTCTGGGGGCACACACTTGCTCTGTCAAAGAGACACAAGGGCAAGTACACCTGCAAACAACTTTGCTCGCCAGTTAGCCTGCTGAACAGTGTTGGGTTTTATCTGTGTTCTTTTGGAGAGAACACTTGTGGAGCTAGAATAGAACCATATTAGACAGCTGATTTAAGGATAACATAATTGTTAGACCAGAATGGTGTGATGTTTACCTTAAGACTTGGGCTTTCTGAACCTTCCAATCCAAAAATAACACTCTTGTTTGTTCCATCATACGTTCCATTTATTCTATCTTTAACATGTCTTACAGGTTACTAACTTCCTGTTTATATCATCATCTGCCTGTGTCTCATAAGCGCCTCATGATCTATATTTAGTGCATCCTCTGAATTTTGCCTCTTCACTTATGCTCTTAGCTTACTTATTTTCTATGCATAACATTTCTTGAGTTCCATACATTCTGCTTGTTTTGCTTGTCTTCTTTAGAAGAATTGAGTATTCTTAAATAATAGGGCAAGCACATATTCTTCAAGTGCAATAGATTTTCTCTCCTACCAACAGCTGGTGAGTAAAAAGTACTTTGAACAGAGTGACCATTAGACAAATGGTCTTGTGGATGAATGGTATTTTTGGTGGAAATATCAGAAAAGGTTTTGCAAAAGGGGAATTGGAGCCGGTGCTTAGGCTCTTCAGACTGGTTAGTTTGTTTTAAACTGCTTCTTGTCAACTCATGAAAACCTTCTGTCCCCCTTATTGAAAGCTATACAACTGTTAAAGAAATTTCTCAACTAGTTTTGATTGTTGAGGAAAAACATTTCTGGAAATCTGGCATTGAGTATAACTAGAGTACATATAAATTCTCTCCCCTTGAAGGGGTCTGGAATTATCAACTGGGTTTTATTACCAAAGGAGTTTTGGCATGACAGCTTTTATGAAAAGGGCAAAGTCAGGGCTTTGATTGCCTTTGTACCTAGCTACCTCTTAATTTTCACGAGTGAAGGATGCAGATAAAAGATTTATATGGAAAAATCCTTTTGAAGCTTATTCCAGAAAAGCTGGTTTACTGAGAATTCAAAATAGTGTGGATAAGGATCCTTTATTGTGCCTCCCTCTTGGAAACATTATAGAAAAGGACCACTTGGTTGTTTTAGAAAATTAAAAACGCAGAGCTTATCAAAATATTAGTTGTTGCATACCTGGGCCGATTAGGAGGTTTGGCTGATACCATAAGGTTAAGCCTGTTGAAGATCATGGATTTAAGCTCTCGCATTTGTCATATAGGGACTGAATCATCCCAGATATTAAAAAGAAAAGAGAGTGAAACGTTCAGGAGCTTTTCCTTAACAGTGTTTAGAAGCGGAGCTTATTGCCCTCTTGATGGCCATTTCTAGCCCGTTCCACTGAATTGCCAGGAACAGCGATTTTAGGTGGGACGTTATTAACCATCTCAAGAGGGCTATCCTTTAGCCCAAGGAGACCACTGGGGACTTGAATTGGAGAACTGCTTTCAGGCATTAAAGGTCCCAGTGGACAATATCATTTAGCCAGGCTTCTTTGGCAGATGGGCCCCACCAGTCTGCTTCCTAACTTTGACACTTCTCATTTCTTGTTTAATTGAATATATGTGAAAGCCATCCAAATCCTCCACAGCATAAGATGCAGTGTAAACAACATAAAAGGAAGCAACGTGATGGTAGGGTTTTCAACTGCAGTTTTCATAGCAAATGCAGAATCACTTAATGTGGTCCTTTGTTATTGGCTCATTAAAATTACTAAAATAAAATAAATAACTAAAATTAGATAGAAAAAATAAAGTAGCTATTGTTTTACTCCCTTTAAATAATGGAATGTGTAAGGAACTTTGACTTACAAGGCCTGTAAGCGTCTAACGGCAGTGATGATGGATAATCCTTTGGTATAGTATTGGGGGTTACCTTGGATTTCTGCTGTTGAGCCAGAGGCCCGTGGGTTACACGCTGGGGGCATAACCACGTAAAGAACATGTTTTGCTGATCTAATGAGTCATCCATATTAAGAGATGGTATAAATAAGCACTTTCCTTTCCTAACTCGCCTTACTACCAGCTATTAAAGATTCTTGCTTTTGATGACAGGACACAGATAAATAGTGGCAGGTAGTATAGAGTGCTGAGAAGCAGCACAACTTATTGTAGGTCTAATGTATAGTATGTTATCAATGATCCTCCACTTCTGAAAATAAACTGATAAATGTAGGGATACCCCAAACTAGACTCATGCAGCGTATTTCACCATGTCACATTCTGCTGTATGTAGAAAGGTAAGAAAAAAGATTTTAGAATAGGATAAATTGAGAAATGATTTTTAGTGTATGAAATTAATTATGGAGGTGGCAGTTTTAAGTAAAGGTCCAGTAGCTAATTATCTCTGTTACTTATCTTAAAGTTATTCTATTATGCTTTTTATAACTTTGTAAACCGTCCAAATCCCTCATAGCCTAAGGTACAGTGTAAACGAAATAAAGATAAGCAACATGATGGAAGGGTCTTCAATTGCAGTTTTTCTAATATATGCAGAATCATTTAATGTGGTCATTTATAATTGACTATAAAATTACACAAGTAACAGCATGTGGTCAACGTTCTGTTAGGCCGTTTTGGCCAATGACCATGGCTATTTATTTTTAGTTCTGAAAGGGCATGTACTTCCTTCCTTCCTGATCTCTCATAATTCCACTCCCACTATGCCTGCTCCTTGACTTCAAGTAGACCATTAATCTCTTAGCTTCTCTCCTTTCTCTGCACCTACCAATCAGTTCCCTCTTGACCTCTCTTCCTTTCCAGCTTAGTACGGGCCATGTGTTCTGTCATCCAAGCTATTCTTTCACCAGCGACTTTAGCTGTGCTATCCTTATCCTTCTGCAAAATGTAGAAGTAGACTTAGACTTACCCAGCGCTGCAAAATCTGGAATCAGGATTGATGCTACAGTTGATGCTGAGCCCTGTTAGAGAAAACCACACAACTGTGTAGGCTGTTGCCATGATATTATCATGGGATTCTGTCTCAGCTGAGCCTCTGTGTTTTCAAATCATCCATACTTGTTCTGTCATTTATAATGAGCCCAAAGTCTTACCTCTCCCTTCAGGCTCCCCTTTCAACCTCTCCCTCTTGCTCTTACCTCTCACTCTCAGTAAATGACATTATTTTACTGCTGCATCAAGAAGATCAGGTCCATCAAGGTTATCCCCCTTTCTTCCCATTTCCAGTTTCGAATGTGTTTATAACTAGTAGAACTGATTACGTCTTAGATTCTATCTCATGAGGCACTAGCAGTATGGTGTCCCAGAATATTTCGAGGACAGAGGGATTTTCTGATTGTCCCGTGGATGTCCTCTCACGGGCAATCGCTGACCTGGAGCAGTGCTGGATCGTGATGCACCCAGGGTAGGTTAGCCTTAAAGTGCATCCAGAGATAACTGGATGGTTATTTCCCATAACCCAGAAGTCAGCTGAAGAGCTCTGACCTCCCTGGCTCCTCCGGGAAAGTGCTGAATGGTTTTGCCCCACGTGGGTGCAAAGCTCAGCTCCTTTCAAGCTCCAGAGCCCCTGCTTGCTTTTGCGAGTTCACTGGTGATTTGGGGGTTCAGGTGGGAATTCCATCTTGTGCCCTGCAGCCTTTCTAATCTCCCAGTTCTCCCCTTTCCCTGCTTTTCTCCCTTCTTTGTCTTCCCCGAATCCTGTTCCATCTATCTGCTAAGAGCTTTACACATTCCCCTCCTTGTTCAATGCAGCTGAATAATGGTCATTTAAAAATCTGAGTGTGCTTGGGACTTTTCCCTTCATCCTAAAAGGCTTTTCAGAGTTTTTTTTTTCCTGTTCTCTTTCTAAGAGGAATTCTGGAAATAACATTTTCTCTCTCTCACTTTCTAAGACATCTCCTTCAGAGCTGTTTCTTAAACATGACAACTGTAGTGGTGTTATAGCCAATGTTGTGAGTGGTTTATTCTGGCCATGATTGTTCCATTTCTGCAGGAAGTTCATTTTTTACTTCTCAAGGAGGATGCTACGGCAGGCAAGCATGCATCCAGATAATCTGATGACTAAATTACAGAGGATGGAAGCTGCAGCATAAAGTTTTGCTTTACATAAGTTGGAGTTTGACTTGTTGAAACACAGTCTATTCTGATTCTTGTGGTTATGTTACAGTAAAATCATCTGTATCTTCATTAGTTCGTATGAAACCAAGAATGACTGGGAACCAAGCATCAAAATTAATTTGGAGCATTTAGTTCTATCTTTAAAAACTTCACCTGAATTAATATCACGAGTAGTAGTAATAGTCATATGTACAATAGTTACGGGTTGAACTGTGTCTCCCCCAAAATTCAGATACTGCAATTCTTACCCCCAGTTAAGACTCAGAATGTGGGCTCATTTGGAGATAGGGTCTTTTCTAAGTTAAAATGAGGTTATTTTATGGTGGGCCCTAATCCAGTAGGATTGATGGCCTTATAATTAGGGGAAATTTGGAGATAGACTTGCATACAGGAAGAACACCAAGTGATCATGAAGACGGCCATCTGCCAGCCAAGGAGAGAGGCCTGGAACAGATCCTTCCCTCACAGCCCTCAGAAAGAACCAGCCCTCCCTACACCTTGATCTCAGACTTCAAGCCTCCAGAACTGTGAGGCAATAGATTTCTGTTGTTGAAGCCACCTAGTTTTTGGTACTTTGTTATGACAGCCCTAACAGACTAACGGAGGATGGCTGAAATTACGGTTCCTTACGCAGAATGTTCGATGGCCTAATCTAGCCCTGTAGTTTGAGAGGGGGGAAAAACCAGTTTTAAAACTATTTCCACCAAAAATGAAGGGTATGTAATTTGGGAGAGAAGGATGGAGAAATTTCGGTAAATTCAGTAACTTATCCTAGGATTTTCTAAAGTTTATTTGGTAGAGAATCTCTGTTTTTTTTTAAGAGCTTTAAAGGAGATATAATAGCAGAACTGCTTAGCTTTCGTTGAAAGGGCATGTGTGTGTATCGGGGGGGAGCTGGTTGGTTGTGATTTCCCCCTGCCTCCCCCCCCCGCCCCCCCGACTCCACTCTCCCCATTAAGCAATCTGGAACCCTGGGCCTTTTAAGAAACAGTGGGCACTTAGGTTGTTTCCATCTCCGGGCTATTGTAAATAGAGCTGCAGTGAACATTTTGGTACATGACTCTTTGAATTATGGTTTTCTCAGGGTATATGCCCAGTAGTGGGATTGCTGGGTCATATGGTAGTTCTATTTGTAGTTTTTTAAGGAACCTCCATACTGTTCTCCATAGTGGCTGTGTCCATCATCGGATGAATGGATAAAGAAGATGTGGCACATATATACAATGGAATATTACTCAGCCATAAAAAGAAACGAAATTGAGCTATTTGTAATGAGGTGGATAGACCTAGAGTCTGTCATACAGAGTGAAGTAAGTCAGAAAGAGAAAGACAAATACTGTATGCTAACACATATATATGGAATTTAAGAAAAAAAAATGTCATGAAGAACCTAGGGGTAAGACAGGAATAAAGACACAGACCTACTAGAGGATGGACTTGAGGATATGGGGAGGGGGAAGGGTAAGCTGTGACGAAGCGAGAGAGAGGCATGGACATATATACACTACCAAACGTAAGGTAGATAGCTAGTGGGAAGCAGCCGCATAGCGCAGGGAGATTGGCTCGGTGCTTTGTGACCGCCTGGAGGGGTGGGATAGGGAGGGTGGGAGGGAGGGAGATGCAAGAGGGAAGAGATATGGGAACATATGTATATGTATAACTGATTCACTTTGTTGTAAAGCAGAAACTAACACACCATTGTAAAGCAATTATACTCCAATAAAGATGTAAAAAAAAAAAAAAAAGAAAAGAAACAGTGGGACTATGCTTGGCTACTACTTTGAATTGACCCAGAAGGAACCCTGCCTGAGGGGTTAATTAGACTCTTTGCATGGGTTAGGATTTGCTGCCATTAAAACAAGTTACATTGTCCTATAGGCAAAATATTATTTCTGGGAAAGCGATTCATTATATATGCTATAATGGGGGAGGGGTTACCAGATCCTAGTTGGGGAAGCTTTTAGGGTCTTTGAAACATGGGGTGAATATCATGGAGAGAAATAGCTAACCGATCATTGTGAACTTGTCTTTCTTTGATTCCTTTTTCTTGAAGTTATGCCAGGAGCAAGTATATCCCCAAATCTTCATTCATTATTGGCCCTATTGGTTAAGCCTTGTGCTTTTCAGTGAGCTCTGTAGTATTGCGTTAAAAACTGCTTATAAAAGGATTTACATTTAATGAATTTCTCTGCAGCTTTCACTGAGCTCATTATTCTATCCAATCTAGTCTGGAACTTCCTCCTTCAATTATCACTGCTCTCAGATTTTCAACCTTCTCCTCTCTGGTGCCTTATTCCCTGTAGTTACTCAAAATGTTCAAGCTTTACCAAGTTTACCAAACCCCAGAACACCTTCCCTGCAGCCCATCTCAGCTCCCTGAATTTTAAAAGTCATTCCTTCATTTCCCTCTTCTTACCCCCAAGCAGGGTATTTCAGGGGCAGACGACGTCGGGGCCTGGATCAGCCTCTGCAGTGAGAAGTGTGTTGTTTCTGATCTGTGCTTCATCAGCTCACTGACCTCAGCTTTCCCTTGAAACCACCTTGAAATCCTCTGCCAGGGACTGTAAGTCTTGGAAAGTCAAATCTGTAGGAGACCTGCTGCCTTTGCATTGAACTCAAAACATGTTCTAAACTGCATCCAAGAGAAGTGTATATCTTACTTTAGTAAAGAGCCTCTTCTATTTGTCTAAACTGTTTCTGTTTATTCTCCTTAGCATTGTTTGTCTTAATTATTCCACTTAATGCTTATGATGTTTTCTTTTTAAAAATTAAAACAAAAACTTCCTAGTTTAACTTAAAAAATCTTCTTGCCATTTAATTTTATTTTTTATTTCTTTATCATATTAATTTTTTGTTATTTTATTTTATTGTAGAAAGAACACTTAACATGAGATCCACCCTCTTAACAAATTTTAAGTGTACAATGTATTACTGGTGAGTGTAGGTACAATGTTGCACAGCAGGTCACTAGAGCTTATTCCTCTTGTTTGACTGAAACTATGCCTATTGATTTAGTAACTCCCCATTTCTCCTCCCCTCAGCCTCTGGAAACCACCATTCTGCTCTGTGATTCTATGAATTTGACAATTTTGGATACCTTATGTAAGTGGAGTCATGCAGTATTTGTCTTTCTCTGATGGGCTTATTTTCACTTAGCATAATGTCCTCAAGGTTCATACATATTATCACATATTGGAGACTTTTCATTTTTTTTAAGGCTGAATAGTATTCCATTGTACATATCATATATATCATATGTCATATGTATAACATATCATATGATACATATGTATATTTTACTTTTTTACAATTTTACCTCTTCTTTTTAATTTAAATGCCTTTTATTCCTTTTTCCTACTTAATTGTTCTGGCTAGGACTTCCAGTACAATGATGAAGTAGTGAGAGTGAGCATCCTTGCCTTTTTCCTGATCTAAGGGAAAAACTTTTCAATTTTTCACCATTGAGTATAATGTCAGCTGTGGGCTTCTCATATATGCCCTTTATTATTGAAGTTGAAGTACATTCCTTCTATACTTAGTTTGTTGAGAGTTTTATCATATTAATTTTTAAAAAGTCAAAATCTCTTTTATATTTAGCTTAGCACGTTTATACTCTTAAATGCCTCAGCTTATGGTTTTATGTATTTTTAATGTTTGAATTTCTTTTTTAAATTCTTTCAATATTCTCTATATAATTATTATTTTTCACTTGTCCTATTTTTTACCCCCTCTTTTCTTGGTGCTCTGGTTTTTTTTGTCATTCATCTTCCTTTAATTTTGTATCTTTGATACTTTTTCCTTTGGCTCTTTTCTCCTGATTATTACTTTTTCATCCATTTATATTTTCAGCGGTGTAATATTTCTTTCTCTTTTTATTTTGAGGTTTTGATTTTATCTATTTTATAGATTTTAATTTTAGCAATTCTTTGCATTGTAATCTTCCAAATCCTTTCACATTATTTGTCTATTTCTTATTTTCCCATTATAGTACTTTAATTTCTTTTATTATTATTTTTTAAAAATTACAGACACAGAAGCATTTTGTTGGAGACAAAAATTCTAAGAAATTTTTCTTAGTAATCAGAGTTCGGATGTTGTTCTTCTGACTGTCCCTAATAGTGGCTCCTTTGCCTTCGTAGAATATCTCCCCATTTCCCTTCAGTGTTGTTACTCCAGGAAAAATAGTATTATCGTTGATACCTGCAGAATTGCATATGATAAATTTATTATCCAAAGGCAGTAATGATCCTCCTTATGGAAGAGGCTCATTTTACATTAAAATTAGTAAGTTTTTCTTTCCTTGAATCTCATATTGGCCAATTGTTCATGAAGGAGCTGGATAGTCTCATAGAACTCTATTGCTCTATGTTCTGATTAGACCATATATGGAATCATAAATCTGGTCTGGGACATATACTTTAAATAGAATGGTGAGGCGACTTAAAAAGCATGCTGCATGAGGAATAGTTGACGGAGTTGTTTAGTTTAATTATAACAGGAACTTAAAGGAGATTTGCCTACTATTGGCAGATAGCCCTGGGCTGCCATGGAAGAGGGGGTTGCTAACTAGGGCAGAAGTAGATGCCGTGGGTGAAATTTACAGGGAGCCAGCTTTGACTGTGTTTGTGGAAGGAAAACAATTTAAATATGGAAACTGTTCAACCACACACCATACTGCTTCAAAATGGATCATGACAGGTTAATTCGAGAGGGAAGTTAGAAGGTTCTGTGACTCTTTGGCCTTATGTTCATTTTTTACCCCTGGCCTTAAATTAGATTTTAAATGATCTGATTAGCTTATTTCAAACACAGTATTCGAATTTGAAATAGGTTTTTTCGTCTGATTTGTTTTTTTTTTTGGCTGCGTTGGGTCTTCGTTGCTGCCCGCAGGTTTTCTCTAGTTGCGGTGAGCGGGGGCTACTCTTCATTGTGGTGCGCAGGCTTCTCCTTGTGGTGGCTTCTCTTGTTGTGGAGCACGGGCCCTAGAGCGTGTGGGCTTCAGTAGTTGCAGCATGTGGGCTCAGTAGTTGTGGCTTGTGGGCTGTAGAACACAGACTCAGTAGTTGTGGCACATGGGCTTTGTTGCTCCACGGCATGTGGGATCTTCCTGGACCAGGGCTCGAACCTGTGTCCCCTGCATTGGCAGGTGGATTCTTAACCACTGTGCCACCAGGGAAGTCCCTCCTCATCTAATTTTATTTCTTTTGTTAGTGAGGAGGAAATCTTTCTTCTCAGCATCATCACTGGCTCTATGCTGCCAAGGTTGTGGTCGTTGTCCTGATATCCAGTAGGATGCATTGAATTTAAGTTCAGGTCATACGAGGCAAAAGATACTAGCATTGGATTGGAATAATTTTAGAGCTAATCTTTAGCTATCTGGAGATTTATTTTGTCTCAATTTTCTTTAAGGAGGGTAAGTAACATATGATAAAACACATGATTTTAAATGTTTAGTGTGATGAATTTTGACAATTGTCTACACCTGTGTAGCCACTTCCTGGAAATTCCTTCACGTCCCTTTTTAATTGATTTCTTCCCCATCCTCACTCCCATAGATCAACCATTTTCTGACTTTCATAGCTGTAGTTTTGCCTCTTCTAGGGCTTCATATAAATGGATCATAGAACCTTTACCATTTGTGTCTGGCTTTCTTGACTCACTATAATGTTTTGGAGGTCCATCATTCGTGTTAATACAGGATCAATAGTTTGTTCCTTTTTATTGTATTTCATTGACCATTTGCTCCTCCGGAGATTCTGTTTTTTGAAACCTGGAGGAACAATGTTGAACATTTCCAAAAGACTTTGCATTCTGTAGTAAGCTTCCTCCTGACCTCATTACTTAATATTGTCATATTTTTACTTCATTTTGGCTATTTTTATTGAAAGAAACAAGATAATTGTTGTGTAATATAAAATGCTAAAACAGTCTCTAGCTTATGGAAAGTCTTCAATGAATGTGAGCTCTAGTGACAGCAATTAGCAGTTTACCTAATTTTGCCCCAAATACTTTTCAGTCCTAAACTTTAATGGTGTAGTAAATATGTTAGTTAAATAAGTCTCAGAAAAGTTTAATAAACTCTGTTGCGAATTGCACAGGAATTGAAATCTCTTCATCAAATCCATGAATAGGCTTTAAATATACAAAGTTATGTTCTCTTTGAAATAAAGTGGTGAGTTACATTTGTTACCACTTTATTTATAATTGCTAAACAGTGGAACCAACCTACTGTGCAATAAGAGAATTTATAAAAATTATTTTTATCAGCTTTATTGAGCATGGTTGACATACAATGACTGTGAATATTTAGTTCTGTGAATAACTGTGAAATTTGATACATTTTTACATACGTTTGCAACATGAAACCGTCACCACAACCAAGGTAATGAACATATCTATTGTCTACAGAAGTTTCCCTGTGCCCCTTTACAATTTTCCTCTTTTGCCCTATCTTTCTCCTACCCTCAGTAACCGCTGATTAGCTTTCTGTCACTACATATTAATTTGCCTTTGATAGAGTTTTAGTAAGAGGTTGTTAAAATGAGTTGTGGTACATTTATATTCTGTTAAAATAATGCTTTTGAAGAATATTTAATTATAGGAGAAGTACTCATAAACTAGGTGATAAAATGATATAAAATTATAAATATAGAATCATCTTAAATTTACGCACCCAAAATACCTTTAACATGAATAGAAAAAGGATGAAAGAAACATTAAAATGAGATGGTTATTTCTGGGTGTGTGGGATTACAGGTGATTTTATTTAATTTATACTACTTGTCTACTTTCTAAATTTAGTATAATCAGAATACATTATTTTACAGTGAGAGTAAAGTCAAAATAAAGAAATCTATGAACAAGGTGATCTGAGTCTCCAGTGAACTCTATAATGCATTTCTGCTTCGCTGAGTAAACTTTTACTTAGGGATTTAAACTGTAAATAGTTGAAATTGTGTTCTCTATGCTAAAGGAAAAATTCTGGTAAAGAGCATTTTCTTTTTCCAGGAAGTATTGGAGTGCCTTGCATATTAATATAATTTCTCTGAGTAATCATGTTAATAACTATGGTACGTAAAATAATTCCTACAGTATCTGACCGCTTGTCCTCCTGGAAGTGAACTGAAAGCATTAAGTGAGTTCTTTTGGTAATGAAGGTCACAAATCAAAAGAAGGAATATATAAGAAAAGGATTAGAACAAAAAGAGCTAAAGCCATAACTCTACGTCCCTGTTGTAATGAATCCTGTAATTTGACAAAAGTAAGCAGGTAAACAGTGGCACTTAATGAATTAATTATGAGCTGCTGTTTCTGATTGTCAGTTGGGAATAAAAACTTTTCCCTGAAATCCTGAAAGATTCAGCCAAAAAAAGCACACATAAATTAAAATAAGTTGTTAGACATAAGCAAATTATCATTGTTTTATAAATAATGTTTGTAGTAAAGCGTAATTTTTCCTCTTTAATTTTCCATAGGGCTTATAGCATGTGTAACATAAATAAAAATTATAAAGTTTGTATATTTATTTTTACTTCTCAGTTTAACAAACTAGTAATTACCTATCAAGTGTTAGTAGGCTTCTGCTCAGTGCTATGAAAATTACAAAAATGAGCAACTAGTATCCCTGGTCACAAGACACATAAAATTTAGTGTATTCTTTTGGGTGTCGTACTTAGGCTTTAAGCCAAGTATGTATTTTGAGCTTGAAGAAAACGAGTATTTACAAGTCTTATTTTCATCCATTAGTATACCAGAAGGAAGTGAAAAGTGACAGCATAGATCAATACAGTTATCAATTTCTATTAAAATTTAGTGTTTAGGTCATTAAAAAAGAATGTATTCTATAAAAAAATAAATGAAAATCACAACACATTTTTTTACTCACTTATTTTTAGTAGTGTTATTATTTACTACTTTGGGTAAGTCATTCTCCTGGAAAACACTTTTTCCAGAGGAGTAATAATTTATTATTTTGCATCCAAATTCCAGATTAGTATAGGTAAAACCAGACTGAATCTGGGATCAGGTCAGGAATTCCTAAGGCAGTTATTTCAGTCCTCAACCAAAGTGTAAACCAGTATTACACATGATGTAATACACACAAGGAAATGGCTGATACTTTGCACAGTCGGAAGGGTATGTATTGTACTTCCGCTTACCTGTGGCAATAAGGTGTGTGAGTCATGACTATGGGCAATTCTGATGCAAATGATCATGTCTTATCATAGAATTGTTCTGGAAGTTTATAAATGTGGTAAAGATATATGTCAGAAACAAAGGCATATCATGAAAGTACAGTTAATGCAATTAAACATTTTATCCTTCCTTTGTGCTTCTGGTCTGGTTTTCTTCACAAATCCTCCCACTTATTAAACTGAACTCATTTTGAAGGATGCATTAGAAAATCAAGAAACAGGAATACGATATCTCAGTAATGTCTTTAAAAAAAGATATTTCAGAGTTAAACTGCTGATGCTCTCTGAGAGCTTAATTGTATTTAAACATAAATGAAAATCTGATGACTTATATCTTTCACCTCCCCCAAACCTTTTTCTAATGTAAATGCTATTTCATATAAAACTCCTTAAGCAGAACTTGACATCTTTTAAAATCATTCACTATCATAACATAATGTAGTCTGCAAATGTTTTTCACTTTATCTGAAATGTCTGTGTGGATGAACACAGATCCTCTTGATAGCAACGACTGAATGCTTCACTCCCATTGCATAATGGAGCTAATATCACTATGAAATAAGATAATGAGCTTTCAGAATGTACAGAGCTCCCACAGACTTTTCACAGGTCAAAACAAAAACTTGGAGTAAAAATAGTGATACATCAATATTCCTTAACTGCTTATCTTTACGCAGATGATCCTATATGTATACGTTAACAGACAGGATAGTTTCAAGAATAACCTTAAATACTTGGATGTGGTTTACTGCCAAGTGACTAGAATTGAATCCCTAAATTATTTAAGTTGAAGAGATGTATAAAAAAATACTTAGTAGGATTTAAGAACTACTGGAGGTCATTTTTCACTTTCAAAATGAGTACAGTTTACTGAAAAAATAATGAAGACTGCTTTGCATTGAAAATGAGTTGTTTTCCCTTTCTAGACACATTCTGCACAAACCATTTAATGCAGTTTACTCCTGATGGTTTGCAAGGTGCTTACCCAGTTTGTAGGTTATTCAGATCCTCTGTTTCTCTTCTTTTTCTGTCTGCTTTCTACCTTCTGTTCATATTAGTGTTTTCACCATCCTAATTGGGTTGGGTGATTGAGAGGAAATGCCTAAAGAAACAGAAGTTATGTGAGTCAGTGTTTTTCTTCTTTTTTTTTAAAACATCTTTATTGGAGTATAATTGCTTTACAGTGGTGTGTTAGTTTCTGCTTTATAACAAAGTGAATCAGCTATACATATACATATATCCCCATATCTCCTCCCTCTTGCGTCTCCCTCCCACCTTCCCTATCCCACCCCTCTAGGTGGTCACAAAGCACCGAGCTGGTCTCCCTGTGCTCTGCGGCTGCTTCCCACTAGCTATCTATTTTACATTAGTTAGTATATATATATGTCCATGCCACTCTCTCACTTCGTCCCAGCTTACCCTTCCCCATCCTTGTGTCCTCAAGTCCATTCTGTACGTCTGCATCTTTATTCCTGTCCTGCCCCTAGGTTCTTCAGAACCATTTTTTTTTTTAGATTCCATATATACGTATTAACATACGGTATTTTGTTTTTCTCTTTCTGACTTACTTCACTCTGTATGACAGACTCTAGGTCCATCCACCTCACTACAAATAATTCCATTTTGTTTCTTTTTATGGCTGAGTAATATTCCATTGTATATATGTGCCACATTTTCTTTATCCATTCATCTGTCGATGGACACTTAGGTTGCTTCCATGTCCTGGCTATTGTAAATAGAGCTGCAATGAACATTGTGGTACATGACTCTTTTTGGTTTTCTCGGGGCGTATGCCCAGTAGTGGGATTGCTGGGTTGTATGGTAGTTCTATTTTTAGTTTTTTAAGGAACGTCCATACTGTTCTCATTAGTGGCTGTATCGATTTACATTCCCACCAACAGTGCAAGAGGGTTCCCTTTTCTCCACACCCTCTCCAGCATTTATTGTTTGTAGATTTTTTGATGATGGCCATTCTGACTGGTGTGAGGTGATATACCTCATTGTGGTTTTGATTTGCATTTCTCTAATGATTAGTGACGTTGAGCATCCTTTCATGTGTTTGTTGGCAATCTGTTTATCTTCTTTGCAGAAATGTGTATTTAGGTCTTCTGCCCATTTTTGGATTGGGTTGTTTGTTTTTTTGATATTGAGCTGCATGAGCTGCCTGTATATTTTGGAGATTAATCCTTTATCAGTTGCTTTGTTTGCAAATATTTTCTCCCATTCTGAGGGTTGTCTTTTTGTCTTGTTTCTGGTTTCCTTTGCTGTGCAAAAGCTTTTAAGTTTCTTTAGGTCCCATTTGTTTATTTTTGTTTTTATTTCTATTTCTCTAGGAGGTAGGTCAAAAAGGATCTTTGTGATTTATGTCATAGAGTGTTCTGCCTATGTTTTCCTCTAAGAGTTTGATAGTGTCTGGCCTTATATTTAGGTCTTTAATCCATTCTGAGTTTATTTTTGTGTGTGGTGTTAGGGAGTGTTCTAATTTCCTTCTTTCACATGTAGCTGTCCAGTTTTCCCAGCACCATTTATTGAAGAGGCTGTCTTTTCTCCATTGTATATTCTTGCTTCTGTTATAAAAAATAAGGTGACCATATGTGCATGGTGTTTTTCTTCTTAACTTTAGCAAAATGTTTTTTCCAAAAGCTGTTAGTTAAAATCAGGTTTTCCATGTACTGTTGATTTTGTTTATGGTATATGTGTCTTTCATTAACTTAGGGAATCCTAAACTTAATGGAAAAATAACAGCAGCACGATATAGTGAAAAGCTTTGAAATCAGACACAGTGGGATTCAAATCCCAGTTTGGCCATTAATAACCATGGTAAAATAATTTAATTTATTAGCCTCTATTTCTTCATCAGTTCATGGAGGATGCGATAGCTGTCATAGAGACCTATTTTGAGAATTATTAATCATTTATGTTAAAAACTGGTACATAGCATATTCACAATTTTACCTGTTGTGTTTCTCAGTTTATTAGAGCAGATTCAATACCAGAGGCACGTTACTTGATTATATTAAGATTGCCAACTATATTGTGAAAAGTGGTTATCAGAAATATCATTGACCAAAGTTTCAACACATAAACGTAATGACCCATTATTCACATAATCCTATGAAGATGGCAGTTCTAAGTCATAGAAAAGCACGCACCAGTTTTATTTAATGTATAGAAGATCTTCACGAATTAGACAAACACAGAAGAGGACATTCAAATTGATAACGCTAGAGACCTCAGTTATTCCTCAGGTTGTGTTCACTGTCAAATAGACATGTATAAAAAGATCTCACTTTATGTACCTTATGGACTAGATGTGATCCTGGAATTGGTTATATATAAAATTCCTTTTAAAAAGAAGAAATTTAAATATATTAGAAAACACTGATGTTCAGAGAAATCAGAAACTTCTGATAGATGCTTCCGAGTATATTTTTGGGTTTCTTCAAGATGCAGATATAAATCATGTCACAGAGTTTACATCTCATTCTTCCCATTCCTGCCAGGCTCTGCTTCCCAGGCCTCTCATGCTTGCCTGGGATCGAAGCAATTTCATAAACTAATTCATATCCAGGTGTAATCACTTTGTGAAGAAATCTGTCGGAAAATTGTTTTTCAAGTGTGTTATAGTTTTTTTAAAAAATTTTATTTATTTTTGGCTGCATTGGGTCTTCACTGCCGTGCGCAGGATTTCTCTAGTTGCAGCGAGCGGGGGCTACTCTTTGTTGCTGTGCGCGGGCTTCTCACTGCGGCGACTTCTCTTGCTGCAGAGCATGTGGGTTGTAGGCATGCAGACTTCAGTAGTTGTAGTGCGTGGGCTTAGTAGTTGTGACATGTGGGCTCAGTAGATGTGGCTCGTGGGCTCTAGAGCACAGGCTCCGTAGTTGTGGCGCACGGGCTTAAGTGTGTTATAGTTTATTTAAAGTTATTTTAAAAAATTCAGAGAACACAGGGCTTAGTTCCTTTAATGTAAAGGACACAACTGCATTAGCTAGTGTTGAATTGTTAAATGGAGTTGAACCGTGAATCAGGCAGGAGGTGGTGTTGACTGGGAGAATCATGCTGCAGGAGAAGGTTGCTCTACCATCTATCATCAACGACACAAGAAGAGTTCATTGTATTTTCCAGATAAGGAATTGAAATGCTGAGAGACACAGAAAAGCCAATGGAGTGACTCAGTGTGGTTGAGGGGCCTTTTTTTTTTTTTTTGTAATAAATTTATTTATTTATTTTTGGCTGTGTTGGGTCTTCGTTTCTGTGTGAGGGCTTTCTCTAGTTGCGGCGAGCGGGGGCCACTCTTCATCGCGGTGTGCGGGCCTCTCACTATCGCGGCCTCTCTTGTTGCGGAGCACAGGCTCCTGACGCGCAGGCTCAGTAGTTGTGGCTCACGGGCCCAGTTGCTGCGCGGCATGTGGGATCTTCCCAGACCAGGGCTCAAACTCGTGTCCCCTGCATTGGCAGGCAGATTCTAAACCACTGCACCACCAGGGAAGCCCGAGGGACCTTTTTAAAGTAAAACTTCTGTTTTCTCAAATTACTGTACATACACCCCCTATTTTAACTGGAAAAAAGGGCAAATGTGTTTTATCATTCTTGATAGTGATCAACTGAGCACATAATGAAGGATTAGCTTAATTATTGATCACTGTAGGGAGTGTCATTCATAAATAATCCACTTTCACTAAAGCTGTGTGCTTCCCCCATTTTACCCTGTATTTTTCAGGTTACTAAAAGAAAAATCACTTACTGACCCTTTGACCAGTTTATTAACTATCTCTTACAAATGTTGCCAAGTTTCAGCTGGATGGATAAGTCATAATGAGATTGAAGACTCACCATCATCCTAAGTGCATATTGGACATAACTGTTTATTTAACAAGAGAATTATAGCACATTCAGTGGATTAATGGCAGGAGAGTATATCTGGAGCATAGTCAGGTAGAAACACCTCTGAGTAGGCTCTGGGGAGAGAGAGCAGAAAGAGAGGTGAGATTGTGCTGTATTTAGCTATTCTTGATTTTTGGCCTGAATACTAAAGCTATTTCTTTAATGAACATTTCGGTTAATTAAGAAACGTCATTTAAAGTTTGGTAATCTTTGTGTAAACTTCAAAGAAGTGAAAACGGCAACATAAAGAAAATGAATTTCAGGAAAGTCAACTTAAGTAAACTTAAATAAATTATAAGAAGAGGATCTATAAGAATCCATGTAAACGAGATTATTTCTGAAAGCAACACTGGTAAAAGTAGCAAGAGGACAGGAAAGCAGGATGAAACCTGGGTAGCTACGCAGAGCTGCAGATTTAAAAGGCCCCAAAGAGTAAGGATTAGAAAGGAGTATTAGACCAGAAACAGGGCATATCAGTGATGGCATGTAAGAATAAAACCAGGAAACCTGTGGTGAATAGAACTGAAAAAACCAAAATTGACAAAAAAAAAATTCTTTAGGTATGTATGAGGTGCAGGGAAGACTGAGCAAAACATATCCTCTATTAGATGCAAAGAAAAAGAGATATGGTACCAAAACAGAAAGCAGAATTCAGTTGTTATTTAAGAAAATTTAACCTTCGTGATAGAATATAGTGTATAATTTGGAAAATGGAATCGGAAACTGTGGTTGAAGGGCAGGGAAACAAACTAGACTTGCCAGGGAGTGGTCAAACATCAGTTAAACAGATCCTGATGACATTCAAATTAGAATGCCAATTATTGATGATTCTGGCCCTGAGGTGCTAAAAATAACACCTTTTTGTTACAGTAGAAAACTATTCTTAGTGATTTTTAGATCACTGTGAACTCTTAGTGCCTGCTTCATTATGCTTTATGTCAAAGGACACAAATGAAATTTTTTTTTTATTATGAACGTAGTTCCTGGTCTTTTTTTTAAGTGCCTTATTTTTATAGCTTTTTCCTTTGTAATCTAGTGTGACTCCCCATTTTCCTGTATCAGCATACGATGGGACAAAAGCTCACCTCATTTAAAGTGACTTGTGTTCACAGTAAGCATTATAGATCGGTCTCAAGTGAGAAAAGCCAATCTGTGTGTCCCAAAGCTGCCAGGGCATCAGAGAGGAGTGGGCCAAACGATGAACCCGGGACAGCACCCGTCTTTAAAAACATTTTTTTAAATTATAGTTGATTTACAATATTATATTAGTTTTAGGTGTTTTAGTATAGTGATGCAGTATTTTTACAGATTATACTCCATTATAAATTATTACAAGATAATGGCTCACACTCCAGTCTTATTTTTAAAAAGCAAACGTCTTATTTGGATCAATTAAAGAAAATATATAATATATGCTATTTTAAAAAATTATATAATCCTCCCTTCTAAAGACAGCTTTTTATTATGTCCATAACAGAATACAATGTACAACTTTATATTCTACAATTACAGGGATTTGAAGAACCTGGCAAGCTTCCGTGAAAAGCTGCAAAGATTACTCATCAGTAGCTGAATAATGCCTATACATGTAATTTAATATTGATATGTATTTGCCCTTAAGATGTCTGAGAATGAATCAGTCTCGTGGAGGATAACACATGTTACCTGAAGGCAACTAGGTTTGCTAGCGGTGAAACTGCTAGTGGTGGAAGTTTGGTTGAATATATTTAGCTTCTGGTAAAGGTCTACACTTCATCTAGAAGCTCTAGAGGAAGGTTCACACCGGTTTTTAAAGTAGTTCCTATGCCATAAAAGCAGCACATTGAGAAGTGTGCATTCCTGTCTGGTTGGTTCTCCCGTGACTTTGGCCAGGACACTCCAACTTTCTGTCCTCATGTTGCCCTAGGCTACGTGCCCATGAAGGACTCTCTCAGGCACTCTGATTCGCTTTTGAATTCTCTCTTTGAAAATTTGTGGTAAAGGATGTACATAAAAGATCTAAATGTACCAGACCTTTGTGTGTGTGTGTGTATTATCTATCTCCATATTCTTAAGGGGAAGTTGAATGAGGAAATGTGGATAGCAGATCTATTACCATTTTCCTTTGGCACGTAGGTTAATGGTTTGAACACATTTCTAAGTAGATGCCTCAGACATTGAAGATGTCCCTCAGTAGGAAAGTGATTAAGTTATGGGACATCCTTGTGATAGCCAGTCTGCTAAATAAAGAATATCTGGACACAAAATAATGTGAGCAATGCACATTCCATTTTAAAAATTACACACACACACATGCACACACACAGGGTCTGGGTGAATTTGTACCCAGTGTCAACAGTGGCTGTCCTTTGATGGAGGGATTATAGGTGACTATTTTTGCACTTAGGGAAAAAACCCCAGTAAATATTAAAAAAAAAAATCACCTATTAGTTTTCTAGGGCACTGTAACAAATTACTACAAAGTGAGCGGCTTGCAACATTAGAACCTTATTGTCTCACAGTTCTGAGGTCAGAAGTCTGAAATCAGGGTGTCCAAGGGCTGTGATCTCTCTCTGAAACCTGTAGGGGAGAATACTCCTTTGCCTCTTCTGGGTTCTGGCATTTGCTAGCCATCCTGTGTCAAAAACAAGCAAAGTATTTAATTTTGAGAATTTTATAATATTTACATAAATTTTAGTTCTACTATGATAACCACTAGTATTCAAAAATTCTGTTTTGGGTCTTCCCTGGTGGTCCAGTGGTTAAGAATCCACCTTCCAATGCAGGGGACATGGGTTCCATCCCTGGTCGGGGAACTAAGATCCTACATGCCACAGGGCAACTAAGCCTGCGTGCTCCGGATCCTGTGGGCCACAACTAGAGAGAAGCCCGTGCACCACAACGAAGATCCTGCATGCCGCAACTAAGACCTGATGCAGCCCCCTGCCAAAAAAAAAAAATCCTGTTTTAAATTTTAGTAGGTTATGTATACTAAACTTTAAAAATATAATGGGCTTCCCTGGTGGCGCAGTGGTTGAGAGTCCGCCTGCCGATGCAGGGGACACGGGTTCGTGCCCCGGTCCGGGAAGATCCCACATGCCGCGGAGCGGCTGGGCCCGTGAGCCATGGCCGCTGAGGCTGTGCGTCCGGAGCCTGTGCTCCGCAACGGGAGAGGCCACAGCAGTGAGAGGCCCACGTACCGCAAAAAAGAAAAATAAATAAAAATAAAAAAAAATATAATCAGTGGTGTTGACCCTTATTAATGGATTTATCGCTTGAGGAATTTCCAACCAGAATACATAGACTAAATGCACTTGATAAAATGTCTGTTTCTAAGTTTGTTTTCATCGGTATTAGTGAGTACGCAATATTGCCATGGTAAGGGCTGCATGAGTATAAGGCCACATGCTTAGTGGTGAGGGGAACAGGTCCTGGGTTTGCATTCCACTCCATCACCTGCTAGCTTACTGGTCTTGGCCAGGTGGGTAGCCATTCTGAACCCGTGTTTCTCAACTGTAAAGTTGAGAGGCCAATACCCATCTGAAAGGTTTATTTTGAGAATAAAATGAGATAATTTATCTAAACCACTTGGCACACTATCTGGTGCTTAGTAACTTTTCAGTGAAGGGAGGTGATGAATAATAATGTTAGTATTAAATAATGTCAGATAATTTGAGATTTAGCGTAAGCATCAGTTTTAGAGTGGCAGAACCATCTGTTTTATTTGCATTCATTGATTCAACAATGCATTAAAAGGCCAAGGCAAGGATAGGGAATGAGACAATTTGTCTTTAATTGGCTGGTGTGCCATGTTTGGGAAAAAGCCCTTTATATTAATTTCAAAAGATAAGTATAACAGGTAAGTGTCAGAGAAGGTAGAGACTTTTAAAGCCTTCAAATTGTCCTCAAGTAATGTCAACTTGATGGTAAAGTGTTCCTACTATACTTTAATTTTCATTTATTAGTGACCGTGATTTCACTACTTGACTTGGTGTAACATCAGCAAAATGTCAAGGATCCTTCTAATGTTCTTACTTGTAGTATTAAATAATTTTCTGAGTAAAGGAGATGGCCTCATACAAATCAATGAAAAAAAATGAGAGTTCTAATAGATGAACAGATAAAGATAATGAATAGATGACTCACAAAGGAAAACTGGAAAATAACCATGAGAAGAAAAATGTTCTCTGTAATAAGGGAAGTAGAAATTAATACAGCAAAGCGTCTATTTTATTTCTTGCCTATTGTGATAGGAAAACTTTTTGCTACAGAGAATTGGGATCTAGTGAAATTAATTAGTCACCTAGAGTATTGATGGCAGTAAAATTGGTGCAACCATTTCCTCTCAGTTTGAGAATATGTATCAGGGGCCTTAAAGTTGGGAAAAGGTATATGCAGGAAATGTTCATCAAAATGTTATTGAAAATTGTGGAGACTGGAACAATGTTAATGTCAGCTACCATGGTTAAATTAATATTTTAGTTATATATTGTGTAGTCAACATGTATATTACTTATATACACATATATATTCCAATAGTAGTGTTGAGAAAAACAATATAAAGTTACATGTACACCATAATTAAAGTTTTATAAAAATATGCATAAAAAAAACTTGAAGGAAAAGCCCAAATTGCAGTTGTGATTACCTAAGAGATTGACTGTTGAGCAGATATATTCTTGCCTTGTGGACACGTTTATCTTGGCCTCCAGGGCAAAAGCTGAATGCTTAAATAGGTATTAATGAGCCCTAGATTCAGCAGTAGGCGAGGATGAAGATGTCAAAGGTTAATACACATTTTGACTGGGATGATGTATACAATGAAAATTCATGTCCATGCTATTCTGGCAATTTTTCCTTTAAAAAAGTTTGAGGATGTTTTTTTAAAGCTAAGAATAGTAGTAATTTTTAATAATGAAAAACTGACAACAGAAAAAAGGTTTCTATATATACCAAGTACTTCCATTTTCCGTGGCCAACAACATAAGTACAGTTAGTTTATCTTGGTCTGTAATTTATCATACTACTTTTTTGTCAAAACATATGAGACTTAGGATTGCGTTTAATCTTCCAGCCGTGTTCCCCTGAATAAATAGAGTTGTAAACATACTACATTGTTTGGTGAATAAGTCATTGAGTCATGAGAACTTTTTTTTATGTTCACCGAAGACCTCCTCTAATCCAAATGCAAAGGTTTTCAGTTACTGTTATGGACGGAATGTTTATGTCTTCCCCAAATTCATAAATTGAAGCTCTAATTCCCAGTGTGGCTATATTTGGAGATGGGGGCTCTGAGGAAGTAATTAAGGTTATATGAAGTCATAGGGGTGGGGTCCTGGTCTGATAGGATTAGTGTTATAAGGGGAGACACAGAGAACTGGAACTCTCTCTCCTTGCACTGACACACCAAAAGGAAGGCCATGGGAGCACGTAGAGAGGAGGTGGCTGACTTCAGCCCAAGGGGAGAGCTCTCACCAGATACCAGCCCTGCTGGCACCTTGATCTTGGACTTTCCAGCCTCCAGAGCTGCGAGAAAATAAATTTCAGTGTGTGGTATTTTGTTACAGCAGCTCAAGCAGACTAATACAGTGACCTTTGAAAGGATCAGGCACATAATTTCTCCTTCCTTTAAATATGCCTTCCTTTCCGCTTCCACGAAGCTACATTCTCACGATTTTCCTTCTGTTTCTGTCTTCTCACAATATGGAGTCATCTAACAATCTGTAAAATACCTAACACAGATCTAGTGAACTTTTTTATGTAGAAAGTACTATTCTGAATAATCACAGAAGCCTTTGAGGTAGGTAGGGTTATTGTCCCTGTTTCACAGGTGAGTAAACTGAGACACAGAGAGGCTAAGTGACTAACCCAAGTTACACAGTAAGAGGGAGACCTGGGACTAGAACCCGGTCCCCTGGTTTCAGAGCCTGGTGCTTTACCACCGCACCCCGTTTCTTAACAGTGCCCCTCAGTGGCTGAAAACCCAGAGGTGGCTCAGCGAGGGCAGGCATTGCTATGAGAAACCCAGAGAGTGAAAGGTACATGGCTTTCTGATTGGGTGACGTGATAGGAAGATACGTTTTTAGAACCCCTGGAAGACCCATGGGATCGAGTATGACTTTTTACAACTAAATTTCAGAATGGGAGAGCCGAATTCCTGGTGCTGTTTCCAAACAAGGTCCTGCTGATTTAAGGCAGCACTGGCCATGTGACGGTCAAAGGAGACAGCAGGGTTGGTTTTGAGAGCATGGATAGCCAGCTTCACTAACTAGGAGACATTGGGTTTGTTTCTGAACTTCAGGTCCTGACCTTCAGTTGCTTACAAGGTGATACATCGTACTGTCCCATTCATAACTCATTCGGTACTTAAATGGAAAACGTATAAAGGCTTTTAGCACAGTACACAGCATAAATGCAGGCAAAGTATAGGATTGATGTTCTCTCATGGAAATAATGGTGACTGACCAGGAACCCAGAGGCAGGGAGCTTTAAGCAGGTCAGTTTTTCCTGAGAAAATTCCTTCATGTCACTCCCACATATGGCAAAAAAAAAAAAAGGCTTCCACTTATTATCTGGGTAACCTTTGACAGTAATTGAACCTCTCTGAACCTCAGTTCATTGATCTGTTAAACAAGGATAATGACATTTACTTTGATGAAGATTAAAGTTAGATAACAATGTCTTTAATCGCTAACCTACTTTCTTATTTCTTTAGTATTTGAAGCAATTTAGTAAATGTTAGTAAATGTTATGGAAAGGTCTTTGGCTGTGAATTTTTCCAGTTTTCATTTTATGGCCACCTTACCTGGAACTCTGTTTCTTCTTTCTGCCATTCAATGGGGTCATGAAATTATAGAGATTTTAACTCCCCAAAGTTTAGAAATTAGGGGAAGTTTATCAAAGAAATGATATCCTGAAAAATAAGGAGAAAAAGGATTATAAAACAGAATGTAAGCTGGCAGGAAGAGATATTTCCATTGTTTTAAAATGAGTCAAAACTGAGTAGAAATAAGTATCAGCACTGACATTTCAGAAAGCAATGAAGTATTTGCCCAGAGACCTGTGAGATAATTTGTCATTTTGGACTTTTCAAGTAGGACTTAGAAAAGCACAAGTGAGCAGTTGGCTGACTTGGGAAACTGATTGGTGTTCTCAGAGAATCTGTTTTCTTCATTCAGTGGAGGTAACCTTAACAAGAACCTTAAAGGGTCATATTTTGTGACAACGTTTTTTATTTCAGGAGGAAAACGATGTTCATTACCTCTTGAATTTTTCTTGGTGTCTTACGTGATGAATTATTTGAGTGCGAAGAGACTCAAAAAATCACTTCATAAAAGCCCGTACCCTTGAATAGGATTATATATAAACCGGACCTGACGGATGGATCAACTTAACGAAATAGACATCTTCGAAGACCTACTGTGAGCCAGGCACTTGATCAGCAGTACATGAGGTACAGAGGGGAAAACAGCACCGTCCTTTCTTTCTAGGAACAATGAAGACAGGAACAGGAGTGAAGGGGGACAGGATCTTACAAAGTTACCCTGGTACCAAAGCAGTAAATACTATAAATTACTGGTTTATACAGAGTGCTCTGGGAACATCGAGGAAGAACTGGATATTCTTAGGAAGAATAGAGAAAGCTTCACGAAGTATGTGACACGTGAGCAGAAATCTGGAGGCTAAAGGCTATATCAAGTGAAGGAAACAATTTGTATAAAGGTATAAAAGCTATCAGAGAGAATAAAAAACTGAGAATTGCATAGCAAGAGCAGCAGAATTTTGGTGCATGTCTTTCTTTCTCAGGCAGGTGATGGTATCAGAAACTCAGAACAATATCTGCTCTATCTACTATCCTCTTTGGAAAGAACTCCAGAACCAATCTTTTCGTTCCCCCAACTGCCACTGCCCTAATTGTCAAGGGGTAGAAGATGAAGGGTTGGCTAAAGCTTAAATTCATTTATCTCTAGGTTGGTTCTTGACAAACATGGACACTTGTTAGTCTTACCAGCCTTTGGAAAGAATCATCATGTAATTCTTACTCCTTTTTCCATCTCGTCTGCGTTACACAAGTCTGGATGTTCCTGGAGCTGTGGCAGATTGGACAACGGTTTTGGCCCTTTTCTCCGAACCGTTTTTAATTTCCCTGATTTTGTGGAATATGACAATCTGTGAAAAGAAAAATGACCTCCTTTCAAAAAAAAGAAAAGCTATTGGCCGTCCAGCATGAGGACCTGGTATGCCTCTGTGGTTGCTTGGCTGCTGTGAGGAGTAATAAGAGATGAGGCTGCAGGAGAAGGTGTGGAAAGGATTTCAAAATGGGTGGTTTCTGTTTGGGAGATGGAGTGGATCTAGGTTTGGGCAAAAAGAAGAAGGAGTGGGTTTGAGGAGAGAAAAGCTACCATGGCTTTGTGTAGTTTGAAGTATGTATTGGGGAGAGCAGAGCAAGAAGAAAAATGAGAAGCTTGAACTCTTGGAAGGAAAGGCCAAGGAAGAAACCCGTGAATAAGACAGAGAAAGTAGGAAGGACTGGAGAGGAACCATCCTAGAGGTAGGAAGAGAACCGGGAAAGTGTAGCATGAATGAATCCCAGAGAGAGCATTTGAGGAGGGAGCTGGTGGCATTAGCACAAACTAGGGGGAGATTAAGTGGGATGAGAAGTGAGAGTCCAGTAGGTCAGGGTCACTGGTGACATTGCCGAGAATGACTTCTCAAAAGCCGGGCTACTTTGGAATGATGAGTGGGGGGTGGGAGGTGAAGAAGTGGAGGAAGAACACATCCCTTTGCTGGTCCTTTGGCAGAGAAGAGAAGAAAGGAGGGCGAGAGAGTTCTGCGGGGACGGTGTGGAGTGCAGTAGATACAGAAGATTTGCACATGTTTGTGTTTGATCTGAGAGCTGCAGCCAGGAAGGGAGCAGGTGAGGAGGATACAGAGAGGGAGAAATTTACAGAGGAGGTTTCCAGAGGAGGTGACAGAGTCTGGGGTCAAGAGCACACATGGGAGGATTAGTTCTTGAAGAAGCGGGACACATTTTCCTCTAAGACAAGAAGGAAAGACACAGAGACCAATGAAGGTGAAAAAGAGGAGAGTGGATTCTGTAAATGCCTTGCTTTCTAAACTCTCTTACCAAAGGGAGCATTTGCTCCCAGATGCTAGTGTTTGCTAACATTTATTTTATTTTATTCTGTTTTATTGGAATTGTTTCGGGTTTTTGGTTTGTTTGCATTTTAAAGGAAATGGAGGTATCATACCGATAAATCTTGCAGGTTTGCAGAAATCATACATCGTCCAAGCTCTAGAATGTGCTGATCTGGAAATGGTTTACTTAGGGGGAGAGTTCCTGGCCACATCTTTTCAATATGTTTCTCATACAATCAACCTTCGATCAGAATTGAGGAATTACTTAAGGGATTGACTGGTGTTTGTATCTTATTGGTTATACCATAATTTGTAATAATAATAATTTTAGGAGTCATTAAATACATGTACTATACAAAATAAAGAGAAAATAGTACATTAGCAAGGAACCCAAAGCTGCAGATATTATTAGAATAGAATATTAACAGTCTACTAGGTTGAACCATTTGACCATTTTTGGTCTACAGAAGTAGCAGTTTCATACAATTCAGTGTGATGATAATGTCAAACTTATGAGAATATCTGAACAAATATATCCTTCCAATGGACACTAATGTGAGTCAGTCTCCATAGTGGGAGGAGCCAGGACTATGGCCCCAGAAAGGACCAGGAACTGTTCCCACCTCCATCTCTTACTAGCTGCATGACCTGGGGCACGTTATTTCATATCTTTGAGCTCTCATTTCCATTTAAAAACAAATAAATTTATTTATTTATTTTTGGCTGCGTTGGGTCTTCGTTGTTGCGCACGAGCTTTCTCTAGTTGCGGTGAGCGGGGGCTACTCTTTGTTGTGATGTGCAGGCTTCTCATTGCGGTGGCTTCTCTTGTGGCAGAGCACGGGCTCTAGGTGCACAGGCTTCAGTAGTTGTGGCTCGCGGGCTCTAGAGCGCGGGCTCAGTAGTTGTGGTGCACGAGCTTAGTTGCTCCGCAGCATGTGGGATCTTCCTGGGCCAGGGATCGAACCCTTGTCCCCTGCATTGGTAGGCAGATTCTTAACCATGGCACCACCAGGGAAGCCCTCGTTTCCATTTTTAAAATGTGATAATGATAGTACCTAACGCGTAATGTTTTTATGAGGAGTAAATGAGCTAATTTATGCGGCTCTTAGCAACATGCCTGACACGTAGTAAACACTCAATAAACAGCTAATAAAATGAATCTATGTAGCTATATGAAATTTTAGTAGAAGCAGCTTGTTGGTAGTAGAGGATATTGTGTGTAATGAAAATGCTGAATTGGTAGAAATTAACATACACTAAATCTGGTGATATTTATAGCTTTTTAAAGTCCTTCTGAACAGGTTAAATTAATACGGTTGCCCTGGGCACCTAGAGATAATGCTGCTGTGCTGATCAGTGTGTGGATGACGACTTCGTTTATAATATTCGTTATGTGCCAGACGCTCTCTGAACAGAGCTCTGGGGTTATTTAAAGGTTGGTTTTACTTACTGTGTTATTGAGGGCTATTTCCTTTATTTAAAGAGCTCCAAATTGTCCATTTTCTTATATTCCTGACCATGGACGCTTCATATTATATAGGAATATTTAGAAATGTGGTGATTAATTTCAAGAAGACCTAAATTCTTCTACCAGGTTCCTTTCTCCTGTGACCATGAGTTCATTTAACATTCATTTACTTTGGTTATTTATTGGAAAATGAGAATGACAGCTTTCCTTCTAGCTTGGGACTATTCTGAGGACAACTAAGGGAAAACTGTGGTATTTAAGCATTTATTTAGTCAACACTTTTAAATTTATTCTCTGATAAACACTGTATCTGATTTCTGTTCTCAGAGGGAATATAATCTAGTAGGGTAGACGGATACACAGACAGTTGAACTTGGGGTGGTAAAAACAATGAAAGGGGCATGCAGGCATGCAGTAGAACCCAGAGGACTGGGCTATCACTGGGGGCTTTTTAGAAAGGGATGTGGTACTTGAGGCTGGTATAGGTTCAGAATTTCAAGAAGCAGAAATTTCTTTTTCCTACAATCTAAAGCTATGATACCGAATCCTAGTTTGAATGTCTTCATTTCCTTTAAGTTTAATTCCTAATTCCTTGAATTTAATTTTATGAATATATATTTGCCAAATAACACTTCTAGTCACTGGAACAAGGGTCACGTCATCTTTCATTTCAAAAATGTCGTTGAGTGTCTATTATATGCTGAACATTATGTTGGGTGCTGCTTGAAATATGGAAAGAAGTGGTTAATAATGTTTGCCCTTAAGAAGTTATGGCCTAGTTAGGGATTCTAATGCATTACGGCAGAATGAGATAAGTACTCCTATAGGGATATGGGTAATATCTATATGAGGCTGAGATAATGAAATGTCCATAGCATATGTGAGGTTTCATAGAATAGATAGTAGGATTTTATCTGGATCTTTGCAAGTGAATGGGACATAGAAGTGAATTGAGCTTCAGCAAAGGCAGGGAAGCATGAAATTGCATAGATTCTCTGAATAGTAGGGATGACTAGAGGGTAGTGATTTTGAAAAGATGAAGTGGGGGAGTAGATTGGAAAAGGAGATGGGGCTAAAATTTAGGGGTTTTACCCTTTGTAGCCTCTGCTAAGATCTCTACTATAGAGTTCTTTTTTCTCTTGAGAGTGAAGGATCTAAAAAGCTGTTTTACTATACTTTAGATAGAGGAATAACACCAGACTCAATGATCAGGTCCTTAGCAGAACCTTTAAGAATAGCACTGGTTGCAGTGTGATTTGAAAGCTTGGGGAGGAGAGATGAGATAGGAGGCTACTGCCCAAATACCCTGAATGGGTGATAAGAGACCTTTAATTCAAGATTGATGAAGAAAGCAGGTATTGAAATCTTCCCTTCCCACACAATACTCAGAGAAATATGTAAAAGAGAAGATATTATAAAGCCAATAATTATATATCTCTGCTAAAAGAAGAAAGTAGATGAGGTTAAGTGTAAGAGCACAAGGGAAGATTATTTCACATAAAAGATGAAGTCAGTAGGGAATTATAAAGACCTGGGAAAGAATTCCATCCTGAAAGAATTCACAATTACTTAACATACACAGGATTTGCTCCTGAGGAAATAGAGATAATTGAATAGTCTGAAAAAGACGGTAAAATGAAAATATTGAACATCTTCAGGGCGATAAATGTCTTCACGCTTATAAAACCAAAACAAGTATTTGTAAAATAAGAATAGACATTCAGATATCTTGGAAATAAACAATAAAATTATTAAAATGAAATCATAGCTGATAGACTACATAATAGCTTGGACGCAGCTTAATAGTAAACCAGTGATTTAGAAGATAAACCTAAAAAATTTCCCCAGCATACAGCAGGGATAAAGCTATGGAAAAATGATAGAAAATTTAAAATTTAAGAGACATGGAGGATGAATTCATGAACTCCAACATCCATATAATGGTATGAAGATACGGAAGGTAAAAAGACAAAAAATGGAGGAGAAGTGGAGTATGGGAATACAAAAGAATGAACTGAATCATTGTCTTGAATGGTTGAATATATGAGAAACTTGGAGCACTTGTCAAATGTTTGGATATAGAGTGTGAAGCTGGAAGAGTTGAAGAGGCTCCTAAGGGGAGTAAACAGGTGGTGATGTTACTGAGTTTAGGAAGAAAAAGAAAGTTGTGGGTAAATTATATTTCAATTAGGTTTGGAAATTCAGGAGAAATAACTCTGTGGACATGCTCATCCAGTACTAGAAACCAAGTCTGGAACCTCAGAGGAGAGGCAGGGAAGAGATCACAGAGGCAGTACTTGAAGGAATTCAAGTGCATAATATAATGGAAAATGTGCTAAAATGTGCTATTTGATATACAATTGTTGTACTGTATGGTTTTACTTTATTAAATCAAAGTTGATGGTGGTACAAAGAGGTCTGTCTCATTAAAAATGTATCACAGGGAAGATGAAAAGCAATGTGTTTTGTTATCTGGCAGTTCTTTTTCATATTTTGTGTTTGGATTATGTTGTTTGGTTTATGTTTGATATGTTAATTAACCATTATGTTTGATTTTTATTAATGCTTTCCCATATACACAGTAATATGGCTTTTCTTGTTCTACCAGCACTCTCTTTCCAAAAGAAATGTGTTTAAATCATCATAGCTACTAAATTGCTCAAAAAAGCATTCTTACCCCCAAATCTGATGTATATAACATATATACAACCTAATTTTAGGATTTCACCCCACACTGAATAGAACTTTCTTCATCAATTCTAAAGAAAACAGGAGAGAGATTGATTTTATGAAGTTGCGCTTTTGGGTTTGGAGTAAAATGCTGCTTTCATGGGACAGTGGGCCATTTCTGTGCCATTTCAATGCATTTGGTATGTAAGTCTTTCTGAGATAGTTTTTTAAAAAACCAGACCAGTACACAGTATATATATATATATATATTTTTTTGGTGCCTCCTCAGGTGGTATGTTCCAAAAATGCCATCGAAATAATAGTAGAGGATTAATTTATAATGACATTTAATGTATCCAAAGCTTAATAAAAAACCCTTTTTTTCCCCTCTAGCCTTGGAATATATCATTATTAAACTACCACTGCATGACATGATGTACTTAGATCATTCTGCTGTGGTAAATTCTTCTCAGCAGAAGTTCTGAATCTGCCAGTGTTGACAGTTCTTTATTCCAAAGTGTAGCTGCTGGCAGGGGTCCTTTTAGGAGAAGAGTTTAGATCTATTACCCACAAGTTCTTAAATATGTATAAAACTGGGAAAACATTTTATGGTCTGGTTGGCCTTCTAAGATACGTGGTTTGGGTACCGGGGAACACAATTCTTAGTCTTCCGCGGTGCCCTAGGGATGATTCCCAGTGTTTTCCTATAACTGCTGCTAATATCAGCACATTGAGGCATCGTCCCCTGGTCTTGGGGAAAAGTAGCTTCGCCCGGGATTAGGCTTTCTGCTCAGACTTGCTTTGTGAATCCAGAAAGCACCCAGGAGAGGTAGCCTGTCCATCTACTTCTTTGTCACACTCGCCCCAACTGTGTTTTATATGCGCGTGAAACGTACTCTTGCAACAGAGGGATGCACGCCTTCCAAGGGTGCTAATGCGTGGATAGTTCACAGGATTTGCAGTAACATGCCACTTTCAAGATGATCAACTTCCACATGTATTCTTTTCTAAAACTGCCTGAGAAAGTGTCTGCGTTGCACATTTCTTCCCTCACTTTACAGAGAAGGGCCCTCTGATGTGTAAATATAGTACATTTGCTCCAGCATTAGAAACCTCCCATGCCTCAAAAGAAAAAAAAAAGGGATAATTAGAAATATTCATTTTGAAGGAGGACTCCTTTAATGATTAATCAAGGAAACTTAAACCTGGTGGATTTCTTGCCTTTCTGCGTCTTACATATAATTCTGATAAGGGTAAGCTGGGCCTTGTGCATAGGTGAGTGGGGCCGGTTCTTTTAAAAATCTGTGTTTTCCAGGACTACCAAAGTTTTAAAGATACATTGGATAAAACCACAAATATATATTTCATGTGGTTCTTTTGGATTCAGTGCAGCTTTCAATATGATAGTTAAAACCTATTTTATCAAAGCATGTCATGAAATTAGATTTCAAAGTCGATCCTCATCTTATTTTGTCTTATAAAACATTTAACATTTCATATCTCCTCCTAACAAAAAATTAATTTTTAAACTTATGATGAGAATTTTGGGGTGACAGTTAAAAAATGTGTAAAGGAGGTGCATATTTTTTTCAAAATTTGTATAAGGGGAATGCAAGCAGAGTATTTTGAATAACACTGAAAAAAGGCCTCCTTGAACATCACCTGGGATTCTCCGGAGGCCTCAGTTGGCCCGTTGTTCATACAATCTTACCTCTTCTGGTGGATTATTCTTGCTGCTTTTAAAGCCCCACTGTTCACCCTGTGTTTCCTCTGGGATATCTCATCCAGGAGGACTTCTGAAGCTCACTGCTAGTTGATGGAAGGCAGTGTCAGAGGGCAGCCTTCCCAGAGACAGTTGGTTCTTTCCAGAGCTTCTCTTTTGTGGTACCAAGTTCCAGAAAGGGTATGTGACTAGTCAAGACTGCTGGTTGTGCTCTGGTAACAAATGATACCAACATCTCAGTGGCTTACAACAGCCAAGATGCATTCCTTGCTCATTCTGCATGTGCACATATGGGTCGGCTGTGATTGTGTTTCTGTTATCTTCACTTGAGAATTCAGGTAGATGGATCAGCCTCTGTTTGGGAAAGAGGGGAGGGGGCCAACCACAGGTTAGGTCCCAGAGCTTTTGCCTGGGGTGTCATGGCCTTCAACTCACTTTTCATTGATCAGAGCAAGTTCATGGGCCAAACCTGGTGTCAGTGGGGATGAAGAATATGGTCCTTTCTTAGGGAGGGCCAGCCAATATTATCAAAGCAAAATTTACACTGGGCAGAGTTAAACAGGCAGGGAAAACTTTATTCAAGGCTATTGAGATAGGAGAAAGAGACCCGAACATAGTCTGCAGGCATTTCCGCTGAAACAAAGGGCAGGAGTTGTGGGTAGGGGATCATTGGCCAGCTGTGTTTGTTAACTGGTCTTACAAAAGGAGAAGTAAATTTTCCCATATCTTCATGACAGGAGGTCCTTTTACAACGAGGAGCAATGCACTCACTGACTTTAGCCTCTACCCTCCCCCAGAGGCTGGGAGAAGGGGCCCTGTCTTCCCTCATGATTACATTTCAAAGAGATGGCTCCCAGGCCCTGGAGAAAACATTCCTGGGTTTCAAAACTGGCAGGAGGCTTTTAGAAAGGTTTACATCTCAAAGTGGCAGAGAAAGAACTTACAGTTACAAGTTTTCTAAACTAAATGTGTGTAAGTAACAGAAGGTCAGGGGCCTAGAGTCAGTAAGAAGCCTGTGTAAAGTTTATTGAAGCTGAGGAGAATGTTAAGGCCATCTTGGTGAACAATAACACAGTCTCTTAGTGTAGAGCATGTGTGTGTATGTGTGTGTGTGTGTGTGTGTGTGTGTGTGTGTGTGTGTGTGTGATTTGCTTGATGATAAACAATAGGAATCAATACTAACTGCCATAAGCAGAAAAATGCCTTTTTTATAAACTATTGGGGGCTCACAGAATTGATGGGAGTTGAAGAACCAGATCTGAAAAACATGCATGGCAGATCATGAGATGGTAGCCCCCCATCTTTTGGCAGGGACAATACAGCCAGAACTTTGCCACCACTGGGCAGAGATGTGACCACCACCATTCACTGCTGTAGCTGCTGGAAATAAAGGCTGGGCACTCCTTCAGTTTTGGTCCAGAGCCAAGTCTGGCTTGGAATATCTGATTGGCAGAGCCAAGGCCACACACCCTGGGTAACGAGGGGGGGGGTTATCTCTCTCACACACCCTGGCCTTGGCCCCTGAGTGATGGGGAGGGAGTGAGCCCCAACGTGGGCTTTGGTAATGGGAAATAGGGTAATGAGTTCCACCAAGACCAAACATAACTGGAGATAACCTCCTTCCCACCCACCCAAAGGGAAGGTTGGATGGACAAAACAAAAGAAAACAAAGCAAAGCAAAACAAAACCCAGAAGAAACATGTAACCACTAATGTCCACCACCTGAAGGATGATGTGGTTGTGAAGAAAGTTGGGGCAACTGTCTCCCCACTTCTTTCCTATCTCTTCTGTGGGACCTCTGATGGCCAACAAACCACTAGACTGCTCTGACCATCCAATTCCTGCTCGAACCCCCTGGCTCACCAGGGCAGCCTCGCAGGTCTCTGAATGCTCTTCTCATACCCTGTGGAGAGAGCTCTCTCTCCTCTAAGCTCCTTGTACTAAGATGGAATGAATGTATGACTGAGGTTTGCAAAACCTCTCATGTTTATCAAGTACAATTAGGAAGTCTGTACTCTTAAGAGAGATTTTTATAACAGTTCCTTTAAAGGAGAGGGCGGAGGGTGGTCTTTGAAGTTGCAAAAACTAGGGCTTAGATCTCCTTCCCTTTTCTACCTGCGCTCAAGGTTCCCATCAGATAAATGGGGTTTTCATGCATATTTTGCAAGGAGTTTTAGAGAACATGTCGGATAATGTCTATAGAGCACACAGCTCCTAGTAGGAACAAATAAATGGTAATGATTATTAGGAAAGGGGCATCTCTAACTCTTCTTCTTTTCCCTCTGCCAGAGTTATTTCCCCATAGCAGTCACATTTCCAGTATTGGTTCAGGAGGAAGGAACACAGGTCTATTTTTGAATTGGCTTCTGGGGGCTGCAGAATGCCATGTGCTCTTGTTCAATCTTTCCTTATAGCCCAAGGATCTCCCTGGCCACTCGCCTGGCCTCAGTCAAATAGGACCAGAAGAGGCCTGATCTTGGGCAGAACATTTTGCAGCATTTCTGCCAGGCCACTGGGTCATTTCCTGAGCCGCAGTGCTTTGCAAATAGGAAGCATCTTGAGGAAGGAGGGTTTATTAGACAATCTTTACTGTGTCCTCACACTTGTGCTCATTAATCATCTGAATTGTGCAGGTACCCAAGTGGTTCATGAATAGGTAATTAATTAAACTGTTATATGCAGGTGCCATGCAGTATGTGAAGGTTTTTATGGAAATTATTAACATTTCTATGAAAATTTCTCTTTGGCTCTATTTATAAATATACGCCTAAAGATATGGTATCTCTGATATATAAATATACTGTGTGTGTGTGTGTGTGTGTGTGTGTGTGTGTGTGTGTGAAGTGCTTGATGAGGATTAAGATTTTATCGGTGTGGGTTTAGTTAGATTATAAAGCTGGAAGTGAATACCAAAAATTTTTCCAAGTGTCATTGAAACGTAGCACCGTTTTTTTTTTTTCAGTTTTAAAGAAAACTTACAAAATTGAACAAATTGGAAAGTTTTATTGGAAGTAATATTGTTTCTTAAACTCTGGTTGCCTTGGTTACTCTTGGAATATTAAAATAATCTGGGCCTTTAGGTAGTGAGGGCTAGTCTCCTACTTATTTCCGGCTGTGGTGGTACTAATTAACCGCTCTCTAGGGCAGGTGAGGGGGAAATGTACGTGCTGTCTAGAAGGAAGGATGGCGGTGGCAGCCAGCAGTTTGGTTAATTTCTGAGCCCAAAAGACAATAACATCATTGCTATGGAGGATTTTTATCTTTGACATACATGAGTCCTTTTCTGAACGTTTCTGGGGCACAAAGGCACATCTTTGACCCGGTATTTAAAGTTACTATTTTAGAATAGAGCAGGGAGCACCCAGTGATCCTCATCCACGCCTGTGGATTTGTTCTTTAATTATCATTCTCCACCCTCACCCCTTTCTCAGAGATAACCTGCTGAAAGGGGCAATGGTCACAGATCACTTCTGAAAAGCTAGCAGTTCCCACATGTTTATTTAAGGCCTGCTGCTGTACCTACCCCGGCGATTGGTGGCGGCAGCCTTATCCCAGAATCAGAATTTCAAAGCTGAAATGGAACATAAGTGTTTGCTGAGCTCAGCCCACGTTTTTCAGATCACATGACCGATGATGAGAGAAGGGGCATTTCAGTTCTGAGTTTCTGATTTCCAGTGTAGTGTTTTTCTCTCATTCTGGTGGCGACTGAAGACAGTCCTGCCTTTTCCCTGTAAATCAAAGTCCCTTATTAAAATACCACCACTGTAGGAAAATTGTTCTGTAGCGTTGGAATGTTAGAAGTTGTCTTGGTAGAGTTATGGAATCACAGAGTGGAAAGGAACCTTGAACAAGTATTAAATCCATCACGCCGGCCCCAGGCTCCAACAGGAGTGCTCTTAATACCATGCATGCACTCTGCTCATCCCCTTCCGGACAATGAGCTCTCAAAATATGTGGGGCACAATGTGAGGACAACAGGTCTCAGAAGCAAGGGAATCTGTGTAAAAACAAAGCTGTTTTGCTTATTTAGCCCATTTTTGTTAACCCATTTATTTAGGATTATTGCTCATAGTATTATTATTATTATTTTTTTGCGGTACGCGGACCTCTCACCGTTGTGGCCTCTCCCGTCGCGGAGCACAGGCTCCGGACGCGCAGGCTCAGCGGGCACGGCTCACGGGCCCAGCCGCTCCGCGGCACGTGGGATCTTCCCGGACCGGGGCACGAACCCGTGTCCCCTGCATTGGCAGGCGGACTCTCAACCACTGCGCCACCAGGGAAGCTTGCCCATAGTATTTTTGAAGGATGGGAGCATGGCTATGAGGAAGAATTAGCACTTGCTTGTGATAAAAGTAAAAGCATCTGGCTTGTATTTTAGTCTTTCCACTTTTATTGTTGCACATAATCCATCACAAAACCCATCCTGATAACTTAAGTGTTGAATTGATTAGCAGTTAATAACAATATCAAGAGTAAACAACACAAGACGGGAAAAGGGAAGAATGACGCTCACTGTGTGCTGTGTTCTATCTGTGGGTCACTTATATTCAATCTTTACCATCAGGTGAAAAAGGTATTATTGTCACCATTTTACAGATGAGGACACTGAGAATCAGGAAGTTTTGTGTCCTTCTTAAGGTGGCAGGATTAATAAATGGTGACGGCAGGATTTGAACCCGGCCTGCTGCCTCCGGGTCTGTGGAGAAGACGTCAAACAGAAGAGCAACTTGATATCAGTGCAGTTCAGCCTACTTACCTTTTCTTCCTCTTGCCTAAAAGTCGGTCGTTTCACGTGATCCTCTTAGTTAGCTGTTCCTGCCAGAGCAAAGATGCAGCTAAGGAATTTTCTTAAGTTTTCAGATCTCTTAAAGTTTAAAAGTGGTGGGAGAGTGGATTTTATAAAAAAGCTAACAAGTTTTTAGAAAAACTGATGAGTGGGGAGAAACTTAAGATGCAGATTGATAAAGGCCTCACTGGCACTGTCAGGGGGAACTCAGTGCTCTGGAGGAGGAAGATGGGGATGGAAAATTGGGATGAGGAAGTAGTGCAACCACTGAACTGCCTATCTGGTAAGTGTGGCAAGTGGCAGAAAGGATTTGGTCTCCCGGAAGCCTAAAAACCCCGAAATGATTAATCAGACAATTGACAGAAAGTGAGGCCTGGATGTAGCGCAGAAACTAGGTAGAGGGAACTCTTGATTTCTGAAAATAGGAATGATAAACTAAGGGGTTTATATTATTTAAAACACACACACACACACACACACACAGACACACACACACACACACCCCGCACAGAGGCCAATGAGATTGTATTGAAATTATTAAAAAAAAAAAAAAAGATTGTGAGAGCTTTAATCTCAGCCTAGGCTGTAATAAAGGGACTTTAAGTATAGATTAGATGCATACCTTTTAATGAAGAAATGTAGAACTTAGATTTTTGGTTAAGACCACTAACTCACAGTTTTAGGATTGAGTATGACAGGAAATGCCCAGATGTCAAATTAAAGAGCCAGTATTATTTCATTAATAGGAAACCTTACAGAAGGTAGTTGAGGGCAAAGTAGCAATGAACACAAAATCCTGAATTTCCACAAATTTATTATCAGCCTCCTCCCTCCCCCTTCCTCCATTTATCTCTTCTCATCTCCCACCCCTTGCATCTGTCCTGCATGAGTTTCACAGTTCAGAGCCGGCACGGTGTGTTCCAATGTTTTTTCTTTCTTTCTTTGGTCTTAGGGAAGCCCAGCCTGAGCTGCAGGGGTTGTTCTTACGGAACATAAATACCCTCCGAGAGTTTCATTTGCACACAGTGATTCAGCATCCAGGAAGCTTGCTCAGGCCTCTCTGGTTACTTGGATATCTTTTCTTTGACAGTGTTCTTCTCTTCGTGGGCCTCCAGCCAACCTCGCAGTATATTCGAACTTCTTGACATATTACACCTTTTGTTTTCTACATGCGATAATGTGGTTTGCTTGTAACTCATATAACAGAGGTTCCCAAACTTCATTGGTTCCTGGAGCCCTTAGGCAAAAACAACCAAATAAACAAACTTAATGATTCTGTTTAAGTAGTTAGGTTCAGACAACTTAGTGAGTATTTATGTCCTAGCAATTGTGGCTATTTAAAAAATTAATGCTACCTTTCATTAGGTAGTTACTTTTTGCCAAAGTGCCAAGCATTTTACATACGTTATTTCATTTTAATCATTCAGCAATACACTTTATTCAAGTATTCATTCAACAACATTCATTGAGCAGCTGCTGTGTGCTAAGCCTTGTTTTAGGTGTGAACGAAGTTATAGGTGTGAACGAAGCAGGTGGAACTCTATCCTTAAGAAACTTACAGTCTAGTATGGGAGACAGGTAATAAACAAAGGAAAGAATAGATAGATAAATAGCATGTGGAGATAAGGTCAATGGTTAAGAAAAATAAATCAGATAAAGGGGAAAGAGAATGATGGAGATGCTATTTTAGATAGAGTGCTCTGGGATATAACCGTGAAATAGGTGGTATTATCCTCATTTTAGGGAGAATGAAACCGAATCTCAGAGAGGTTAAGTGACTTGTCTATGGTAGCACAGCTATAAAGACTTTAGCTGGGAATCAAATATGTCTAATCAAGGAATTGAGACAATGAAGCCAAGGGTCTTGGATGAATTCAAAGATAAAATTATTAACATTCTTGTCAAAATGTGTGAGTTGATGTATCATTGTATGAATAAGTGCCTGAGATAGCCTAACATTAACTCCCACCTGTAAAGAACTGAGAACTACAGAAAGATTAGTCTCATTTACATACTGATCAGGGAGATAAAACCTATTATCGTGAGGGTGGAATCATTGGATACAAGCAAACATTGCCTGGTGTGATACTGCAAAATGACTTCTCTGAGGACAAACAAGACTTGGCTTCTTTGAAGAGGTAAATTCTCAGGGTGGAAAAAAAAATGGGGTCTGGAGGAAAATAATATTTATTTAGTTCGAGAGAGAGGGCATTTTCATTTTGATTGGTGGCTAGTAATAAGAGAAACATTAATTGGGAATCACATTTGAAATTAAACAACTTAATTTTATTTTCTGTGAAAGAAAAGTAAAATATTCCATTCACCTGAATTGTTCAGTATAGAAAAGGGACCATATAAGAAAGACGACTTATAAGGGATAGTAATGTATTTTTTACTTATTGTTTTTCTGACCAGTAAAGTGGAAAATAGAGCAAGAGAGTGATGGACAGAAGGAGACTGAGAAAGCTCCAAGGGAAATGTGTTAGCTATAGGTAAATCACACTTGTCACACTGTGTTTCGGGCATCAGAATAAATTATCACCTGTTAACACTACCCCTGGAAGATTTTCAGCAGATAAGAATAGTCTTCAGTTCCTCAGTGCTCTGGGAAACGTTGCAAATTAAAGCATATAAATACTGGTTCACATTTATTTACTTATTCTCATATTTTATGTTTAATTAAAACATTATTATGAAAAAATTCTAAGCATGCAGAATGAGAGTAAATGAAAAGTACATAATTTCCTAATTCCAGCACGACTTCCCAGAGGCAATTGCTTCCAGATTTTTCTGTTTATACATTAATATTGTAGGTATGTAATGGGTTACTTATTTGTCCTCTCGTTTATCAACTTTAGGCAGTATCTATTGAATCCCAATCATGAAAGAAGAATCTTTCTCATACATCCTTCTGGTTGTATTTTACTCTTTTCTCTCATTTCTCACATTTTAAAAGCAGTTTATTCTTATTTTCTGACTGCAGTGTTCACTCGATTTCTCTGAGGATACTAATTAGGTTTTCATATTACTTTCACTTCCACTGGAGCCAGTTTTTCTCCCTGTCCCTCAGTGTTCTTGTGTTTCGTTTTTTTATTTTCAATTTTTTGGATGACATTTATTTCTCTGTTTACCTTTTAAAACCAGAGGGCTACCCACTTGTAGGAAATGACAAAGTTCTGGAAGTATGTATTATCAAGGCTATTGTTTACAGCGCTATTTGTAGTAGAAAAACATTGGAAATAACCCAGATGTCTCTCAATAAGGGATTGGTTGAATAACAATGAAGTATCTTCAGAATGGATACTATATGATGCTAGAAAGGTGTTAGGAAGATCTATATATATTTATGTAGTGATCTATAGGATATATTGTTAGGTAAAAAAAAGCAAGGTGGATAAAAGTATGTACGGTATGATACTATATACTGCGAAAGGGGAGATAAAAATATAAATATATACACATGTGCTTATATTTTAAGAAATGGAAGGGTAAGCCATGAAATCTAAAAAAAAAGAATGTTAGCTTTTGGGCAGAGAGGAAATAAGGTTATACTAATTGTAAATTTGACTTTGCACCATGTACATGTTTTACATGATTATAATAAAAAATTAAATTTTAAAAGATAATCCCCCCACATCAGTAGTAAAAACAAATAAATGAATCTGATTGTATATTCAGTTAGCAATATAACCAAACAGGGATGAACTATTCCAAGTGCTTTAAAACACCGTGATTTGTATATCCTCAGAGAGATGTGCTCCAAGGAAAAAAATAATTGTAAAAAATCCTAAACTGTTTCAGCAATTATACTGATTATATTGTTGATGGTAGTCTCCAAATGTGTATTCTGAGATTGCTGTTTATGTAATATACAATTAGGAAAAGTAGTGATTATGTTGGTGTTTTTAAGGACTGGGATTTTTGACATGGAGGATGGGTGTTGAGACATATAAGTTCAATGCGATTAAATTAAAGCTCTGTGGCCCTGATTTTGAAGTGGAAGTATCATTATGAACTCTGAGGTGTTTTGTGTGTATGTGTATACATGTATTAAGTGTATTTATGCACGTGTGTATATATATATATGTATTACTAGCCCTCTTCTGTGCAAAACTGCGGAAACAAGGACCAACCCAAGAGCAATGAACAACCTCAGCGCCTAGCTTGTTGTTTCTAAATACCGTCTTTCACTACAATGAAAGAATTCCTTGAAGAAAAGCTTGATTCCTGGTCAAGGGTAAGAAATGTACAAGATAACCTACAATATCTTGTCATTCTAGAAAGCAAGGAAACTATCAAAGACCGTCAAAAGGGTTTAGGAGCCAACTTGTATAGGCTCCTGGTGGACAAAGCTGGGGTGGTTTACGCATCAAAAAGAGAAGCTGCAATGAATTAAAATACATCACATATGTTTAAATCCATGGATTCATAATAAAACAAACAACTGTCCCCACCAAAAATCCCCCAAATTCATCGATCACCTTTGTAAGATACAAAACTCTTTTTTTGGGAAACTGATGCATAAAGGAAAGAATTTAGCATTTATCTTGACTTTCTTATGTAGAAAGTACACCACGATAATCAAATATTTGATGAGAGGAAGCTTACCTTTATAGATGTATTCCAGATAATAAGTGAAGAAGGAATGCTAGGATGAGAATATCATCTTTATGCAACTCTAATGAATGAGTTGGTTTAGGCAGTGATTATCAGTGGTTGCTAACTTTGTAAAAGGAGACAAGCAGACATTTTATACCTCCTGATGAAAGCACACACACCATGTCTGAAGTGGTCTTGCCAAGAAAAAAAAAAAACAGAAAAAAAAACCCCACAGAAAAAAAGAACCAGTAACAGACCAAGCTTTCAACAAATCTATCAATGTACAAGAAATACCGACAATAAAGGACCATATTAAGTGACTCCATGGTGGGAGGCAGTCAGTAAAATCTAGACTTTGAGAAACTCTACAGGACAAACAGTGTGATTTGTCGACAAATTTAAATGGCAGGGAAGAAACAAAAATAGACAGGAAATCTATAGCCTATAAGAAATGAAGAGACTTGTCAACCAATCATAGTGTATACTTCTTGTTTTGGTACTGATTCAAATAAACAAATTGCATTTTTCAAAATATCATTTTTTAAAAAATGTATTTTATTTTATTATTTTTGGCTGCATCGGGTCCTTGTTGCTAGGCATGGGCTTTCTCTAGTTGTGGTGAGTGGGGGCCACTCGTCGTTGCAGTGCGTGGGCCTCTCATTGTGGTGGCTTTTCTTGTTGCGGAGCATGGGCTCTAGGCGTGCGGGCTCAGTAGTTGTGGCACACGGGCTCAGTAGTTGTGGCTCGCGAGCTCTAGAGCGCAGGCCCAGTAGCTGTGGTGCACGGGCCCGGTTGCTCCGCGGCATGTGGGATCTTCCGGGAACAGGGCTGGAACCCGTGTCCCCTGCACTGGCAGGCGGATTCCCAACCACTGTGCCACCCGGGAAGCCCCTAAAAACATCATTTTTAGAACAACCAAGTATATGAACACTGAGTCATGACATCAAGGAACTGTTGTTTTCTGGAGGCTGTGATTTAGATACTGTGGTTATGATTTGAAAAGGGAACCTTTGTCTTTTAGAAATACATACCTAAATGTTTAATGATGGAGTAGCATAATGTCTGGGAATTTTTAAACAATTGTGTGGACTGGGGAGGTAGGTTGGGTTATAAAGAAAACAAGATTAGCTATGAATTCTTGAATTAATACTTTTGAAGCTGGGTGTCGTGTGCATGGAGGGGTGCGTTATACTATCCTCTACCTTTGTATGTTTGGAATTTTTCATAACTACAAGTATAAAAGAATAGAGAATGGAGAACTTGTTTGGGTTAAAAATAGGTAGCTGCATGGATTTCTTTGGTGATTGATTGGTACGTATTAGCCATCAGACGTCTTCCCTGTGAGGTGGGCTGACTTTGAGCTCCATGTAGGTGGGTGGGGAGTTTTAATTGGCAAACTGCACTTGAGGGTGTTTGGCATATGCAAAGGCCAAAAGAAGGAGGGTTTCACTTTGGGGGGGCTCCCACTCTTGCCCTGGAACTATAGTCTGCCTTGGTAAATTCCTTGCAGAGAAGACCTTAGGTTTCATTTTTGAGCAAATGTCTGGCTATAGGTCTCTAGGCGAGGGTGGGAGTGTTCCGAAAATAAGTCTTTCAGTGAGTTAGCTTGCTTACCATTATATAGCCCACTGGGGATGCATTCTACCTGAGATCTCTTAGTTTGGAGTGAATCTTTCTGTTTCCAAGCGTCATTCCATAAGACAGCTGGTAAATGGCTTTGCCCTTGCTCTTTTACAGACCAGGAATATTTCTTTACGGGCAGGAGCAGAGAATAGGGAAGGTTGGAATTCTCTGGGAAAAGACACTGTTGTCTCATGAAGTACATGTCTGATGAAGTTAAAACTACAGCTGGATCTTTTATTTGGATTTCTGAAAGGTATTGACCAGGTTTTAATATAGAGGAATATTTGAAAAGCTGAATTATATTGGCTTCGGGCCGAATATTAAGAAATGGTGATAGTGGGTAACACTAAGGAAATAAATGAGTCTTTCGGTGGATGAGGTTAACAGATTAATAAAATATGAATGCAGAGTTTCTTAGATTTTCACAAAGGCAATCAAGAAACAGTTTTGAACAGTGGAATTTCAGGTTGGGAAATGACCATCTCCACTAAGTAGTAAAATGATAAGGTGGAGAAAGTCTTGATGGGAGTGGTTAGAAAAGTGTGAGTTGAGTTAAAAAAAAGAAATCCAGACTATATTTTAAATTCTGAATCCCATTTAATCTGGATTCTGTCGTCGCGCTGTTGAAGATGGTACTGTTGCAGGTCTCATTAACTCTGTATTCTGCAAAAACATTAGGAAGCTTGCTGCGTCAATAACTGAAATCTATCTTTTGCATTCTCCCTGCTGCAAACTAGCATCATGTTTGTATTTTCCATTGAAGTTCCTGGTAATGCTGTCTTTTCACACCTTGGGCTCATCATCTTGAAATAATTTATGTATTCACTCATTTGTTCAACATATATTTATCACTGCCTACATCTACCAGTCTCTATGCTAGGCGCTGAGTCGCTGTGGTAAATGAGCTAAACAAGGTCTTTGCACTCATGGAATAAAGAGCTTGCAGAGACCACCATGGCCCTTCTCCTCTCTTGCGTCATTGTACAGGTGACTTCTACTAAGTCAGTCTCTCTCAATTTTTTCGCTTTTTACTTGGCTCGTCTAGGATAGTACTTATCAAAGTCTGTCTTAGATTATAGTTAGGTGTCTATCTCTTGCATTAGGTTAGGAGTAGAATTAATTGATTACGTACTATTCTTTGCCACCTTCCAAATGCTTGTTTATATGTTTTATGTTTCCTGGTATTAGGATGCGATTATGTGACTTCTTAGCTACACACACACACACACACACACACACACACACACACACACACACACACACACACACACACACACACACACACACACACACCAGCCAACCAACAGAACCCCGTCATGTGCAGTAGTGAGGGGCTCCAAAGCAGGTGGCCAGATGCCTACGCTACATTGTGAGTCCCTCAGCTGGCAGCTTGAGGCCTTCTTCCATATTTGTCAGCCTTCTACCTGGAGGGGAGTGAAAATGATGTCTGTCTCCCTTCTCTTATACTGAGTGTTATTGTTAGAACACTTCCACCTAAATTACAATTTTGTTTTTGCTTTTGAATGCTTTTATTCATAAAACTTTAGGGGTTCCTTTTGGAAAGACAGAAACCAGAAAGGGTTAATAAATATTTATAAAAAAGTTTCAACTGTTCTAAATGATATCAGTAGAATCTTGAAAACCGTGAGATTGCTTTGTAGCATCTGACATGTAAACAATAAGAATGATTGAGTACTTGTATGTCCCTGGCACGGAGCCAAGTCCTGTATACGGTGTACCTTATTTAGTCGTCACAACAATTCTGTGAGGCAGGTACCTTTCCTATCTCCATTTGACTGCAGATTAAGACTCGGAAGCTTAAAGACATTAAATAATATGGTCATAGCTATCAAGTGGTGGGTCTGACATTTGAACTAACCATAACAATTGTATCACATATAACCCTCCCTCCCTCCCTCCCCCCTCCTTCCTTCCTTCCTTCCTTCCTTCCTTCCTTCCTTCCTTCCTTCCTTCCTTCCCTAACTCACTTCCTCCCTCCCTTCCCTCCTTCTGGTGTTATGGAGAGTACATTTACCATAACATACTTAATTAAAAAAAATAACATTCAGATTAAGGTAATAATATTAATATTCTATCAATATTATCCCATGCATTTATTATTCAGTGAACAGTAGTAGCTGACTGGATTTCAGCTGCTAAATTTTACTCTGCGTGTAGTAAAGAAATACATCCATTATTGTATTACATAAGTTACTCAACACAATTGAATTTAGAGATTTTATTTTTCATAATACACTTAATAAAATTCAAAAAAATTTTCCTACTCAACATTCATGATATATTACATAATTTTTTTAACTTGCAACCATGAGAAACTTTGGAAGCACATTTCCTCAGAGGAGGGGCAGTTGGGTTTTGAATGTATGCCCATTTATATTTCTTACTGCAAGTCATTTACATTTCCATGTTTTAGCTATTGAGTTGTGCTCCTAAAATGTCAAATGCAATTATCATAGTTAGCAATGACTGGAAGAACTTCCCTCCAAATATTTTCCTTAGGAAAGAAGAGACTTTTTTTTCTGCCTGGCTTGAGCTCAGTAGCCAGAAGCTTCCGGGTTATATAGCTGCCCTTCAGCCTCCTCACAGACCTTCTTTAGCAGACGGTCTGCTTTTCGGAGGCTCTTGCTGGCAATCCCCGTCCCAGGAGGCGAGATACGCTCTGGAAGGCTGGTCCTAGATGGAGATGTTCACTTCCATTTCAGAGCTCTGGAGACCACCCAACCCTCTCCTTGAACAGAATCCACACCTCTGAACCGACCTTAGGTTCTTTCAGACTGAGAATGGCTGGGGGTTGGCTAGAATTCCTACACCTTGAAAGCTGTTTCTCTAGAGTAAAAACAACCTCTGGATTTATACCCACACCTCTCTCCTGCTTTGTTTCAGTTCATCTGTTGAATCTTACACAGGCTATCATATTTTTTTACTTGATGATTTTTACCCAGTAGTTATTTTTACTTAATAATACATTATAGATTTAGTAATTTCTGGATTTAAAAGCATTTACACCTACCCTATTTTATCTGCTCCATAAGCCTGTGAGTTAGTAGAAGAAATTCTACTAGATGAGAAACTACAACCTGGAAGAACTTCAGGGACTCATTGTAATGACACACTAGTTGGCGAAGGAAGTTAGAATTTGTAACTAGTGGTCTTGAGACTAGACCACGCTGTTGATATAAAACACTTTCAGAATAACAGTTTTTGTAAATTGATCCCTTCAATTAACTTGAGTTTCTGAGGCTTTGCTGTATTGTCAACCCCTTGACTTTTGCTATAATGATGTCGAACCCTGCAATTCATTATGACTTCTAGGGCACGGTGCTTCCAGCAGTTTCTAAAAGTATGCTTGGCCACAAAGACAATGTCTTAATGATCTAAGACAAGAATCCTTTATTCCTAAAATAATTCTGCTCACTAATGTGATCAGGGAGCTCAATTTCAGTTTGACAGAGGTTTCAAAATAGAACTTCATGAGGGAAAACTGCAACTAGATATTCATAGGTAATATTCGTAATTTTGTGAAGTAGAATGTTAATGAGGAGGGGTATTGATTTTATTTTACTTTAATTATACTACATTTGCTGTTATATCTGCTGCAGATTGTAAAGCACTTGATATTTTTACTTTGCCTTTGCTTCTTGTTCGGTAGCTGTTGTGAATAAAGGCATAGAATTCTTTGCACTCTGCAGCTGATGTAACAGCAAATGTAATATACCTGTTGTGAGTAAGCAAATAAAATCCTTAACAAAACTCCTCTTACTAGTAGTTGCAAAATAGTGTCATAGTCTTACCTTCTTATCTCTGAAGGCTCCCATCTGAACTACAGAACTCTGTGAGATTAGGAATCAAATAAAATAGAGTAGCAGAAAAATAGCCAGCCCAGTCATTCAAACCTAAATTATTAGCTTCCTTTCAAAGTCTTCTGCAATTTCTTTCTTTATCCAGTATTTGGAGATTAAGGATTTCCATTTCGTGGAGGAGAGCTGTTGTCAGGGGGCTCCTCCTGGGTGAATTAAAGAAGTGATAGAAATTGTTTGCGAGCTGATTCTAGATGGCAATAGAGACTCGCATGGGACGTGGCCCTGCTGTTTTTCTGTTACGGAATGTTGTGGATAATAACAATCATTTTGATACCGTCCATTTTCTTGGAAAATGATTGAATTGAAAATATAAGCTTGGAAATTACGGAGGGCTATGTTAAAGCCTTTGGAGGGGGGGAACTTGTACAGAGGTTGATTTTTCTTCACCTTTGCCATTGTGTGGGTCCAGTTTCATGTTTGGTGGGAGAAACTAAAGTGAAGCGTGTTGATTTCCACAGGGTCCCACCCCAGTGTCAGTGACCAAGAGAAACTTAGATGCTTCGGGTGGAAAAAAATCTTTGAATAATCTTCACCTTACTCAGTGTGTCTTAGGAGAAATTACTGTGGATACCTGGAGATGTTTTTCAATTCTTCTGCCCTGTCCTAAGGGTTATGTATTAGCCCCCATCCTCCTTCCATTAAATTCCCAGTTTGAGACCCAGGTAGACTGTGCTCCAGGCTCCATTACTCTTTCTATGCCCACATCATAAAAATACCTTCGAAAGAAAATTGTGCCACATGCCACAACATGGATGAAATTTGAGGGCATTATTTGCAGTGAAAGAACCCAGTCACAAAAGGACAAAAACTGTCTGATTCCACTTCTATGAGGTGCATAGAGTAGGCAAATGCATAGAGACAGAAAGGAGAATGGTGGTTGTCAGGGCAGGGGGGAAGGAGATGGGAGGTGTTTAATTGGTACAGGGTTTCAGTTTTGCAAGATGAAAAGAGTTTTGGAGATGGAAAGTGGTGATGTTTGCACAGCCATGTGAATGTACTTAATGCCAGTGAACTGTATACTTAAAAATGGTTAGGATCGTAAGTTGTATGTTACGTGTATTTTACCACAGTTAAAAATAATGAAAAAAATCTTCTATCATGCCATCTATTGTATCTAGAATTTCTCTTCTCAACTAGATAAACTCACCTTTTCTAATTGTTACCTACAAAACATGCACCCAGGTACTCAAATGCAGAGTTTGTATCCTCCCTTTCTTTTTTTTTTTTTTTTTTGCGGTACGCGGGCCTCTCGCTGTTGTGGCTACTCCCGTTGCGGAGCACAGGCTCCGGATGCGCAGGCTCAGCGGCCATGGCTCACGGGCCCAGCCGCTCCGCGGCACGTGGGATCTTCCCGGACCGGGGCACGAACCCGCGTCCCCTGCATCGGCAGGCGGGACTCTCAACCACTGCGCCACCAGGGAAGCCCCTGTATCCTCCCTTTCTGTCATCCCACACATCCAGTCCATCCCCAAGTCCAGGTGATTTTTTTTTACTCCTGAAATATATCTATCTCTGTTCTGTCAACTGCTTTTGGTCTGTGTCACAATGATCCTATTACTAGATACGGTCCTCTCTCCCCTGGGCTCCTGCTACAACCTCCTAACTGGTCTCCAGCTAAGTCTTTTCCAGCCCCTTTTGGGTGCTCCTTCTGCATGAAATGTTCTCCCTCCATCATTTCATTAGGTTGGCCTTTCAGGTCTTCCTGCAAAGGTCACATCTCACAGAGGGCCTCTCTCACCATCCCTTCTACATGTCCTTCCTCTCTCCCCTTCTTCCCTAGCTGCTCTCTTAACCCCTGTTTATTTTATTCAGCACACTTATCACATGATGTCCTTTTCTTGTTTCTTTGGTTGATTACTATCTTTTCCAGAAGACTAGAAGCTCTGTGAGGGCAGGGATCTCATCTTCTCTACTAAACACCCAGAGCCCCAGTACAGGGTACAGAACATGGCAGATAGTCTATGAATTTATTGAATGAATGAACAACAATGTATATTTGTACGTTTCTCACTTTCACAGATTAAAAATAGTTTCCTTAAATGTTTGAGATATATTACATAGTTCATCGTGATATCATGGATTTGAAGAAATCATGTTTTTAGTTTGTTTCAAAGGTATTTAAAATATGTGACCTTAGTAACTAATAACTATAGAAACGAGAAATGGTGTTTTCAGAGAAGCAAAGTGCGCTCCGCCAGTCACCAGTTTGGATGTTGCAGGTCGTTAAGTTCGTCTGGCACATGAGCGACCACACTGAGTCTCTTTACTGTGAAATTTGGATAATGATACGTATCCCATCCACTTTAGGGTAGTTATAAAGATCATGTTTTTCTATTTCTTGTTAGTAAAGTGCTTTAACATTTATAAAGTGTTTTCTTATTTATGCCTCATAGCAACTAGGTGAAGTAGGTATCATTATCTGCCTTTTAAAGAAGAGGAACTTCATTGCTGAAATTCCAGAGCTAGCGAGTGGCAAGGGTGGGCTCAAGCCGAGGCCCATTGGCCGGCTGCGTGTCTGTTATTCTGTCTTTGGCACGACAGCTGCCTGCTCTCTGTACCCCAGCTGAGGGATGGAGACCATTCGGAAGTGCTATAAACACATGGAGTCGTATCATTAGGGTTTTTAATCTTGGTGAGTTTTGCCTGCGTAAGTTTGCTGTGTTTTCTTACCGTGTGCTAAATGGTTACGCACCTGAGCAGTATACAAAAACACACAAACATATGCTCCATCTAATTTCTTCAACAGGAGTTGTTCAACTGCCGAATTGTATATTTTGCTTGAATTTAGAGAAAAATAAAGAGAAAAAGCCACTTGAAATCATTTAACTTTCTGAATTTGACTCTATGTCTCTTTCTGTTTGCTTTTACTGCACATGCTTTTGGCCATGTGAGGGTATTTACCATGTGATGCTAGCGATTGGAAACATTTATTCACATATATAGTCCATCTGTTCCTCCCCAAATGGGCAGAGATGCTAAAAAAGTGGAGTAAGTCTCAATGAAGTCATATACTATGTGTATGTATGTATATGTGTGTCTATGTATATGTGTGTGTATATGCATATACGTGTACATATTTATGTGTATATACTGTATATATGCATATACTGTGTGTATATGATATACACAAATATACATATACACACGTGTGCATATATTTTACATATATATTGTATATATGTATATAATGTGTGTATGTATATATACAAACACACATGCATGTGCATATATATGGATATATGTACATATATGTATGTGTGTACACCCATATACATATACAACACACACACACACACACACACACACACACACACACACACACACACACACACACACACACACACACACACACATATATATAGTTTTCCTCCTGACAATGAACAAACTAGGCTTGCTATTTTTTTTTTTTTTGCGGTACGCAGGCCTCTCACCATTGTGGCCTCTCCCGTTGCGGAGCACAGGCTCCGGACGCGCAGGCTCAGCGGCCATGGCTCACAGGCCCAGCCGCTCCGTGGCATGTGGGATCTTCCCGGACCGGGGCACGAACCCGTGTCCCCTGCATCGGCAGGCGGACTCTCAACCACTGCGCCACCAGGGAAGCCCCTAGGCTTGCTATTTTTCTTGAGGCATCACCTTTCATATGTGCAGTGAAAACAGACGAGGTCCTCCAAAGTGTGTTTCCTTTGTGAAAAGTGAAAGAAGAAAAGTAAGAGGGCTTAGAGCACAAAGAATATGAGCTCCATAATCTCAGGTTCTCAGTCTAAGAAAGGTGAAGCTCCGGGGATTTCATTAGAATTTGCCCTATTGGGTCTCCTGGACCAGCAGGAATCCTGAGTGAGACAGCTCGTGTGATTGTAGACAATGATTGAATGTTTCTCTAACCTGGCTCTGGTGACCTTTCTCCTGCGGAGCCCCATGGCACAAGTCCACCAGTTCCAACGTTGGCTTTACATTATCACGCACCCAGTGGTTGTATGTGCCTAGGTCTTGAAAGTTTGATGTGATTCAAAGTAATGGCCTGGATGCCATCCACTCTGGAGACCTGTGTGTGTGGGTATAAAACACCCTCAGACTTAGAGCCTTATCTAAAGATATTTGAAAATCCAAGTAAATTGTGCACATTAGACTCACTATTTTCTACTAATTTTTGACTCTGAGGAGGGCCAATGTGTAAAATACTTTTCTGAGAAAAGCTACTTTTTTCCCCCCCTGAATGTTTCTTCAAATATCTATTTCTAATCAGCCTCTCTGATAGATCAGTCCCTTTTACTGCTTTTTAGGTCTAAGTGTGAATACTCATAACTCTCAGCATGTGTTCTTCACCTTTATTCACACTGGACCAATGGAGCATTTTTTAGTTTATTGTCCTTCAGGTTCAAGGATGCTGCTGTCCGTGATGATGCTCGTGGTGGGGGTGGATGTGATTGATGAACAGTTTCTGCCATGTAATTTGCTATGAAAACCGTTTCTCGGTTTGTGGCGCAGGGCTCTCTTAGCTATGAGCAGATCTGATTTCCTGGGGGCCCTGGCTTTCATTCTCGCGATCTGTCCAGTACCGTCACTGCAGGGGAGGCATCCTAACACGTCCTCTGGCTTGGGCGGTGGCAGTGGCTGCTTATCCGCGGTTTGCAGGGAAAAGCATATTATTTGAGGCTGTACTTCAGTGTGCTTTTAAAACACTTTTCTGCTGTCTTTTGTACATGCCTGAATTCTGTTCACCTTGCAGCAACTTTTGTGATATCACATTTCTATCCCACATCTGGTGAAGAGTAAGTATACTGCTGAGAACACCACTTCCAAGCTGGTCAAATGATTAAGAACATAAATAACTGTCATCTACTGAGTACTTTCTAAATGCCAGGCATCTTACCTATGCTATCTCATTTATTCTTTGCCAGGAAGGCAAGGCATTATCCCCATTTTACAGATGAGGAAATGGAGACTTTTAGTGTCAGTTTGCTCAACATTTTCCAGTTAGTACACTTATACTTACAAAGCCAGTTCAGGACCCAGATCTGTCAGGTGCCAGGGCCCAGATTTTCCATGGTGACAGTGCCCTATGGCTTATGGGTTACGTGATGGGTTCTGGCCCTTGAGTCTTGGCTATATGACTCTCTGTAGTTAAGCATGACCAGTTTGCAAGACTAAACGTGTTATTTATGGCAGATCTCCACCTCCCTGATGCATCATGGATTTGACACCAGGAAGTGCCCTTTGATTGGTAGATCATTGCCATGTTGGTGCCCTGGTCTGTCTGCCAGCCTGCTGAAGGACATGTTGACATTTCTGATTTGGCTGGCTACTTCTTTATCTTGTCAAAGAGCTTGTTCCCTAGGTAGCAGAATTCAGTAACCATTTCTTTCTTTCCATTGGTAATGAACACCTGTAAATGAGTTTACATTCTCCTAAGCAGAGGTTGGTATCTATGTTGATTTTCTTCGGACAACCCAGCTTTTAGCAATTCAAGTTCTAATCACTTCATTTGTAGGGTGCTGCTGGTTATACAGTGCATTACTTACCGTATATATGGTAGAAAACAAGTATATACCTATTCTCTGGTGTGCCCCTTTCCCTCTGTAGCACTGGGTCATGGGAGTTGCATTTGGTCCACGTCCCTGGGGTGATCACCTATCCTAAGTGCTGCTTACCACGTATTCTATTTCATCTAACAAACTAAAGAACGTGACATAGTGTGTTATATAGGGCTATAGTTTAGTAAGTATGATGTTCAGAGGAATTTTCAGATAAAGTTGATATCAGTCTTTGTTATAATTTATATATAACATGGTGTTTGTTTCAAAATCAACGTAAAATTTCTAGAAAATTAAGTCAAGTTTCTTAGTCAAGTTTCTTAATCTTTTTTGAGTCATTTTCCTTATAATTAAAACAGAAATAATATACATGCTTCTTATTTAGATATAGTTGATGAAAGGGAATATATATGCTTCTGGAATGAGAGTAAAGGAGCACGGACCTCAAAGACAAGGACTTCCTAGACAAATTCCATACCAGACAGCTCTCGAGAGCTAGCCCTGCATCCCCCTCACTGCTAGCGCTATCTTTCTAAAATGCAACGTTAGTCAAGTCAATCCCAGCATAAAGGCCTTCGGTGCTTCCACTGCCTTATGCTTTACCGCCACCTGCACGCCACGGATACGCTCAGGAGCTGTATCTTTCACCCTACTGCATACTCCTTCACTAAAGGTATCACAGTCTCTCTTAACCTCCGTGACTAGGTACAGTTAGAACCTGTGCATTCTGTTTTTTCCACGTTCCCATACCTGAATGACTTCAATTCACCCTCCAAGTCCTAGTTTGCCTGACAGCTCAGTCAGGGTTAATTATCTCTCTTATGCGTGCTTATGGCCTTTTGTGTTATTCCTTTCCATTTTAACTTCATTCACATATTTATCTATCTATCTATCTATGTATCTGTCTATTTATTTTTGGTGGGAACATTTATATTGTACTCTCTGAGCAGATTTCACTTATACAATACAGTGTTGTCAACTATAGTCCCCATGCTTTACATTAGATCCTCAGACCATATTCATCTCATAGCTGAAAGTTCATACCCTTTTACCCGCCTCTCAATTTCCCCCACCCCCAGCCCCTGGCAACCACTTTTCTACTCTCTGTTTCTACAAATTTGACTTTTTTTTTCTTTCTTAGATTCTGCATATAAACGATGCCATGTAGTATTTGTCTTTCTGTTGTTTGGCTTATTTCACTTTAGCGTTGCTGTGAGGATTAAATGAGATAATGAAAGTGCTTAGAAAAGTGCCTGATAATGATTACTACTATTATCATTAGTAAAAATAGAGATTTGAATATTTTCATCAAGGGTTAGAATGTCCACCAAATATGATGAGTTTTTAAAAAGGCAGCAGTGATAGTAAATTAGTATAGAAATACATTCAGTTAGAATGAGTATAAGGTTGGGAAGAAGTAAAGAATGGGACAATACATGGCAAGGTTGAAGGAAAGTGTTTCCGAGCTCTCCTAGAAGTATTACGGCACTCAAGAGTCTTCTGGGAAGCCTTGAACTTCCTCCTGCCTCCTTCAGTGCTGCTTCTCTCTCCAGCAGATTGCAGAAATGCTAAGTCCATTACTTCCTCCACTCCAGCCCTGTGTCTAGTAACCCCCTGGTCCTTCTGATGCCTTTGGCTCCAGGTTTCTGTTTAGAGCCAAACAAGAGAAATAGAGGTTGCCGTGGCCCAGAGATCTCTCTGTTTAGGTTGTAGGTGAACCCAATGGATTTTCCCATCTCTATTCTGTCAAGATGCTCAGGTTTTTAATGCTGGAGTAGAATCATCTACTCAGGGTTTACAGAAATCAGAAGGAACATTGCTTGACAGTTCAATTCCATTCCAGCATTTTTAAGTTCCCAGTGGGAACTTGATTCAGTATTTCTTCCAGATGTCAGTAAGCTCGTGTAAATAACTAAAGCACGGGAGGGAAAAAGTGGTTTAGTAAAAGCAGAGGGTACAAAAAGTGAAGGGAGCTTTGGTGTAAGTTTTCTAAGAGAGCTGTGAAACAAGTGATGGTGAAGCTAAGCGTAAAAAAAGGTGCTGAACTCTCTGAATGGCGATTGATTGAAAGAGGTCAGAGACTGTGTTGTGGGTGTGTCAGAAGGTAAGCTGGGGCTTCCCTGTGGCGCAGTGGTTGGGAGTCCGCCTGCCGATGCAGGGGACGCGGGTTCGTGCCCCGGTCCGGGAAGATCCCACATGCCGCGGAGCGGCTGGGCCCGCGCGTCCGGAACCTGTGCTCCGCAGTGGGAGGGGCCACAACAGTGAGAGGCCCGCGTATCGCAAAAAAAAAAAAAAAAAAAAGGTAAGCTGGTACTAAGTATGGGCATACTCTTCAAAACTGGAGAAGATGTTACAGATTTTTAAAAGGGGGAGAGAGAGAGAGAGAAATAGAGCGAGTGAGCGAAAGCCGAAAACGATAATGACCGAGACCATGTCTTTGAGTTGGTAGTTGCTTTGGTACTTCCTGATTGTGCTTTACTGTATTGAGTGCACAGGGCATTTAGAAAGAAGGGTAGTGGAGTTTCTTATGCGATTTCATTAAGCCCCTTCCTAGCCATCTTATTATTTTGGAAATTGAATAAGCTCTTTCAGGACACCAGAGCTAATTAATACACTTGGTAATCTGCTACTTCATTAAGTGGAAATCCTTGAGGAGCCCCCGAAGCTTCAAAATGTGTATTCTAGGAATAAGTTTGTTGCTTTTCAGTAATAATAACAGTAGAGGTGAGCTATTGACATTTCCAACGTGCTAGGTACTGTGCTCAGAGCTTTATACAATTCCCCATTAATCCGCACAACAATCTTACTTGGAAGATTTCCCCAGCCCATTGCCAAAGCCTTGTTCCCCTTATTTGCTGCCACTTTGCTACAGACATATTGCATCTGTTTCCCTGGCGTCCTTATCTCATTATGTATATGAAATTGTAAAACGAAGAGCACCCAAAAATCTGCTTGCAGGAAATTGTGTATTGTGTCTGCCTAAACCCAATGGCCATGAAACCAAACCAGAAAGAGAGAAGTAGAAAAGACAGAATACATTTGAAGATATTTAGTCCTGGTCTCTGAATTTTTCATACAATTCCTTTGATATATTTTGTCAATTATAAACCCAGAGAAGTATGGAGATCTTTATTTTCTATACTTATCTTTTCGCCCAGAAAATTAATCTTATTATGTTCCTCTTATTTCTTTTAATTCCCCTTAGCCTTCCTTATAACAGTTATCAATCATTCTTATTAGGTAAATTGATCCCATTTCCAAACTTTAATTAACAGTGTGTTATTGATCAAACTTAGAGGTCATGTGCTACTCATGGAATTAATGTGAATATTGTGTGTGATGGTTATTTTAAAATTCAATTTTATTGATTTCAGATATAAAACCATTACTTCCTTCAAGAGAGCAATGTGCTGGGTGAAAAATGATGCCTTCACTGTTACTAGTTCAAGATTTGTCTGCCGGTTTCAAGGATTTCCTTTTTGAAATGTCAAAACTAAAAAGGGAAACAAAAATAACATTAACAGACCCACGTAGGAAATTATATTATTTGAGGGTGTCAGATTGGAAGATGGTACATGTTTTTTGCAGACTTCCCTGCCTCCTGAAAATAGCAATGAATACCAGAGAAAATCTTCAATGCCATCTTTGAGCTTCTGCTTGATAAAAAGGAGCTACTGTATAGCTTCGAAGGTTTAAAAAAAAACCCAACTCTTTGCAGAAATAGTTCATCCTTTCCAGAGCATCTTCTCGTCTCTGTGCGTAAGTGCACTCCCAGTGGCATGCTTAATCCATCTTCACAGCCCTTCATATCTTCAAGTGTGTGCATAAATTCTGTCAGGAAGAAACTACAACCTCGTTGTGAATAACTGCAAGCAGCACTGTTTGTGGGGATTGATGTAAAACATGGCCCTGGGTGATCGCTCTGTACTTAGTTTTTTAGGGTTATAAGGTTCTATGTGGACTCCTCGCCAAGCTGGCAAACATCACTGAACGTTCATTGTAGAGCTGGTGCCTGAAAAGCATCCCTTGGTCCATTTCCATAAATTCTCCTCCACTCCCCAATAACTCCAAGGGTTCATAGACAGCATAATTTAACCTCTGTGCCTCGGTTTCCTCCTTTGCCAAACAGGGATATTATTGTACCTCTCACATAAAGTTATTATGAGATTAAATGAAATAAAGCACCCAGGACATCCTGAGCGGTGCATGGCACATAATAAAATACGCTCCCGGGTGTTAGTTTCAAGCGATTTTTTTCTTTGCTCTTAAGAATAGGCTTAAGTTCATCAATCTCAGGAGCCAAATGATTTCTTTCTATTTGAGATCTGCTTTGACTTGTGTGCTTTTTCCTGAAGTAGAAGGCGTAATTTTAGTGTCTTCCAGTAAGTTTCTGAGAGCATAGATGTGAAAGCGAAGAGTCATTTAGTGCGGAGTGTCACGCTGGGTCAGCACATTAACCGCTTCCTCTCTGCGATCCCTGTGAAAGGCTGAGAAAGCCACCGCTGGGGGCTCACAAAATTGCTAGGGCCACCCACCCACTCTTGTATTTAAATCTGTCCCTTATCTGGTCTCTTGCTGTCCTCATCCATTTGGTTTCTTAGCTGTTCTGTCCCTCTTTGCCTCACCTATTTGGATTATGGCCCATGTATATGTATATTGTCTGTTGGGGTTTTGGTTGGCATCTCCCTAAAACCCTCCTCAGAATGTCCCTTCGGCTCTCTAGTGTCAGGAAGGTAGATCAGACAGGAAGCGGAAAGGCACTGCGTTGACCAGAATCCCTACAACAGTCCTATGCTGTAGGCATTTATTATCCTCTTGTACAGCTGATGCTAAACAGCATAGAGAGAATAAATAACTTCCCACGGCGATAGGCCTGATGAATGATTTTGCTGGGTCTTGAGGGCCATATTGATGATGGTTGGTGATTGGTAACTGTACAGCTCAGAGCAGGGACTTAGGCAGACAATGATGTGAATGTTCCCTCATAGCATGGTGGTGCCAATCAGGGGAGAGCTGTCCTGGGTGAGCCCCAGAGATCTCGGAGGGACCTTTTCAAGAGGAACACAAGTGAAGCGGAGCGCCACAGATGAGGCAACACAGCTGGTTCCCACCCAGTAATCACTTCTCCTCCTTTCTTTGTTATAGGATCCCAATTTTTAGTTACTCATTTTTCCATCTGAGACAGACGGCTTTTCTCAGCCTTCCTTGCAGCTAGATGTGGCCATGTCACAACTTGGTTGGTGAGTTGTGAGTGAAGGGTTGTGTGAGCCTGTTGAGAACGTTGTCTAAGGGTACCTGACTGAACAGGATGCCTTTCTCCTTTCTGATGTCCCTCCTGCTGGCCTGCAACTCACATTGATGATCTTTTTTAAAAAATTAATTATTTTTATGATGTAGTGTGGATTAAAAAATTTATTTATTTATTAATTAACATCTTTATTGGAGTTTAATTGCTTTGCAATGTTGTGTTAGTTTCTGCTGTATAACAATCAGCTGTATGTATACATCTATCCCCATATCTCCTCGCTCTTGCGTCTCCCTCCCACCCTCCCTATCCCACCCCTCTAGGTGGTCACAAAGCCCTGAGGTGATCTCCCTGTGCTATGCGGCTGCTTCCCACTAACTATCTATTTTACATTTGATATGTTATTTATTTTATTTATTTATTTTTGGCTGCATTGGGTCTTCGTTGCTGCGTGTGGGCTTTCTCTAGTTGTGATGAGCGGGGGCTACTCTTCGTTGCGTGAGCGGGCTTCTCATTGCGGTGGCTTCTCTTCTTGCGGAGCACGGGCTCTAGGCACGTGTGCTTCAGTAGCTGCGGCATGTGGGCTCAGTAGTTGTGGCTCGCGGGCTCTAGAGCGCAGGCTCAGTAGTTGTGGTGCACAGGCTTAGTTGCTCTGCTGCATTTGGGATCTTCCCGGACCAGGGCTTGAACACGTGTCCCCTGCATTGGCAGGTGGATTCTCAACCACTGCTCCACCAGGGAAGCCCCTGTGATGATCTTGAGGGGTGAAAGCCTTGCCCTAGGAAACTGGGTTCCTGGTGACACCATGAAGCTGTCCTACCAGCCCTGAACTGCTTCTCTGGACTACTTTTATGTAAGAAAGGACACTTCCGTCTTTTTTGTCACTAAATATACATAGCAAAACACAGTTAAGTCTGTGTTAAGACTACAGTTATGGAAAACAGCATCTAGAAAAAAACTATAAAAATATAAGCTAGGAGAGAAAAGGCACAAGGGACAATGCAAACAGGCATGAAGGGCCAAAGAAACACCAGAAAATCTGCCCAAGGACCGAGGGTCCTGAGGAAAGGACAGAGGAGCTCTGGCCACTCAGGAGTCCTAGACATAAAGGGGATAGGTGAGCAGGCTTCCTGTACCCGCCACCACTGTGTTCAGGACATAGGAATCAGCTCTGGGCTAGAGGCTCACCCATTCAATGTCTGATTCCTGAGACCACGGAGAGTGACAGTAGCTGGCCCAGCTTTGGGAAGTACCAACCAGATGTGCAAACGACCTACGTTTTGGGCAAAGGGCCCTGTGGCTTATATCTGCTCATTGCTACTGACCATCATTGCTATGGACACTAGGAAAACCAAAGCCCAGCTTTGCACTGTGGCCACTGGGTGGGCACCCAGTGTGGGCCACAGTGGAGTCCCCTCAAGTCTGACTGTCCAGCACTTCCAAACACTATGGGGCTAAGTTTTTTCATGCTGCACAGTCCATTTTCCTTTGATCAGAGGTACAAACCCGAGGCTTCTGATCATTTGCCATGACCAAGCTATCATCTTCATGAACCAACCCTCCACTCTTCTCTCTTCTTATTCCTTTTCCTTCTCCAGATGTTTTCCTCATCTCCTTGACTTGAACTGAAACCTGGCTGGTCCCCAAGGTCATGGCTTCTCTGCAGCCCTCTCTATGGTCAGCTGACAGTCCTCTCACAGCCTTTATTTCTCAGGGTTAGGAAGGGCCTTCTTTGCTCCAAAATGCAACTCTCTGACCAGTGTTTCTGCACTGTCCTGAGGCTCATGTCACTGGCTCTGTTAACTCTTTCTCTGTGTGACCTCCAGGTGGATCTGTATGATTCATGCAGGACTGGTTCATTGACAACAATATGACAGGTAATCTAATATATTTGATAAGTAGAGGATATAAACTACCTTTGGCTTTTAGGGCTAAAGTACATCTAAATACAAACAGTCTATAAATTAATTTACTTTATTGAGTTAAAATAGGGCTTTGGCAACAGGAAAATGTATTCATGTATATTGCCGAACAGTTACAGTGAAGGTGAGACTTTGTATGTAGGGTAGAGATTGCTTTACTTGAAAAAGGAACAACCACAGAGGATCTCTTGATAGTTATGTATTTTCCCTGGGATCTCAATTATATTATTTTAAAAATTAATTATAAGCTCACTGGATGGGAATTAGTGAGCTATTATGTAGCCAAGTGCCTAGTCAGCATTAATTCATTTTCATAACATTAATTCATTTTCATAACTGAAGCTATATAGCTATAAAGAAATGAGAATCATTAACATCTATGGATTATTTGGCTTCTGTTCTGCACTGCTTCTGTGTGTATCATTTTATTTTTAACTTTAAAAGCTGGCCTATAACTTGTTCTAAGACAAGGCTGAGGCTTTCGTAAATTGTAATACACGTTACTTGATGTGTAGAAGCTACGCTTACCAGGAAACAACCCGTTGACAGTCTTATTCATTTCTGGTAGAGAAAAGCCTAGGAATACCCATTGGTCAGTGTTGGGGTCAAAAGACACGCAGCTTCTGGTTTCCTCTGATTATTGGAATAGCTTGCTAGTAGGTTGAATGAGAATAGGATTAAAATTAAGCTTTCTCCGAGTAGCAGACTTCTATTCCCCTTCTAGGAGTGCAAACGTATTTCTGACACCGATAATGAATTACATCCACATGTTTCAAGTCTCCCAATAAAACATCTTTGAGAACTACAGACCATGCTGAGTTCTATACTCTGACTTAAAATCCATTTCCCTTAAGGTAAAGTATGAGAACTGGAGTTTGCACAGATGTTTCATATCTGTGCCCCCAAATGTCTCCCATATTTTGGGGGTTGGAGCCAACAAGAAGACTTAACCGCTGGGACACAGTGTAGAGTCAACTTTGTAGTGGCCCCGCATTTCCCTCACAGTAAAATCCAACACCCCTACTATGGTTCCCAAGGCCCACCTGATCTGACTCCTGTTACCTATGGGACCTCATCTTCCACCACTCTACCGCCTACTTTCTTGACTGTAGCCACCCAGGCCTCCTTGTTTCTTTCAACAGTCCTGGCATGCTCCTGCCTTAGGACTTTGCAGTGGCAGCTCCCTCTACCTGGAAAGCTTTTCCCCTTCATAGTCACATGGCTAATTCTCTTAAGTCCTCCTTAAGTCTGTGCTCAAATGTCACATTCTCACAGTAAGGCCTACCCTGACCCTGACTCTCCTACCTATAGTTACATCTTGCCATCTTCCTCCCCTCTCCCCAAGCCCTGCCAAACCCAATCTTCCTTATTCTGCTTTACTATTTCATTTTGCCGTATTATAACTATATTATTTTCCTATTTATTATATCTCCTGCTTTTATATGTCTTCCCCAAGCTACCTGAGGGCAAAGATCTTTGGTTTGCTCACTAATACATCTCAGGTACCTAGAAGATCACCTGGCTGTATTTACTGAATGGAAGACTATAGAGTATACTTCATATTCCCATCCATGATGCCTCACTTTTGAATTCCTCACAAGTTACCTTTTGTTTGATGTGTGATCTGACTTTGCTTTGGACTCTAACCTTCATTCATTCCCAGCTTAACCCCACGATCCCCTTTATTGTGTGTGTTCTGGGCCTACCCATGGGTCTGGGAGGACAAAGCCTAGGCCAGAAAACTTATGGCTGTGAGTTCATGGCAGGTGGCCATGGTATTCTGCCTGGGTATCTCTGAGGCTAGAGACACAGTTGATAAATGACAGCCTGCCAAGCATCTATTACTACATCCCAGCTGTGCATGGGGCTGGGTGTGCATCCGTCAGACGGCTCTGTGCAGATGCACCTGTTTCACTCTGAGCTCTGGCGTGTCTCAGAATTTCTGATGATGGTAACTAAATAGATGGAGCGATTTGGGACCTGATGTAAGGGGCAAAATTCCTTGTCTAAACGGAAGCTTGGCCTATAAAATGGCATCATCAGAATTTCAGATGAGAGCTGATCTGCTTTCCAATTAGTTTCCATTTCAAATTTCTAAATCCCTCGCATGGAGGAAGCCATCCCAGATTAGGCTGGTTGGAATAATGATATCTTCCACCCCAGGTTTCTGTGACTAATATTGGTCTTTACTTGTGAAATCCACAAGAAATTTAGCAAAAGAGAAACATTTAGAAATTGATACGGAACGTGAAAATCCATCATTTTTATGGAGAGATGTGTTTTGGGGCTGTTGCATGAATAATGCTGCATTCATTTGTAATTCCTGTTGCACAGGATCCCTCCAGTGCTCAAGGTACATGGCTCTATGAACTGTAGAGTACGTTGGTGTTAGCACTGTTCTTAGAGTGTGAGCTTCAGACATGAATGGAAAGCGACTAAATACTGAGCTGAGGACTCTGTATCACTTGCTTTTATAGCACTTGGCAAGCACCATGTGGAAACTATACGAATGCTTTTTCATGGAATTGATGAGGGTGGATATTTAATATTTATTAGGTAATAAGAGTAGCACAGTCTCATTTCAGGTTTCAGTATAAAATAGATTTCTATCTGTATATTCATTGAACTGTAAATGCACTGAAATACTTGTTTGAATATGTATGTGTATATACACATCTATCTATCTATCTATCAAATAGATTATTTGTGCCAAATACTGCATGCTTGTATCAAAGGAATTGTGACCTCCAAATTAAGAATTTGTATGTTGTGAAATAAAGCGAAGCATTTAGTTAAAATTGTGATGAGTTTAAACATCCAAACCATCTCAGTATAGATCCATTTTAAAATAAGCCCTCGAAGATTAACACCTGCATATTGCTGGGTTACCGTGACACATTTCAGTGGCTATAAAAGACTGTTTCATCCCCTAGATCCTCTTTTTAATGTCATTTAAAAAATGAATTGATCTGACACTAATGAAACCTGTTATAATGAATCACATCAGAGAGCTGCATTTTAATGCCTGGATGCCCCATGAAACGATTAGAGGGGGTGAAGGGGAAATGCATTTTCCTTATTCAGGTACTTCTCACATCCATTTGAAATTCCTCATCAAAGGTTTTAATGCTTTCTACTACTATCCTCTCTGCAATCCACTTCTTTATGTAACTGCACTGATTTCTTCAAATGCCTCAGTCCTTATTCCCTAGCCTCATCATCTGCAACCATCAACACCCGTGTCCCGTCTCTAAATGATGCTACACGTCATCTCCTCCATCCCGTGGTGCTGTGGCACCTTGCTCACTGCCTTATGCTAAGCTGTGCTTCAGCATCCCTGACACAACCCTATGATATTGAATTGGGAGCAACCATTCCCATTCATCTACAACTGCTCCTTCCAGGACTCCCCTAAGAGGCAGATGACTCTGAAATGTGTTACTTTCTTTCCATCACCTTTTCCATCCCAAGAGTTCTCAGGAAGTTTTCACCTTTCAGAATTTTAAGAACCAATTTCAAAGGTTAGGTGGTCTAATCCTGCTTGATTTGCTGGGGATTTAGAACTGACTTGCCTGTTGTGGGAATTACTCAGGTCACCAGCATAGAAAGCCTGGAACAGTTTCTGGAGGATACTCAGTTCTGCCCTTTATTGTCGTGCCTCTGACTTTTCAGAGATCTTTTCTGGCATGTAGTAAGCTCCAAGATGAAATTAGGAGGCAAATTCACTGTGGGTTACGGAGAAGACTCAAGAGACGGATCAATGATAAAGCTCTCTTACCATTCATCCAATTCATTCATCCCATTCATTCACCCAATTCATTCATGCCATTCATTCATTCACTCCTTTATTCATTCATTTACCATTTGTCTCTTACTTATGGTGCCAGCCACATTTCCCCTTATACAGGCATTTTGGGCTTGATCCTTTCTTTTAATGTAAACCCCAATCCTATTACACTATCTTAGAGTAGATTTAGTCTATTTTAAAATTAATTCATTTCTACCATCTGCTTTCTATATTTCCAAATTAGAGCCTCATACCCCTTCTTACTGGGACTCCTTTCTTGGGAGCTAGCTTGCTGATGTGAGAAGGGTGCTGGGAGCCATGTACGTCAAATACCTTGGATGACGCTTAGAGGAAAACACGGGCAGTGGATTTAGTCTTTCTTACTTTCCTAGTGAAGCTGAGTTCAAAGTAGGGTTCAAATTTAAAGTATCTGCAAAATACATAAAAGTAGGAAATACTACACAGAATTTCACCTCTTTTTTGGTATTAGATGAAGAAATGAAATAAGCCAGAGTCTCTATACATCCCTCTAATCTCACATCTCAGGAGGTTACTGTGTATAGTATTTATGAATACATAGTAATATAGTATTTATATTTAATATATAGTATTTATATTTTATAAATACTATATATAGTATTTATACTCATATCTTAAGATGTTACATATGATTGTAAGGCATAAAAAAGGAAGCAAGCTAGATATTCATATCTATCAAAAGGAGACCAGTTAAGTAAGTTTGAGTACATTCTTACTATGAAATGTTATGTGATTATTAAAAGAGGGTGGTATTATACAAACTACTATACATAAACTAGATAGGCAACCAGGATTTCCTATATAAAACAGGGAACAATATTCAATTTCTTATAATAACCTATAATGGAAAATAGTCTGAAAAATATATATAACTGAATCACTTTGCTGTACACCTGAAACTAACAGAATATTGTAAGTCAACTATACCTCAATAAAAAAAAATTAAATGGAAAAAAAGAGGGTAGTATTAAGGCTTAAAAGCAAGTTTCAGATTAATATGTGTCATAAGATTTAATTTTGGTTAAAAATGTGCATATAATGCAAATCATTAGTAAAAAAGGATAGATGAGACACACCAAACAACTGCTATAGTTTTATCTGTTGCTTTTTTTTGAATATTTCAGAAGTATATATTACTTTTATAATTCTAAAATAATAAAATATTAAAGCACCCTCTTCCACATATTCTTTTTTATTTTCCTCCAACACTCAGCCATGCTAAATATATTGGTTCTCAACTTGCATTTTTCATTTAATATGTCATAGACATCTTCCCCTTAAAAACCATTCTTTTCCTGGCTACAAAGCATCTCTTATATGTGTGTGTCACACTTTATTGAATCATTTTGCGATTGATGGACTTTCAGGCCGTTTTTAAATTTCTGCTGGCAGTTGCAGTGCTGCACAAAGCATCATTGTCTCTAGATTTCCACATATCTAAACAGTTATTTCTGTAAGATGAAGTATCAGAAATGGGATTGCTAGAAATGTACACTTCACGTTTTAATATCCTTCCTAATTTCCTAGGGTTCAACTGATTCTTCAGAGACTAAGTAGTTTCAAGTATTTTAGGAAATATTTTCTTTCCTTTTGATGATTAGGCTGATTATTGTTGAGGCCTAAGAATGGGTAATTGTATTTTTTATTTAATGTGGTTGAGTTTGGGAGGAACTACTGTATAAGGATAGCATGCGATTTTCATTTGATGTTTTACTCAAAACACAAGATTAGCCAGTGTTAAGTGGTGGCAATCCTTCTATTTGCTATTATTATAAATAACGTACTTTGATATCCTCAGCTAAAAGGGCACTAGGGCACAATGAGAATTATCATTGTCCTTTGTTTATTCCCATTATTTTGAGATAAGTTGTTTATACCACAGACAATAAGGCAGCGTTTTTCCATGTACAGGCATCTTCTTGGAAATATAGTACATGTAGGGAAGTTAGCAAGAAACCTTTTTGGGAAGTGAAACTACCATTTTTTAAGCTACTGCTTCACTGAGTGCCTTATTAAATTCATGAGTTTACACACTCTCCAGAATTATATAACAGATCATGTTTGATTTTTTTAGTTTGGCTGGGGATACCATACTACCATAGACTTTCAACTCTAAGTAAGTAAGTTTTGGGTATGGAGTTGACTGTAGCAGTAGAGATGTAATGGCGAAGTCAATATAGTAATAAAGATGGAAAGACAATGGTGGAGCTCATACGAGAACCAGGTCTCTGACTCCTAAGCCAGTGTTTTTGCCACCCAACCATGTTGGATTTTGAAGGGAAGGCCTGAGGTCATTGAATTAATGCTACATTAGGGCACCATTGTGTAACACGTGGTTGATGCTTTCCAACTATTTTCTGGTTGCCTTTGAGAAAAAAATTACTTGGTTATTGTTTATCCCTAGACTATCCCCAAGCCCATCGTCTGTTATGGACAAAAATCCAGGAGAATAGATGGATTTAGGAATAGCGGGTCTGATAGTACTGGAAGTAGTTGATTTCTTTGGGGGAGAATTTGTAGCAAATAAGTGACATTGGTTGTAGGGGTGTCAGTAGGCTCTTCTACAGTTTTCCATGTGGTTCATGCCACCTCCCTGACCTCTTCTCATGCCGCTCACCCACCCAGGCTTTTATGTCCTCAAGTACCCCGACCTTGACCCAGCTTAGGGATATGGTACCTGCTGTTACTACTTCCAGCCATACTCTGCCCCAGAGGCAGCATGGCTGCCACCTCCTCAATATTCAGGTCTTGGTTCCAATTTAAAGGGGCATTTGTGACCACCCTATATACTGTAACAGTGACATTTCCTCCTACCAGACTCGATCACATTATTCTTCTTAAATTCTTTTGTTGAATTATTACTGACTAAAAATATCAGGTCTATTTATTTGTTTGTTAATTGTCTGCCTTTTCTTAGTAGGTTGTACCTCTGTGAGAGCGGCCCTTGTTGGTATTGTTTACTGCTGTAGAAAACAGTAGGTGCTCAACAAATTTTGGTTGAACGAATGGTCTTAATGGAATACTGCTTTGGTTGGGATAGCACTCTGCCTCTACACGTCCTGTTTGGCTATGCAGGTCACAAATGATATGCTAAACCCTTGCTAATACTCGGGACAAGTTTTCAGAAAAAGTTTCCAAAGCAGAAAGTAGTTTATATCAGGAATGAAGGAAGTGAGAAATGTAAGCCAGATTCCTTCTATTTCAAACTATTTTTATGTTGTTAAACTTTCAGATGTTGAATGTCCTTCACCCAGCTTGTGGTTACCAGGAAGAGAAGTGACTTTTCCTTAGAAATTTCCTGGGAGTGCACCTCACGGCTAACCACTGTGGAGTCACAGTCAACTTTGCCATCTTTGGCATGTCCCGAGGTGTGCTTTTGGTCCCAGGATGATTCACCAGTTTCCCTGCTCACATACCCTTAGCCTTAGCAGAAGTCAAGGTGGACAAATGTTGTCTTCCTGTATTTTTTTTTCTTCTGTGACACCAACTTAATTGCCTGTTGATATCATCGTTATCCTTATTGCTGTTTTTATTTCTATTTTTATTATTATGGTTATTATTTGGTTGGTGAGACAGACTTCTGACGCTTAGGCTTCTGGAAACCTTACCACTAGCAATCCTCAACCAGTCCTGTCTTCCCCACCTACCCCACTTCAAACCATGGTCCACGGTCCATTTGGAGTTAGGTCACCAGTGTCCACTCCTAGTGACTACACCATGGTTACAATTCTCAGCTTACTTTTTTATGTTTGTATAAATAGCTGTATAACAGACTTGTTGAATCCCAGTTCAGTACTTTGCAGGACTGAATTAGCTACGCCAATTTTCAGAGAACAGAGTTATGTATCGTCTAAATGTCTTTTGTATTGCGAGAATGTTGAAACCCTTTAAATTTATTGTTTTCTGTTATTTTATTAGATACTTTCTTACTCCAAAAATCTTTATTTCTTCTCCTAGAGGAGAAAAAAAAGATAATAAAGAGGATGCTGTTTTCTTGTGGAAGTTTGGCACTGGAGGTGGCTTTCTTTATACTGTGTTTCTGGGAAACTTAAAATTTTTCATCCCGTATCAACTTACATTCCCACCAACAGTGCAAGAGGGTTCCCTTTTCTCCACACCCTCTCCAGCATTTATTGTTTCTAGATTTTTTGATGATGGCCATTCTGACAAGTGTGAGATGATATCTTATTGTAGTTTTTATTTGCATTTCTCTAATGATTAATGATGTTGAACATTCTTTCATGTGTTTGTTGGCAATATGTATATCTTCTTTGGAGAAATGTCTGTTTAGGTCTTCTACCCATTTTTAGATCGGGTTGTCTGTGTTTTTGATATTGAGTTGCATGAGCTGCTTGTAAATTTTGGAGATTAATCCTTTGTCCGTTGCTTCATTTGCAAATATTTTCTCCCATTCTGAGGGTTGTCTTTTGGTCTTGTTGATGGTTTCCTTTGCTGTGCAAAAGCTTTTAAGTTTCATTAGGTCCCATTTGTTTATTTTTGTTTTTATTTCCATTTTTCTAAGAGGTGGGTCAAAAAGGATCTTGCTGTGATTTATTTCAGAGTGTTCTGCCTATGTTTTCCTCTAAGAGTTTGATAGTGTCTGGCCTTACATTTAGGTCTTTAATTCATTTTGAGTTTATTTTTGTGTATGGTGTTAGGGAGTGTTCTAATTTCATTCTTTTACATGTAACTGTCCAGTTTTCCCAGCACCACTTATTGAAGAGGCTGTCTTTTCTCCATTGTGAATTCTTGCCTCCTTTATCAAAGATAAGGTGACCATATGTGCGTGGGTTTATCTCTGGGCTTTCTATCCTGTTCCATTGATCTATCTTTCTGTTTTTGTGCCAGTACCATACTGTCTTGATTACTGTAGCTTTGTAGTATAGTCTGAAGTCAGGGAGCCTGATTCCTGTGGAGAACAGTATGGAGGATCCTTAAAAAACTAAAAGTAGAACTACCATACGACCCAGCAATCCCACTACTGGGCACATACCCTGAGAAAACCATAATTCAAAAAGAGTCATGTACCAAAATGTTCATTGCAGCTCTATTTACAATAGCCAGGACATGGAAGCAACCTACGTGTCCATCAACAGATGAATGGATAAAGAAGATGTGGCACATATATACAATGGAGTATTATTACTCAGCCACAAAAAGAAACGAAATTGAGTTATTTGTAGTGAGGTGGATGGACCTAGAGTCTGTCATACAGAGTGAAGTAAGTCAGAAAGAGAAAAACAAATACCGTGTGCTAACACATATATATGGAATCTAAAAAAAAAAGAAGAATAAAATGGTCATGAAGAACCTAGGGGCAAGACGGGAGCAAAGACACAGGCCTACTAGTGAATGGACTTGAGGATACAGGGAGGGGGAAGGGTAAGCTGGGAGAAAGTGAGAGAGTGGCATGGACATATATACACTACCAAAGGTAAACTTGATAGCTAGTGGGAAACAGCCGCATAGCACAGGGAGATCAGCTAGGTGCTTTGTGACCACCTAGAGGGGTGGGATAGGGAGGGTGGGAGGGAGGGAGACACAAGAAGGAAGAGATATGGGAACATATGTATATGTATAACTGATTCACTTTGTTATAAAGCAGAAACTAACACACCATTGTAAAGCAATCATACTCCAATAAAGATGTTTAGAAAAAAGTTTATTAAGGTGATTCAAAAAAAAATTTTTTTTTTCATCCTGGTCGCCTGGAACTCACCTAAATGTCTACACATTGCAGTGATATACTGCTGCCTTTCTTTCACTTACCCTCTTTTGGTCAAGAAAACACAAAACCTTTTATAGAAATTAATTCTCTACAACCCCAGAGGATGAGACAAATAGCAACTGGGAAGAAAGTTACAGAAGAGATAGACAGTTTTCCTGACATCATAGAGTTTATCAGAAGCAAGAAAGTTTTATTAATTTCACAATTTCTCAAACCAGAGTATTTCCTAATTTGCATTTCTACCAATTTGGAAGTATCCTACTAACTTAAAAACTTACATCAAAAGGAGCTTTTATCTGACTGGTCAGTTGCTGCCAGGCACATTAATAGGAAAATATCTCTAGGGTAAAAATTAAAAGAAGGCTTTTTGTAGAATTTTTGGAATATTATAAAAGAAGAATTGAATTGAAATGCTGGCATTGGTTTTAATGCGTGGGTATTATAGCAATACATACAAGAAAACCTGAAGTCATTATACCTCCTAGACATATAGTAGGTACTAAATACATATTTCATTGTTTTGAAAATTCCTTTGAAAGCCTATTTCTGTTTTGCAGTATTTCACTGTTGTTTAAAAGTTGAAGTCATACTTAGCTTATTTTCTTTAAAAGATATGTATTATTAGGGCATAATGAATCTCAGCGTATGTCTGTCTCTTTCAATAACAATGTCTCCCTACAAAATTTGAGAAAATTTGGGAAAATCTCTGAATCTGTTTGTAGATCTAGTCCATGTGTGTGCAAGTTATATAAAGGTAGTCAATTTTGTATTTTCAGAGAAAACCCAAAATATATTCAGGTTTGAAAACAGGTCCCAAATGCTAAGTTACTTTCCGGAGTTTGGATTATTTTATTCTCTCGACTGGTTGATTCCCTTTTTGAGGCCAAAGAGGTCAAGAAGCTGGGAGGCAGGACGACCAGGGTAGGAACCACTGAATCATAGATGTAATACAGGTGATGAATTTCAGTGAAGAATTCTATTACTGAACATGGCAAACTCACAGGTTCGAATAATAGTATTTCATTTTTCATTGCTCTATACAGTAAGTGACTAGATTAACTATTGAAAATATATTTTCTCTCTCCAGAGTCCAAAGAGAGAAGAAAATTTCACCAGCTAAATTTATTAACTTGCACCGCTAAAGCAGATGGTATGATAGGAAATATTGATTTTTCTATACTGACAGAGCAGCTGATAACTTATTTTCAGTTTGACTTAATGTATAAACTGTGAGATAGGTCAAGGGATTTTTATACTATTTTGTACTGGCTTTACCTTGGACTTTACAAATCCAAATATTGACTTTTCAAAAGGAAAAAAAAATCTAATTTAACCCATTGTGGTTTTCATAACACAGTCACAGATTTTCCTTAAAATTTTGGCCACGCTGTACCTGCACTTGTCATTTATTTCCCATCATGTAGCCATAAACAGGGCCCAGTTCAGTACTGGAATCCACCACTGCTGTGTCCACGCATATCACTCGTTCTGTGGCCCCTGTGTTCCTTTGCTGTTTTCTTTGCATTTGCTGGGGATATATTCTTACCCATTTCTTCCATCCAGACCTAAAGATTCTGTGCACTGTGCTTCTATGGGGTCTCCTTTTTCCTACCTGTGACTGGTGAGGTGAAGACCAGGGTGGATGAATTAATGTCCCCACTGACTCCTGCCTCAGTGCAGGGCCTTTTGATATGAGTGAATAGTGGATCCTAGTGTGTATCTGTCTCTCTCAAAAACAATACCTGTTTAAAAAGAATAGGAACTGAGGAAAATTCCTGGAATCACTTTTGTATGTAGATCTAGTGCATACGTGTTCAAGTTATGTACATTTAGTTGTTTTCCTAGAGAAGCAAAATGTATTCACTTTTGCAGATGGGTCCCAAATGCTAAGTTTGGGTATTCCGATACTGAAATATTATTACAGAGTATGTGTGTCATAGACTTTTATGTCCTTGTTTCACTCATTATATCTACCTTGATTGGTGGGATTCTTTTGCTGTCTGATTTTTATTGTGAAATATTTTATACTTATAAAAAAGTACAGAGAATAACATAGCATTCTCCTTAAATCCTGGGTTTAAGAAATAATACCTAACAAATACAGTTGAAGATCCCTGTGGATTCTCCCAGGTCTCATGATCTTTTTCCTGTTTGCAGTCACTGGCTTAAGTGTGGTGTGATCATTTTTGCATATTTTTACACTTGTATTACGCTTGCATGCATATATAAACGAAAGTGAGATGATTTACATATTTAAAAAACTTTATAGAAGAGGTATCATGATGCCTGCTATACTGTCACAATTTGGTTTTAGCTTAACATTGTGTTTTAGAGATTCGTCACATTAATACATATAGATATAGTTTATTTTTATCGCACTATGCACTTGCATTGTATGAATTTACCAGGTTTTATTTATCCTTTCCCTTGTTGATGGGCATTTAGATTTTCCCAATGCAGGTAGTTGATGCGTTGTATATTTCCAGGTGCACAAGTCTGAGATTTTTCTCTAGGGCATCTACGTAGGAGTAGAATTGTTGTGTCGTAAGGCATACATAACTTTAACTTTACTAGGTATTGCCAAATTGCTCTCCAATTTATGCTTGTATCAGCAGTGTATAAGAACTCTAGTTTCTCCGTATCCTCACCAGCAATGGTATTGTCAGACTTTAAAATTTTAGTTGTCCATCTGGTGCATATAAAATAATATTTCATTGTGTTTTTTATTCACTCTTCCCTGACAACTAATAAAGTTAAGCATCTTTCCATAAAGGCCATTTAAGTTTTTTCTTCAGTGAATTATTTTTTAATAGCCTTTTCTTTTTTTGGTGGTTGTCTTAGGTCAAGCTGCTATAAAAAGTATACCATAGACTGGGTGGTTTATAAACAGTAGAAATTTATCTGTCATATTTCTGGAGGCTGGAAGTCTGAGGTCAGGGTGCTAGCATGGTCGGGTTCTGGTGAGGACTCTCTTCTGGGTTGAAGACTGCTGACTTCTCATTTTTCCTGCTCTGGTGGAGAGAACTAGAGAGCTCTCTGGGGTTAATTTGAAAGGGCACTACTCCGTTCATGAAGCCTCTACCTTCTTGACATAATTACCTCCCAAGGGCTCTACCACCCACGACTATCACATTGGGGGTTAGGATTTCAACATATGAATTTTTTTGGTGGGGGGGCACAAGTGTTCACTCCATTAAGGTGATCTTTCTCTTATCGATTTGTAAGACTTTGTTATATATTCTGGGTTCTAATCCTTTGTTACATGCATAGCAAAGATCTTTTCCCTCACCTGTAGCTTCTCTCTTCACTTTTAAAGAATGAAGTGTAATTTTTACATTTTATTCATCTATTTTATCAATCATTTCCTTTTAGTTTCTTGTTTAAGAAATAACTCCCTAACACATGGACATTAAGAAACTTTCCTAGAACTTTACTCTCTGCACTTTCGTTTCTGCAGGTTTTTTTTTTTTTTTTTTTTGGTGATGGTGTTCTACTTTTATAATATGAATCGTGTGTCACCAGTATATAAGTCTGCACTGGTCAGGCCAGGATCCAGAATTCCACCCATGGACCATTTCTATAAGAAATCTACTCACACTCAGCATTTTTGTGAGCTACTGAAGCCTGCATGCCTAAAGTCCGTGCTCCGCAACAAGAGAAGCCACTGCAATGAGAAGCCCAGGCATCGCAGCAAAGAGTAGACCCTGCTCGCTGAGACTAGAGAAAGCTTGCGTGCAGCAACAAAGACCCAATGCAGCCAAAAAGAAAGAGAGAGAGAGAGAGAGAGAGAGAGAGAGAGAGAGAGAGAGAGAGAAAGAGAGAAAGAAAGAAAAGAAAGAAAGAAAGAAAGGGAGGGAGGGAGGGAGAGAGAGAGAGAGAAAGAAAGAGAAAGAAAGAAAGAAAGAAAGAAAGAAAGAAAGAAAGAAAGAAAGGAAGGAAGAAAGAAAGAAAGAAAGAAAGAAAGAAAGAAAGAAAGAAAGAAAGAAAGAAAGAAAGAAAGAAAGAAAGAAAAGAAAGAAAGAAAAGAAAGAAGGGACTCATTGTAAAGATACAGGATAGAAGAGCCATGGATTATCTGTGGATTCAGGACTGGCAGTAGCCATGCTCTTCACCGTCTCTGTGTCCACTGTGATAAGAAGCCAGGTAGGGAGGGTGGAGGGATGGGAGGGAAGGGTTTACTGAAACAGAGGAGAGAGAGCTGCACGGAGCAGACCAACTTGAGAGAGCCAATGACTGTCAGGTGAGGAACACAGCAGCTAGAGGGGACCCTGCAGGGAAGGGGTCAGGAGGATAAATCCCCAGGCCTCACTCTGCTCCCTTTTCTCTAGTGTTTTGCCGGGGCGCCTCACCTGCCAAGGCCGAGTGGGAGCCAGGGGAGGGGGCTCCTTGCTGTAGTCCACACAGGTGAGCCTCCAGGACAGAGAGCAAGGTGGAGAAGCGGGGAGAGACCTGGATGGGCCAAGGAATGAGATCTGGCCGAGAGTGGCTGTGTACCGTGTCTTTCTCTCTACTAATCTGGCTATTTCTAGGACCTCGTGTTTCCTCCAGGAACATGCCAGGTACTGAATATCAGATACCCAAGCCACCTGTTGCCTTGTGGGGAGAAGACAGGCATTTGGGATCTGTTTAAGAGCATAAGTCAGGAACTGGCCAGTGATGGAGACTTCAAGGAAGAAATGCAGCATGGTCCCACTTCATTAGGAAGGCATCTGTTAAAGAAAGGGCTGTGGATTCAAGAGCCTCTGAGTAGTTTTGTCTTGTGCCGTCTCATATTACTTACTGCTGTCCATCACTTGACAGATGGGCTTTCCTGGTGCTCAACCAAACCTGAATATGCACCATTCTGTCTTCATCACAGCTCTGACTGCTCTTGGCAGGAGTGGTCTTTATCACCACTTTTGTTCTTCCCTCCAGTCCCCAGCCCACGCTACTTCTCAGGAGACATTTTTAGTGAAGAGCTTAGAGCTGTTGCTCATGGTTGGGTCTGGTGCGCCATTTTCTTTTTCCCACAAAGGCACCAATGACTCCCTAAGCTTTCCCTTTACAGGGCTGTATCTTTTCACACAAAGGTGCCCTGGGGACCAGCTGTGACCTCTGGAAGGTTCCTGTACATCTTCCCCTTGAATAGTCTACCTAAATTAAGACCCTCACATACAAGTATATGTGTTCAGATCTTGGATGGCTTGCCTGACTCATAAGTGGTCTTACTCTCTTTCACCTTCACTTAAAGTTCCCACCTTGGATAATCACCCTGTGAGATTCTTGGCGTTTTTCTTTCCTTCTCTCTTGTCCATTTTAACTTCCAATATAGTTTTATCATCCTTGTGACCATATTTTAAAGGTGGAACATCATCTAAATAACATGAACGAATTGCTGTGTGTGATAGAGGTTGCATTTCCCGAGAATACTACTTTGTGGTGATTATTTCCTGTAAGTGTATTTTGAACGCTATTCTTTCAACATAGCATGTTAATAAAAGCATGGATAGCGGAGGTAGATAGACCTGAGCTCACATTAGCATAGTAGCACCATTCATTCATTCCAGCAACATTTATTGAATGCCTCTTAAGTGCCGTGCACTTTTCTTTAGGCTTTGGCGAATTGGAGATAGACAAAGCAGACTGCAGATGCCTTTATGAGATAATGAAAATAATGTCTATCCTAGAGGGTGGTTGGTAGGATGAGATGATATATGTAAAGGAACCAGCATGGAAGTTTGCACACAGTAGTTGCTTCATAAATCTCATTTGTGATCCTTTCCCTGCGGATAATAAACTTGATATTAGATACAGTTTTAAGATTCTTGCAAAAGATCATCTGGAGGGAAAATATTTTTGAAAGACTTTTAAGAATAGAAGATTTTAAAGCATCACTAAGGCTTTAAATTTTCTGATTTGTTTCTTTAGCTTTTAAGTTGTAAAGTAAGACACATTTTTTTAAGGGTGTAAGGTAGAGGAGTTATCTCACAGACATCTAAAGTCACCTTTCTTTTTTCTGCCACTTAAAGAGCTTTAATTAGAAATCGTGGTGATTTTTCCTTCCTCTCAACCATCGGCTTATTCGAGCTAGCTAGGTTGTTTGTGATGATCTGTTTTATGCAGACACTTTATCTTAAAAAAAAAAAACAACAAACTTTAAGGAAACTCTATTTTAACTTCTTTCCCGTCTCATAATTTTATATCCCCTAATAAATCTGTGACATTCATCTGGCCCAAGGATTCTATAAATTCATGTATTAGATAGCTAAGCCATACGATGTAAAAATTTAAGACTGTTCCACTGGCTTCATGAATTTAATTCTGTAATTGTTGATATTAATGTGGTCTGACAATGTCATGATTTTCCTACTTTTCATGCCCCAGGGTTGAAGCCTTCTGTTCAGGGTAAAAGTATTGTTACTGAAACCATGCCAGTCCACTACCAGACACTAATCTCATTAAGAAATTAAACATCAAAAAATATTCTTAAAACCAGAATAATTCTAGAGCACAAATGAACGTTTGTTTTGTCAACTCCTCTAAAAATTTTTACTTGACCATTACTGGTGTTTGAAAGCTGGCCAAAAAACTTTGAGGCCTTCAATTTTTAGGTGGCTAAAAGAAACTCAGTACAGACCATATTAGCAATAAGATGTTATCTGACTGAATTCATAATTTAAGTAGCAACCAACCCGTTCTTTGAGAAATGCTATGGATAACTTTTAACTTATAGAACTTATCTGAGCATGCTGAGTATTGTCTACTTGCCTCTCGAGGTCTCCTTTCTCCCCTCCTCCAGCTGCTTTATCTCCTGGTGTATTACTCATCTTGGGCTGCATAACGAAATAAAGTAGACTGGGTGGTGTAAACAACAGAGATTTATTTTCTCACAGTCTGGAGTCTGGGAAGTCCAAGATCGGCGTCCAGCAGGGTTTGGTGTATGGTGAGAGCTCTTTTCCTGGCTTGCAGATGGCAGCCTTCTCAATGTGTGTTCACATGGCCTTTTCTTGGTGCGTGTGTATGGAGAGAGAGAGCAGACTGTCTAGTGTGTCCTCTCATAAGGGCACTAATCCCATAGTGAGGACACTGCCCGCATAACCTCATGCAACGCTAATTACCTCCCCGAGACCCCGTCTTCAAATACCATCACATTGGGAGTTAGGGCTTCACATGTGAATTGGGGTGGGAAGCTGTGCAGCCCACGTCAAGGCATTCCTTGCCTCTGGCTTACTGTTGAGTTTGGCCAATGGGGAGTATCAGGAGGAGATAGAGAGAGGGAGAGAAATGAAGTCAAGGGTTGTCATGGGCTTGCTGTGCCCTTTGACCCAAGGTCACATTGCCTGTCAGTCAGCCCTCTCCACGCTTCCTTTCACTCCAGTTGTTGTAACCACTGCATCTCCTTCCCTTCAGGCCTAGTGGTGGTGACAGTCCTGCAGTTACTGGTCTCAGGATACCGCAATCCCTGTGCTTTCCCTGTTTGTCCCACGCCCTGATTCATTTTTGTAAGAAATCCCTTTACTCAACTTCCCTCACATTATTTCCTCTATTGCCTGCTACAATCCTGAGCGACACACTTAATTTAAAACCTTTTAACTTCTGAAATATTATTATGTATTAGATTGACATGAACAGACAGAAATAGCTAATCAGAAAATTTACCTTTCCTGTGTCTCAAATCCTCCTCCTGCCCTCCTCCCACCACCATAAAAAAAACAAAAAGAAAAACAAAAACTTTTTTTTTTTTAATGTGGGAAAGTAGGTGCCGCTTTGTGGATGGGAAACCAGTTTGTGACACTCTTCCCTTTTGATTGATTGGAAAACAGTTAGGGTCAGCGGAAGTCTTTTGGGGAAATAATAATTAAATTACCATCTCTCTGTGCAAGGCAGATATGACTCTTACTCAAATCACTGGTCAGGGCAAAGCAGTGCCAATCCCGGAACATTGCTAGGTGATCACTACTCGCTGAAATTGTCACTTATTTATTAGTTTCATTGCTTGTGCCTTATTCCCATCTTAGAGTTCAAGCTAGGGATTGTGATGGTCTTAAATAGTACAGTGTTCCAGACACAGAGAAGAATGCTTATGATAGCTTCCAATAAATTCAATCTGTCAAGTGAATTTGTTATCCACCTTCTGCTGAACCGCAGTATTATAGTGGGAGTCAGGATATGGGGGAACGGACTCAGGTGAATGCACTAAATAAAGTTCATCTAACAGGCAGCAAACAGTAGAGGGGAGATGTGGTGCAGATAGCAAGGAGTGGCCTGGGTAAACTGTGGCTCAGAGTCTAGCAAAGTAAGAGGTGTTTCCGAAAATCTCATGGGCCAGAGGGAAAGAGGCCGTAGACTTTTGCCCGCCTGGACCTCTAGACAGCTGGAACGTCTATCAGCAGGTTGTAAGATGTAAGCAACCTGGCAGATGACAGGTGCTGGGGTGATGCGATATAAAGGTGGTATGGCATAGCCCCTTGTATTCGGCTAATCGTCTCTTTAGCATGGATGACTGAAAAAAACTATTACAGTTGATCCTTGAACAAGAGGGGGTTAGGGATGTTGCCTCTCCACACAGTCGAAATTCTGAGCAAAACTGATCGTTGTGTCTTCCTGTCTGTGATTCCTCCGTATCTGTATTTCCTCATCCAAGGATTCAACCAGCCGTGGATCGTGCAGTACTGTAGTATTTATTATTGAAAAAATTCACGTCTAAGTGTACCTGTGCAGCTCAAACCTGTGTCTGTCCCTCAAAATGGAAAAAAAAATCAACTTTAGTGATACTATTAAATTTCCTTTTAGGATAATAAATGGTTATCCTTAATTTTATCATTGATTCTAGATGGTTGCACTATAAACTGCAGCACATCAACTTTAACATTGCTCACATTCTGAAATACAGATGGTGAAATTTACAGTATGATGGGATAAAATCAAGGTTATTTTTCCATGGGCAACCGTAAAACACCCATCTCAATTCTTTACTTAGAACTTCCTAAGACAATCTGGAGATGCTGAAGTAAATACGATTTTCCTCTTAGCACTTTATGATGTAACAGGGAATAAATTGATTTCCTTTCTAAGAAGGCACAAATCACATAAGACAAAGGAGTAACGGCCTTGAAATGGACTTTAATAATTTCCAGGCCTTAGAAGATGGTACAGATGTCTGCGTGGAAAGGTGATGAGCAACATTTCTTGTGGTACATCAGCTTAATTTTCCCTGGGCTGAAGATTAATAACAGGAAATTAAAGAGTGTAGTAAAGCTCAGAGAAAACCGGAGGCAAAATAGCTGAAGGAAGGTTAATATTTAAGCAAGGAGTTAACAAGATCAGTGATAGCTAACACCAGTGCCTAGGTATTATTAATGAAAATCGCCCACTGAACTCCTACCAGGTAAATGGGCTTGGTAGTTTTTCCCTCATTCTTGGAGGAGTTCACTCTTAGAGCACTAATATTTAAACGGGAGTATGCTATTCAGGCCTAACAATTAGTAATGGTCCCAATGGCTGAATCGGTAATGGAATAATCAAAATGAATGTATTTACAGAGAATTACTGTGTGTGTTAGTGAATTTTATTTTATTTTTTAAAATTTATTTATATATTTATTTATTTACTGGCTGCATTGGGGTTCGTTGCTGCGCACGGGCATTCTCTAGCTGTGGCGAGTGGGGGCTACTCTTCGTTGTGAAGCGTGGGCTTCTCATTGCGTTGGCTTCTCTTGTTGTGGAGCACGGGCTTCAGTAGTTGCAGCACACGGGCTCAGTAGTTGTGGCTCGTGGGTTCTAGAGCACAGGCTCAGTAGATGTGGCACACAGGCTTAGCTGCTCTGCGACATGTGGGATCTTCCCGCACCAGGGCTTAAACCCATGTACCCTGCATTGGCAGGCGGATTCTTAACCACTGTGCCACCAGGGAAGTCCCTGTGTTAGTGAATTTTAGATGAATAATTAGGCAGCTTAAAACTTGGGACCTCCATGTCATGAATTTCTTGGATTTCCATCCCTTCTTTTCAGAAATTTCTCATTTATCTGAAGCATGCTTTAGCTCACAGAGTTTAATGGTAGGACTCTTTTGTGGAGGGGACATCTCTTCCTTTAGTTCTTCCTGTGTATCTATTTCAGTGGGTTTATGGATATGAGCTTGGTAAAAGGTGTCAAACCAGGAACTTCTGTGACACTGTTATGTCTTGAAAAGGCAAAATTAAAGGTATGCAGTGTTTTGATGTAGAAATGGAGTATAACCATGTAATATGCCCTTTATTTGTTTATGATCTGTAGGATGCTTTTGTGTGGTAAGTAGCCATGCGTACCTGGCCATATTGCTGACAGGGTCTTGGTGCTCCGGCCAGCTGTCAGGCCTGAGCCTCTGATGTAGAAGAGCCAAGTTCAGGACATTGGACCACCAGAGACCTCCCAGCCCCACGTAATATCAGTTGACGAGAGCTCTCCCAGAGATCTCTGTCTCAACGCTAAGACCCAGCTCCACTCAAAGACCACAGAGCTCCAGTGCTGGACACCAATGCCAAATAGCTAGCAAGACAGGAACACAGTCCCATCCATTAGTAGAGAGGGTGCCTAAAATCATTATAAGTTCACAGGCACCCCAAAACACACCACCAGACACAGTCCTGCCCACCAGAAAGACAAAATCCAGCCTCATCCACCAGAACACAGGCACCAGTCCCCTCTACCAGGAAGCCTACACAACCCAATGAACCAACCTTAGCCACTGGGTGCAGACACCAAAAACAACGGGAACTACGAACCTGCAGCCTGCGAAAAGGAGACCCCAAACACAGTAAGTTAAGCAAACTGAGAAGACAGAGGAATACGCAGCAGATGAAGGAGCAAGATGAAAACCCACCAGACCAAACAAATGAGGAGGAAATAGGCAGTTTACCTGAAAAAGAATTCAGAGTAATGATAGTAAAGATGATCCAAAATCTTGGAAACAGAATGGAGAAAATACAAGAAACGTTTAACAAGGACCTAGAAGAACTAAAGAGCAAACAAACAATGATGAACAACAAAATAAATGAAATTAAAAATTCTCTACAAGGAATCAATAACAGAATAACTGGGGCAGAAGAACGGATAAGTGACCAGGAAGATAGAATAGTGGAAATAACTACCACAGAGCAGAGCAAAGAAAAAAGAATGAAAAGCATTGAGGGCAGCCTCAGAGATCTCTGGGACAACATTAACTGCATCAACATTCGAATTATAGGGGTCCCAGAAGAAGAAGAGAAAAAGAAAGGGACTGAGAAAATATTTGAAGAGATTATAGTTGGAAACTTCCCTAATATGAGAAAGGCAATAGTCAATCAAGTCCAGGAAGCGCAGAGAGTCCCATACAGGATAAATCCAAAGAGAAACATACCAAGACACATATTAATCAAACTATCAAATATTAAATACAAAGAATAAATATTGAACGCAGCAAGGGAAAAGCAGCAAATAACATACAAGGGAATCCCCATAAGGTTAACAGCTGATCTTTCAGCAGAAACTCTGCAAGCCAGAAGGGAGTGGCAGGACATACTTAAAGTGATGAAAGGGAAAAACCTACAACCAAGATTCCTTTTCCCATCAAGGATCTCATTTAGTATTGACAGAGAAATTAAAACCTTTACAGACAAGCAAAAGCTAGGAGAATTCAGCACTACAAAACCAGCTTTACAAGAAATGCTGAAGGACCTTCTCTAGGCAGGAAACACAAGAGAAGGAAAAGACCTACAATAACAAACCCAAAATAATTAAGAAAATGGTAATAGGAACATACATATGGATAATTACCTTAAATGTAAATGGATTAAATGCTCCCACCAAAAGACATAGACTGGCTGAATGGATACAAAAACAAGACCTGTACATATACTGTCTACAAGAGACCCACTTCAGACCTAGGAACACATGCAGACTGAAAGTGAGGGACTGAAAAAAGATATTCCATGCAAATGGAAATCAAAAGAAAGCTGGAGTAGCAGTTCTCATAACAGACAAAATAGACGTTAAAATAAAGACTGTTACAAGAGGCAAAGAAGGACACTATATAATGATCAAGGGATCAATCCAAGAAGAAGATACAACAATTGTAAATATTTATGCACCCAACATAGGAGCACCTCAATACATAAGGCAAATGCTAACAGCCATAAAAGGGGAAATCGACAGTAACACAATCATAGTAGGGGACTTTAATGTCCCACTTTCACCAATGGACAGATCAACCAAAATGATTATGAATAAGGAAACACAAGCTTTACATGACACATTAACCCACATGGATTTAATTGATATTTATATGACTTTCCATCCAAAAACAGCAGAATACACTTTGTTCTCAAGTGCTTATGGAACATTCTCCAGGATAGATCCTATCTTGGGTCAGAAATCAAGCCTTGGTAAATTTAAGAAAATTGAAATCGTATCAAGTGTCTTTTCTGACCACAACACTATGAGACTAGATATCATTACAGGGAAAAATCTGTAAAAAATACAAACACATGGAGGCTAAAGAATGCACTACTTAATAACCAAGAGATCACTGCAGAAATCAAAAAATACCTAGAAACAAATGACAATGAAAACACGACAACCCAAAACCTATGGGATGCAGCAAAAGCAGTTCTAAGAAGGAAGTTTATAGCAATACAATCCTACCTCAAGAAATAAGAAAAATCTCAAATAAACAACCTAAACTTACACCTAAAGCAATTAGAGAAAGAAGAACAAAAGAAGCCCCAAAGTTAGCAGAAGGAAAGCAATCATAAAGATCAGATCAGAAATTAATGAAAAAGAAATGAAGGAAAGGATAGCAAAGATCAATAAAACTAAAAGCTGGTTGTCTGAGAAGATAAACAAAATTGATAAACCACTAGCCAGACTCATCATAAAAAAAGGGAGAAGACTCAAAGCAACAGAATTAGAAATGAAAAAGGAGAAGTAACAACTGACACTGCAGAAATACAAAGGATCGTGAGAGATTACTACAAGCAGCTATAGGCCAATAAAATGGACAACCTGGAAGAAATGGACAAATTCGTAGAAAAGCACAACCTTCCGAGACTGAACCAGGAGGAAATAGAAAATACAAGCAGACCAATAACAAGCACTGAAATTGAAACTGTGATTAAAAATCTTCCAGCAAACAAAAGGCTAAGACCAGATGGCTTCACAGGCGAATTCTATCAAACATTTAGAGAAGAGCTAACACCTCTCTTTCTCAAACTCTTTCAAAATATGGCAGAGGGAGGAACACTCCCAAACTCATTCTACGAGGCCACCATCACCCTGATACCAAAACCAGACAACGATGTCATAAAGAAAGAAAACTACAGGCCAATATCACTGAATAACATAGATGCAAAAATCCTCAACAAAATATTAGCAAACAGAATCCAACAGCACATTAAAAGGATCATACACCATGATCAAGTGGGGTTTATCCCAGGAATGCAAGGATTCTTCAGTATATGCAAATCAATGTGATACACCATATTAACAAGCTGAAGTATAAAAACCATATGATCATCTCAATAGATGTAGAAAAAGATTTTGACAAAATTCAGCACTCATTTATGATAAAAACCCTCCAGAAAGTAGGCATAGAGGGAACTTACCTCAACATAATAAAGGCCATATATGACAAACCCACAGCCAACATTGTTTTCAATGATGAAAACGTGAAACTATTTCCAGTAAGATCAGGAACAAGACAAGGTTGCCCAGTCTCACCAGTATTATTCAACATAGTTTTGGAGGTTTTAGCGACAGCAATCAGAGAAGGAAAAGAAATAAAAGGAATCCAAATTGGAAAAGAAGATGTAAAGCTATCACTGTTTGCAGATGACATGATATATACATAGGGAATCCTAAAGATGCTACTAGAGCTAATCAATGAATTTGGTAAAGTAGCAGGGTACAAAATTAATGCACAGAAATCTCTTGCATTCTTATACCCTAATGATGAAAAGTCTGAAAGAGAAATTAAGGAAACACTCTCATTTACCATCTCAACAAAAAGAATAAAATACCTAGGAATAAGCCTACCTAAGGACACAAAAACCTGTACTCAGAAAACTATAAGGCACTTATGAAAGAAATTAAAGATGATACAAACAGATGGAGAGATATACCATGTTCTTGGATTGGAAGAATCAACACTGTGAAAATGACTATACTACCCAAAGCAATCTACAGATTCAGTGCAATCCCTATCAAACTACCAATGGCATTTTTCACAGAACTAGGACCAAAAAAATTGCACAATTTGTATGGAAACACAAAAGACCCTGAATAGCCAAAGCAATCTTGAGAACCAAAAATGGAGCTGGAGGAATCTGTCTCCCTGACTTCAGACTATACTACAAAGCTACAGTTATCAAGACAGTATGGTACTGGCACAAAACAGAAATATAGATCAATGGAACAGGATAGAAAGTCCAGAGATACACCCACACACATATGGTCACCTTATGTTTGATAAAGGAGGCAAGAATTCACAATGGAGAAAAGACAGCCTCTTCAGTAAGTGGTGCTGGGAAAACTGGACAGCTACATGTAAAAGAATGAAATTAGAACAGTCCTTGACACCATACACAAAAATAAACTCAAATTGGATTAAAGACATAAATGTAAGGCCGGACACTATCAAACTCTTAGAGGAAAACATAGGCAGAACACTCTATGACATAAATCACAGCAAGATCCTTTTAACTCACCTCCTAGAGTAATGGAAATAAAAACAAAAATAAACAAATGGGACCTAATGAAACTTCAGAGCTTTTGCATAGCAAAGGAAACCATAAATAAGACTAGAAGACAACCTTCAGAATGGGAGAAAATATTTGCAAATGAAGCAAGTGACAAAGGATTAATCTCCAAAATTTACAAGTAGCTCAGGCATCTCAATAACAAAAAAAAAGCAACCCAACCCAAAAATGGGCAGAAGACCTAAACAGACATTTCTCCAAAGAAGATATGTAGATTGCCAACAAACACATGAAAGGATGCTCAACATCACTAATCATTAGAGAAATGCAAATCAAAAAGTACAATGAGGTATCACCTCACACCGGTCAGAATGGCCATCATCAAAATATCTACAAACAATAAATGCTGGAGAGGGTGTGGAGAAAAGGGAACCCTCCTACACTGTTGGTGGGAATGTAAATTGATACAGCCACTATAGGGAACAGTATGGAGTTTCCTTAAAATACTTTAAAAAATGCTATCCTTGGATAACTGGTCCAGGTCTCCACTCTCTCTAAGCCATGGCAATTTTTTTCAGTTGGAAGCTAGTTTCCTATATAATCTCAAGCAGAATATCCCAATCACTTTCATTCTTCTCTCTCCTCCTCTCCCTTCTCCTGTCTTCTCTTTTATTCTCCTTCTTGGCAAAATATAAATTAACTGAATGTGTAAGAGCGTGACTTAGCCCAGTAGCGGCAAGCTGTGTATCCTAGTGACACACACATACCTCCTCCTACATTTTACCTGTGGGTTTTCAAGATGTTCTCATTTCTATGTCAGGATATTAGCTTCTGTGGTGCTTTCAGTTATGCTGTGTTTCTTCAGGCTAATGATCGCAAATGAGACTCCCAAGCTCCATGAATGTGAGCACTGCTGGTTTGGACAAGGAAGAGTAAAACTTTGAAGCTTGCACCAAATTTTAACATGAAAAACTTGAGATTAGCTCTTTGTATTTATTAGAAATTAGAAAAACACCCTTGTCTTTTTATATATGTTCACAGTCTTATGTTCTAGGCAGAATATAAATCATGTTTGCTTTAGGATAAAAGAATATAGGGTTAGAGATAGCCAGATAGGGTTAGCTTGACCCAAGCTTGCAGGATCCCCTAATTGTTTCCTGATTTCCTAGACCGGTGATCTTCCTACAGGGTTCTTCTGGTGAGAATCTTAACACTCTCTAAAGATAAATATCTTCTCGGTCATCCATTACTTAGATTTCTTTTAGGCTATTCTTAAATAATTTGGGCAGACATTTATGTTGGTTTAAGTGGAGCATGTTTGCCTTATTAGTGGAAGTGAGTTTAATTTTTCCAAAGGGTAACTGAATTATTCTCAAGTTGAATGCATGGTTTACGCACAGCAATATATTAGCTTGTAAGTTGGCAGTTGAGGGAGCCACTGAGAATAAAACATTTCCTCCACGCATCGTAAGTATTTTGGGAGCTTAAAATGTGATTTTTCGTCACAGACATCCTATGTAGACAGGAGATTTAATTGCTCGTACCTGACAAATATACCCATATACAAGGCTATTTAAGAAGTGAATGTGGGGCTTCTGTGGTGGCACAGTGGTTGAAAGTCTGCCTGCCGATGCAGGGGATGCGGGTTCGTGTCCCGGTCCGGGAAGATCCCACATGCCACGGAGCGGCTGGGCCCGTGAGCCGTGGCCGCTGAGCCTGCGCGTCCGGAGCCTGTGCTCTGCAACGGGAGAGGCCACAACAGTGAAAGGCCCGCATACCGCAAAAAAAAAAAAAAAAAAAAAAGAAGTGAATGTGTACCAAATGGAGTTAGGCGTAACTAAATTATTCAGGGGACATACATATGTGGAAATACTGATGCTGTCATCACAAATTATTTATACTAGGAGGTGCAAACAATGAGTTATTCTGGGACTTGGAAACCTCTTCATGAATTATCAGATAATTTCCAAAGTTCACAAATTAAGAAACAGCAGACTTCAACATTCTTCTTCCACAAGTGGAACATTTTTACTGGAGATGAACATCAATACTTTTTAATATTTTCCTCACTGCATAGATACGAGTATTTTAAGTAATCATGTTAGTTGTGTTCGCCTTTAATTTTTTAAGAGAAGGAGCAATATTGGGAAAAGGCAAAGTAATATATCTTTTTAAAAAAAGAATATATTTATTTACTTTAAAATTTTTGGCTGCATTGGGTCTTCGCTGCTGCACATGGGCTTTCTCTAGTTGCGCTGAGTGGGGGCTACTCTTTGTTGATTGGTGTGTGGGCTTCTCATTGAGGTGGCTTCTCTTGTTGCGGAGCATGGACTGTAGGCATCTGGGCTTCAGCATTTGTGGCACGTGGGCTCAGTAGTTGTGGCTCACAGGCTCTAGAGCGCAGGCTCAGTAGTTGTGGTGCACGGGCTTAGCTGCCCCATGGCATGTGGGATCTTCCCAGACCAGGGCTCGAACCCATGTCTCTTGCATTGGCAGGCATACTCTTAACCACTGTGCCACCAGGGAAGTCCCAATATATCTTAAAGTTCTTATACATCCATCTCTACTTGCAACAGGATATCACTGATAGAACATTTCATTTGAAGAACTTTACTTCCCTGTTTTAATAACTGATCAGTTTACGAATTGATTGGTACTTTTCTTTCATTTTAGCTCTTTGCCTGGCAATTCTATTTACCCAGATGTTTTGGTTTTCTTGTCTCTATCTTGTCATTGTGAACAACTAAAATTATTATTGTGTCATTTTTACCTATGTTTTTACATTTTAAGTTATTTTACTTATGTATTTACTTATATTTTCTTATATAATATTATAATACTGTTATTATTAAATGATTATTAAGTATCTTACGATTTAAGAAAGAGGAGAAAATGTACTTCAGCTGGGGAAAAAAATTAAAAGAGCAAGGAGACTTTGTAAAAGGTACCTAATAAGCATGTCATCATTAATTGTGGCAAATCCTGAGATAACATCTTAGAAAATTTGGTTTATTGTCTTGCCACTACCTGGCTGATCTTGGTAAGTGCTTTTTGTTGAGTCTCTGGGCTTCTGTTGCCCCGTCATTGGTACTGGGAATGAGGTTTAAGTGAAGACACAACCAGAAGTGTCGCTTTGGTAGAGGATGACTCGTTTTGCAGAGGGAATGACACTCTTAAAAATGGATTTGATGGACTAACCCAAAGAATGTAGAGCATTTAAAAACAACGAACAACTGGACTTATATCTATTTCATGGGGGAAATACCTTGAACAGTTTCAGAATTTAGATGAAGAAATTAAGACATTATCTTTTGTTTGGTTGTTATTTATATTTTTGTCAAAAAGTGAACTCTCTTCTAAACGCATACTATTTAAAGGGAACAACACACTTTCTAGTTTCAATATTTGTCATATATACTGCAATATTTTTCTGTTTAAAGAAATATAGTGGCACAGTTATGGGCTTGGAGGCCTGAATCTGTGTTGCACATCTTGGTGTGAATGCACACTTATCCCCCACCAAAGTGACACATACATAAAGTAAAATGAAATATTAAACCAAGATATGAAAGGATATATGTGCTAGGCACATCATAGGCAAAGCCTTTTAACAATGGATATTACGGTAGGAGCCAGCTCATCTTGACGTCATTCACATTAACTGATTAATCTTTAGCGGGTCAGTAGCTTCCTGGTGCTCCATGGTGACTTTATCTGGCTAGTGTTCTGCATACATATTTTTATTATATTGAACATTGTGTCTAGTGAAATCCCTGGTTGTTGGGATTCGTCCCTTTACCTTGATACAAACCAGAAATGTGTTTAGCTGATCTCTTTGAAAGAAAAGCCTTAAAACATCGATTTTGCAGGACCCCGTGTTTTGCAGGCTCCATGCAAGAGTAAAAATATGGTTTTACTCTTTAAGTGTGGCTGTTCTTCACGTATCAGATGTATTTCTTCTTGTCAACATACTGTATTTACTACAGTCTTTGGGATAAATATTTACCCATCTTTGCTGTAAAAGTAGGTACTTAACAGCATTTGCGGGGCTCTAGCCGAACACCAGTAATCAATTTGATCTGGCCTCTGAAACAGGTGTCATTTTGATAAATGGTCCTAATTAAGCGGAGACTTCAGGTGGGAAGCCGATTGAGTTAATGCGTGGGCACCTATGTGGCCGTGACCTGACAAGTACAGATGTTACAACAGGGTAAAGACATCACTTGATTAACGTAGTCAAGCCTCCAAGTTCTGCGTTGCCCATCGTTTGATCGAAGCATCTCTGTGCTGTGACACCACTGGCTTTAACTTTCACTTATTTGCAGTATTGTGCGAGAAAAAGGCAGCTACGGAAGTTTCCACTCTTTCAGGTCATTTTTTTCCTGATCCCTAGCCTGCAGTGAGAGACAGGTGCATAAACATGATTAATTAGACAAGAAGCCTCATTGTTTCCAATCCATGATTCATATTCCTTCTGCACAACATGGGTTTGAAAAGCTGGAAACAAAGCTCTTTTATGTCTTCTTACATTAATTTCGATATAGATTGTCCAGGTAAAGAATGCCCAGGATGCCCTCACTGCTCACTGCTTCTCATTTAGAAAGACTTTTGGTGCAAAATGATACAGGGACATGGCCTTATCTCCTGAATTCATGTTGCTTTGTGATCTCACAATATCAGATTATGCCATGGACAGTTTTGCAATTGGGGACTCCAAGAGAAGACTTGTGATTTTATTTTTTTCTTACTTATTCATTTTGGGTTTTTTTTTTTTTTTTTGACGGGGAGGTATTTTGGGGGAATATTTCAATAATCCAGTGAACTTAATTCAATTGCTTCAACTTTCTAATGCAGAGAACAGCAAACTTTTTCCGTAAAGGATCAAATAGTAGATATATCAGGCTTTGTGGGCCATATGGTCCCTGTCTCAACTACGTACTTAACTGCTGTTGTGATGTGAAAGCAGCCACAGACAATACATACATGAATAAGCATGGCTGTGTTCCCATATGACTTTATTTATAAATGCTGAAGTTTGAATTTCATATACTTTTCACAGACCATGAGTATTCTTCTTCTTTTCTTTTCTTTTTACTTTTTGCAACCAATTAGAAATGTAAAAGATATTCTTAGCTTGTGAGTCCTATGAAAATAGACAGTGGGCCAATTTTGGCCCATGGGCCCGCTTGTCAACCCTGTTGTAACGCATTTCGTGAAACTGTGCTACGTAACTAGTGCTGTGTTTAGTGCTGGAGTGGTCACACAGAAAATACTGTGTTGTCCTTGCCTTCAAGGAACTTTTCATTCAGATGGAGAAAACATCAACTGCTTAAAAACATATCAATGTTATAAAACAGAAAGTAATTAAAGGCTGAACTCCAAACCATAGTAGTTCTTTAGCCAGCCCAGGAAGGAGGAAGAGGGACCAGGGAAGGGAGATGATGAGTTAAGGAGAAACCGTTGTCACAGGGGAGTATGGCAGTGGGTGTGAGGGGAGCAGTGTGGGTGGAGACGGAACCTGGAGAAGGCAGAGGTCCTAAGACACATGCAGCTCAGACAAGAACTGGTAGAAGATGCTTTTTGAACTTAGGAAGAGTTTCAGGAGGTTATAGTGAGAGAACCAGAATTTAAGCTACTTCAAAGTTTAGTTTTGCTCCTTTCTATAGCAGCAAATATACGAAAAGGCAAGATTAATTATAAGTTCACTTTGTGTGCTGTGATCTACGCTGTAAAATCCAGGAGAGATCCTGATTTCCCCTCTGGTTTTGTAAGGCTTTTCGTTTTTTTTGTTGGGCAGCACATGCTGTTTTCCAGTCCTGTGTGTAATTTGGCCGTTCAGTAATCACTCATTACACTACCTTCTGTGAGCTAAGAGCTGTTGGTGCGCTAGTCAGCTCAGGCTGCTGCAACAGAATCCCACAGCGGCTCATAGCCTGAGTGGATTGAGCAACAGATATTTATTTCTCATAGTTCTGGAGGCTGGGAAGTCCAGGATCAAGGCGCCACTAGATTGGTTCCTGGTGAGTACCCTGTTCTCACATGGCAGAAAGAGAGAGAGAGAGAGAGAGAGAGAGGGAGGGAGGGAGGGAGGGAGGGAGGGAGGGAGGGAGAGAGAGAGAGGGAGGGAGGGAGGGAGGGAGAGAGAGGGAGAGAGAGAGAGGGAGAGAGAGAGAGGGAGAGAGAGAGGGGGGAGGGGGAGGGGGGAGAGAGAGAGGGGGGAGAGGGAGAGATAGAGGGAGGGAGAGAGAGGGAGAGAGAGGGAGGGGGAGGGGGAGAGGGAGAGAGAGAGAGAGAGGGAGAGAGGGAGAGGGAGAGAGAGAGGGAGAGGGGGAGAGGGGGAGAGAGAGGGAGAGAGAGAGAGAGAGAGAGAGAGGGAGAGAGAGTGAGAGAGCAAGCGCTGATACCTCTTTTTGTAATGTTACTAATCTCATCACGAGGGCACCATCCTTATGACCTCATCTAAGTCTAATTACCCCCAAAGGCCTCATCTCCAAATACCATCATACTGGGGAGGAGATAGGGCTTTAACATGAATTTTAAGGGGTACAATTCAGTCCATAATAACTGGCTACTAGGAACATAAAGAGTAGAATATAACATAATTTTAGCTCCTGTCTCAAGGGGAGACCCCATTTAGGCTCTTAGTACCATAGAGTGATAAGGGCTAAAATAAAGGGACATATAATTTGCAAGGGAAGCACATAGGGAAAAGTGCTTGGGAGGCTAGGACAAGGAAACAATTCATAGAAGAGACAGCATTTGGAACGTGTCTCAAATGATGAGTACAAGTGACCCAGGTGGGAGAGAATATTCTCAGCATCAGGGGCAGAGTTGGGCAAGCATACGGTATGTTCACATTCAGGAAATGCAAGAAACTCAACGTGGCTAGAGCATGGGAAGAATGTGTTGGATTGGCAGGAAAAGAGTCTAAGAAGGTATCTGAGCTTAGGATTCTGAAAGGTCTTTCCTGTCATAATAAGGAGTTTGAACTTTATCCTGTGGGTAAGGGAAACAAGTTAAGAGTCCATTGTTTTGATCCATGTGAAAAGTGATGTGAAGTTAAATAGGGGGTGAGAATAGGAATGAAGAGGGTAGCAGGAGGGGACTGAGGATTCTTAGAAAGCTCTCGAAGTTCTGGTTTGGGTAACGGTGTAGATGATGTGCTTATCAACCAGATGGGGATCAGTGGATTGATTTGGTGGGGAAAACGTAAATTCAGTTTTTGGAGATGTTGAATTCGAGGTTCCGAGTATCCTGCCACCTGGGTGAAATATGGGTCTGGAGTTGTAGATTTGGGGAGCATGAAATTATAGATGAAGCATTTAGAGCTGAAGAAACTATGCAGGGAGGGTGAGTCATGTGGGAGGGTGAGTCATGTGAGAAGATGAGGTCCAAGGATAAAACCCTGGTGAAGGTGGGTATCGAGGGATGAGCAGAGGAGCTACATGGCAGTCAAGGAATTTCTCTCAAGCTACCAAGTCCCGTATGATGCTGATGCAACATGTCCATACACCAAACTTTGAGTAGAAGGAAAGTTGAGCATTTTCTAGAAGCTGCACTTGTTTTTACTTAGATCATGTGTTTACGTGGGGTATGGGCTTTGGTGAGGAATGCTGTTAGAGAATATAGGAGGATTAGGGCCCTCTAAAACCAGCCTTGACCCAGTCATAAAGGGCACATAAAAGCTGTTTTTCTCCCTAAAGCTGGAAGTTAAAACATTGATGACACCCACGGGAATGCCTGCTGTATCCAGCAGTTTGTGTTCTTGGGTGTAAGTAGGGTGAGTATAGATAGTGGGACCCAAGGGGGCAGGTGAGGTAGGACATTTGAAGAAATGTGCCACGTTGATGTATCCTTGATTTGGAAAAGTGTAGAGCGCAGAGCCTGGGGATGGAGGTAAAGGTATAAGAGTGAGAAGATGGAATGTCAGGGGATTGTGTTCTGTATGAATTCGCAGTGTGGGGTGACAGAGGTGGGGTAGCCTGAAAGATGACAACATCCAAGAGTGGCGCTCAGGGTGGTTGTTAAAGAATCGTTCAGAGGGATGGCAGAACTGAGGACCAGAGAAAGACACTTGCCAACACCCTCATCGATTGTGAGAGCGATCACAGCATCACAGTAACGAGGTAAAGGGGCTGGGGATGGGATGGGCAGATGCCAGGAGCCTCTGAAGAGGAGAAGTGTGGTACAAGGGCGGAGGAGTCATGGTTTAGAAATGGCAGAGAAAAAGCTACTCAAGGATGCTTGTGGATGGGTGTGAGAAAATGAGCAGGCTCCCCTAGAGAGGGCTAAAAAGGGAAAACAAATCCTCAGAAACCGGGATCTATTTAGGGTAAGGAAGAATCTGAGCATTCTGACATGAGCTTGAGAATACAGGAATGGGAGTGTGTAGGAGGTACTGGGGTGTTTCCAGAGAGCCCAGAGAAGACGATTGTAGGGGCATTGGCTGTGGGAAGAATCAGCAGGAATTAGAAGGATGGAAGGAGGCTTAAGAAGATGAGAAGGGGAGAAATGATCGGTACCTAAAGACAATTACCTGGGGACAGTGCTGAAAGATGACAGCAAGGAAAAGGGACAGAGATGCTGTTGACTGGTCTTGGGGTTCTGACTGAGACTTGGGGTAAAGTTGTTTGGAAGGGCATCTGCGAACCTGATCCCAAGGCAGATGTGTTGGGGTGTGTAGGTCCAGTATCTTCCATACTGTGTGAGGTCTTGGTTGGATAAAGAAGAGGTCTGTTTATTTTATGCACAACAAGCAAGAAAACTGTAAAGGATAAATTCCATAATTTTGACAAGCATATTATGCATTTTTTGAATGATGATGCAAAACAGTCTATTGCTTGATTGATACGTCTGTTTTCCCTTATTAAATTAAAGCATTGTTTTTTTGGTTTTTTTGTTTTGTCTTGTTTTTAGATAATGTGTTCTCCTTGATTTGTGGTGTGGAAATATTTCTTTTTTCCTACAAACTGGAAAAGAGAAAATTACAGTAGAATGAAGTTCTAACTTCCTGCCCTAAGTGGGACCACCGTCAGGCTATCAAGAGTCGAATTTCCATCCAGAAAAAGGCCGTTTTCTTTTGAAACTATAAAACATACCACATGCAAAAGGCTTGCCATGTCTACAGAATGGGTAGAATATTGCAATTTGCAATATTAGTTCTCTGTTCTTTTTATTCCTTTAGTTTTGTGTGGTAACTATTGTTGTCCTATTGAAAGCAATAGCCAGGGAGAAATGTAATTTTGCACTTGACAAATATAGAGCATTCATTTTATTATCCAGCGTTTGAAACACCTAAGAAAGAAGCTATAGCTTGAAGAACTCCAGCACAATAAATCTGAGATAGAGATTCAGTGATGAGGCCTGGAAAACATACCTAACGAATCAAAATAAAACCAGTTATGAGGAAGAGGGAAAACACAGAAGGAAATTGGGAAAAGAATAAAAGAGATAATGAAACCCAATAGAAAAAGATGAAATGATAGCAATTTGTGTTTACCTGGAAGTTTTCATCCAGAAATTAAATTTGATAGGAGTGGGGGATTTGGAGAGGCTGGGAACAAGCTAATAATGACTTGGATCTAGGAGGTTAGGTATGGGGTCTAAGCAAGTCTGTAAATAGGAAATAAAAATTGGGAAGCAATTTAAATTTAATCCAGGGAGCTTTGGGGGGATTTTGTGCTAAAGGACTGGTCTGGTCAAAATAACAGCAGGGAAGATAATTAGCATTCAGGCTACAGGAGCAGGAAAAGGCTGGAGAAAGGCATCTTAGGGGAGGTGAGTACAGGAGATGTTACCTGCTGCATGTTGGAACCGAAAGGCCTTGGCACGTCAGCACTCCAGGTTCTGACTCATGAACAAGACCCTTCCTTTTGGGTCCTTATTTATTCATGTATTAAAAAGAAAGATATCATATGATATTTGTCCTTCTCTGTCTGGCTTACTTCACTTAGTATGATAATTTCTAGGTCCATCCATGTTGCTGCAAATGGCATTATTTCATTTTTTTATGGCTGAGTAATATTCCATTGTATATATGTACTACATCTTTTTTATTCATTCCTCTGCTGACGGACATTTAGGTTTCTTCCATGTCCTGGCTATTGTGAATTGTGCTGCTGTGAACATTGGAATGCATGTGTCTTTTTGAATTATGTTTTTCTCTGGATATATGCCCAGGAATGGGATTGCTGGATCATATGGTAACTCTATTTTTAGTTTCTAAAGGTCCTCCATACTGTTCTCCATAGTGGCTATACCAATTTACATTCCCACCAACCATGCAGGAGGGTTCCTTTTTCTCTAGACGCTCTCTAGCAATTATTATTTGTAGACTTTTTGATGATGGCCATTCTGACTGGTGTGAGGGGATACCTCATTGTAGTTTTGATTTGCATTTCTCTAATAATTAGCGATGTCGAACATCTTTTCATGTGCCTTTTGGCCATCTGTGTGTCTTCTTTGGAGAAATGTCTTTATATCTTCTGCCTGTTTTTGGATTGGGTTTTTTGTCTTTTAGATATTGAGCTACATGAGCTGTTTGTATATTTTGGAGATTAATTGTTTGTCAGTCACATCGTTTGCAAAAATTTTTTCCTATTGTGTAAGTTGTCTTTTTGTTTTGTTTATGGTTTCCTTTGCTGTGCAAAAACTTACGATATCGCTTATATGTGGAATCTAAAAAAAGGATACAAATGAACTTTTTTACAAAACAGAATTAGACTCACAGACGTAGAAAACAAACTTATGGTTACCAAAAGGGGGAGGGAGGGAGAGCGATTAAAACATACATACTACTATGTATAAAATAGATAACCAATAAGGACCTACTGTATAGCACAGGGAACTATACTCAGTATCTTGTTATAACCTACAATGGAAGAGAATGTAAAAAACAGATATATACATATATATGTATAACTGAATCACTTTACTGTACACCTGAAACTAACACAACATTGCAAATCAACTATATTTCAATAATAATTAAAAAATATATATTACAGTAAAAAATAAAAAAGAAAAAAGAAAGAAAGGAAACAGAGTATAGACAGGCTTGACAAGGTACAAGGGAAGTCTTAGATGCTGCTTGTAATACAAACTTTCTTTGAAGATGATTGAATGATATGTCTCAAAAACCCTAAAAACATCCATTTTCTATGACCAAATTATACTACTTCAAGGGGTTGATTATAGGCAATGATAGAGATGTCTTCAAAGATTTATGCCTATGGATGTTCATTACAGCATTATTTATAGTATCCTAAATTTGGAAGCAACCTAGACATATAAGAATAGCATGTTGCTTAAATAAATCTCAGCTGATTTATCCAATGTAATACAATGCATTTATTAATATCATGTTGTAGAAAAATATTTAATGTTGTTAGAAAATCTTTATGATAGGCTATCAAGTAGAAAAGAAGTAGTTTCCCAAACCCATACTGCTTGTACAATATGGCAAAAAAATATATATCTGAATGTATGGATGGATACTGAATATTTTGTCTGTATGGTTACCAATAGAAAAATGTATATTAGAGGACTGTCTGGAAATCTGGCTTTTAAAAAGTCCTGTGGTTGAGCTGTAAGATAACAAGCATTCATCCTTTGTAGGGTAGACATTCAGTTGATGTTTGAAGGTGGGCTACAGCCCATCAAGCAGAAACTGCTTTTTCACTAAACACAGAATCAGGAAAGAGGAGGCCATGTCCTGGTTCCAGCAGAGGTATGGTGGGATCATCCTTTGTGGCAAATAAATTCCTGTTTCTATCCAAAGACCAAAAAATATTTTTCAATAAAATGTAAAAAAAAAAAACCAAAAACTATGGGGAGGCATGCGTTGTTCTTTTTCCTTGTTCTGTCTTACTGTTTTTAGACGGATCCTTCCCTTTCCCTACGTCAAAACCCCTGATCCTTTGTGTTACACAAAATAGATATCTCACCTTCACCCCAAGCCCATGCTGTCATCTGTCGATCCCCTGGTCACCCTTCTCCATTCATTGAAGGTTTCAGCTCCTAATTCATAGCCTTATTCCCCTCCCTGAACCCTGTCAATATCTTCTCCTCAATGACTGGAACACCCATCTGCTCATCCAACTTGGTTCGTCTACCTTCTCAAACAGTCATCTCTTGTTTGAATACATTCTCACTATCCACTCATCACCTCCACCATACTCTCTTCATTTGCCTCCTCACTCAGCTTAGACTCCATGGTTGTGTACCCGAATAACTCTCTTGAAAAAATCACTCAACTTCTTTTACGTTTCTCCCTCTGTTATTTATCTCTAGAAAAACTCTGAGGCTATGAATATGCCATTCACTGTCTCCTTGCCAGGGCCCAAGCAGCTGAATATTCCTAGATTAAAAAGCACACGGGAGGGCAGCCTGGTTTAATTTTTTTAAGTAAATTTATTTATTTATTTATTTATTTATGGCTGTGTTGGGTCTTCACTGCTGCGTGCGGGCTTTCTCTAGTTGCAATGAGCGGGGGCCACTCTTTGTTGCGGTGCGCGGGCTTCTTATTGTGGTGGCTTTTCTTGTTGCAGAGCATGGACTCTAGGCCCATGGGCTTCAGTCGTTGCAGCACACGGGCTCAGTAGTGGTGGCTCGCGGGCTCAGTAGTGGTGACTCGCAGGCTCAGTAGTTGTGGCTCACGGGCTCTAGAGCGCAGGCTCAGTAGTTGTGGCGCACGGGCTTAGTTGCTCCGTGGCATGTGGGATCTTCCCAGACCAGGGCTCGAACCTGTGTCCCTGCGTTGGCTGGCGGATTCCTAACCACTGCGCCACCAGAGAAGTCCCAGCCTGGTTTAATTTTAAACGCACGATCACAAATCTCAAATAGCCAGTCAGTGCTCAGCTGCTATCCTACTGTATTTCTCTAGCAGACTCAGTTTCTCACTTCCTGAAATGGCTATTTCCTATTACCTGCCTTCCTCAAATCTCTCAGAACACTTCCTGCGTCTCTTGTAGTTGGTGACCTTCTTCTTACATCACTGAAAAGTTAGAAGCCATCAGGAAGACACTTACTTGTCTTCATTACCAAATATATGAACACACGTGCATATATCCCTCTTAGTATGATGGAGGAAATACCCTCCTTCTCCTATCAACTCCAGTTCTTTTCCTTTCCACTGGATCCTAGTCCTAGTTTTCTGCCTTCTGCAGGACTTGCTTCTCTAAGTTATTCCTTCACTGTGCCTCATTGATCTTTTCCCCAGTCCCCAATCAGTGTATAAAATCAAACTGAAAATCTTGGCCCCAAATTTCTCTTGATCATTTGCTCCATTCCTGTTTTCTTGGTAATCACCCTCTTTAAAAAATTGTCTACACCTACTGTCTCTAACGTTTTACCTCCAGTCTTGTTTTCAACCCAACACTCAGCTGAAACTGCTCTTGTCAAGGTCACGAATGACCTTCACTTGGCCTAATTCAGTGGCTGCAGCCTCGCTCTTTTTGATCTCAGGCTTCACTCAGCGCTGGATTCCATTGACCACTTGCTTTTTTGAAATACGATCTCATTTTGATTTCTCTAACCTTGGACTTTTTTCTGGTTTATTCTTATCCCCCTTGATGTTTCATCACTCCTCTGCTACAAAATTTTGATGTTCCTCTCAACTAAACATGGGCCTCTCTCCCCTCCTTTCTCTCTCTGCTTTCTCTCTTTTACAGATCTCAGTCTCTACCCATGAGTTTGATATTGTCTCCAACTGCCGTTTTGAAGTCCCTAGTTGATTGTCTTACAGGCTTTTCAAGCTTATCGTGTCTGAAATGGAATCCTGGATTTCGTCCTCCTCCAAATCTGTCCGTCTTTCAGTATTCCTTATCTCCATAAGGACTACCGCCATCTACCCAGTTGTGTGAGATAAACACTGAGAGTCGTCCTTAATTTGTTCCTTTCACTTTCACATCCAATTTATCACCAAAATCTATAGCTTTCACCTTCTATGTATCTCAAAACCGTCTGCTACTGTCCATTTCTATTGTCCAATTTTCTAAGCCACATCACACAGTCCCTGACTTGGACCACTGCCACAGCCCCCTAACTCTCCCCGCTTCCAGTATTAGCACCTTTTACTCATTCTTCAGCTGAAAGTGCTTTCTTTTTTAAGTTTTTTTGTAATAGCTTTATTAATATATAATTCATGTACCATAAAATCCACCTTTTAAAGCATATAATTCAGTGGTTTTTAGTATATTCACAAAGTTGTACATCATCCCCATTATCTAATATCATAACATTTTTATCACCCTGAAGAGAAACCCCATCCCCATTAGTAGTCACTCTGCATCCCACATCCTCTCAGTCCCTGGCAAGCACTAATCTACTCTCTGTTTATGTGTATTTCCCTATTCTGGACATTTCGAATAGTTGGAATCATACAGTCTTTTGTGACTGGCTTCATTCACTTAGCATAATGTTTTTATAGTTCATCCATGTTATAGCATAACTCAGTACTTCATTCCTTTTTATGGCTGAGTAAATTTCCATCTTTTATTGACTGATTCTTCTCTTTTTTTTAAGTTAAATCTGATTTTGCCTCTTGGATGAACTGTGAGCTCCGTACTGTGGGCAATAAGGCTCTTTGGTCTATCATTCCTACCTCATTTTGTGCCTCTATCCCCTTTGCTACTGAGACCTCAGATTAAATGTAGTTAATTCCAAGAGGCTTTCCTCTACCTCCTGATAAAAGTAGATCTTGTTTCCATTATTATTCTCCAGCACAGAACTATTTTGGTTTTCTTAATAACACTCATGATCTCTAATTATGTATATTTACATGTTTGTTGTGTGTCTCGTCTGCTAGGCTGGAAGCCCCCTGAGGTCAAAACTGAAGTCTCCTCTGGTCCCTCTTTTACTCCAGAACCTGGCACAGTGCTTGTGCCTAGTAGATAGTGTGCTTTCAATAGGTATTTGTGAACAGAATTAATAGATGGAATGTTTGCCAGGGGTTGATTCTAGTTGGTGCTGATGGGAAGAGAAAGGATAAAAGTGATCCAGATTGTAAGATGATTACTGTGATGCCCAGGTGACACAGGATAAGTGGTAAGGATTGACAGCACAATATGGGGAAATGAAAAATGTAACAGCCAGGTTTAGAACTTGAAAAATGACAAAATGATTATATCTTTTTGGGGACAAGGAAATAGGGCAGTGGAAAGGTCTGAGGAAAAAACGCTGGGAGCTTGGTATTCTCTACCTTTTGTGGGAGATCTTATACTTAAAAAATCTCTTCAGGCAACCTGACTCAAAAATAGAATTCACAGAACTCTCCAGGATAGAATACAGAACAGAAACCACGAAGACATTAAACTTGAGAAAGGTCGTGTGGATATTAGGTCCTCGGTATCTACACACATACCAGTGAGTACGTGAAAACACACTAAGGAAGTGGTTAAGAGGAAGGTTATTTTCATGACTGATGCTTATTGATTATCAGAGAATTCCCTTGGTGATTGTCTTCTGCCTTAAAGAGTGTTGGTATGAAAGACATCCCTTCATCTGGCTACATAAATGAAATCAGTCATTTAGCAGCAGTTGGCTTATCATATTGCACTACTTTATACGAGAGCTGCTATCCATAAAGGCAATTGTAATGGGTGGTTTCATAAGGCAAACGCTGCTAAAGAATACAATGTAGCTGTATTCTTAGCAAATACAATACTTCTTTCAATGCACTCATTTGTTTTATTAAGGCCAATTATACATTTGTTTTTGTTCATTTTTACTGTACAAAAGAAATTTAAAATACTTAATAGTCAATTAACTGTGAGCATGCAGATAAAAATAATGAATGTTATCACACCAAGTTTATATATAAGAGGCAAGGCAGACATGAATATAGCATATGGAAATTTGTCAGAAATTAATAATTTCTATTTTAAGTCTCTTTAGGCATTCAGGGAAGGAAAACCTTTAAATTAATGAAATTCCTACCTGGGTCCATGTCGATGGCTGACATGATTCTATCTAAATGGAATAGTGATGAAAGCTACAATCAGGGTCCTCTCAAGAAAGCTGACTTTTTTCTTAACAGCATCTTTAATGCAATAGACGAACAAACTCTTGGTACTTAGATCTCTATATTTAGTCACTTTGGAATATTTTATGCTTTTATGAGTCATCAGAAAGGAACTATGAACTTGCCTTCAAGTGATAATGGAGAATGACATATTTCAAAGAAATTTTGGGTCAGGGAATGATGACTATACCTATAATAAAATTATGGTTATGAATTAATAAGTAGACATTTTTTTATTCACCAACCAGTTATGTAGCACTTACAATATTTCAGGCTCAGTACTAGATATAGAAAATATTTCAGGGTCAGTACTAGGTACATAAGATAGATACGGTCCTTGCAGTATAAAGTTGATAATCGCAAGGTGAAACAAAGGATAAAGCAAGTTTCTCCAGTGACATGCGATATATGCTGTTGAGAGGAATTAGGAGTACCGGGGGAGCATTCATCTGTGAGGGTCCAGCCTCACAGAGATCAGGAAAGGCTTCCTGGAGGAAGTAACAGTTAAACTAAGCCTTTCATTTAAGTAGGAGTTAGGCAAAGGGCACAGAGGAAACAACATGTATGTAGGTTTAGGTCCTGGAGCCTTTGAAAAATGGAAGGAAGTCCAGACTGGCTGGAGCTTAGAGTGTGAGGAAAAGTGGCAGAGATATGCCCAGGAGATGGATTGAGAATGGACTTGGATTGCCCTGTGAGTCATAAAAAAGGAGTTCTTACTTTAATCTAAATGCTGGGAGGCCGCTAAAGCTTTTAAGGAGGGTCAGAATGTGATCACTTTTATTTTTATCCTTTAAACTATTCTAGCTATAGTGTGGAGAATGGCTGGGAAGGAAATAAGACCGGATGCAGGGAGATGAGTGAGGGAGGATGTTAATATGGCATCCAGTCAAGAAAGCACGGTGGCTTTCTTGGGCAAGGGCAGGGGGAGATAAAGGCAAGTGGATAGATTCAGGAAATGCTGATGAGTTAGAATGGCAAGTAGGTTGGTAGGTAGGTGGTTCTGAATCTCCGGAGTGTGGGCTGACCTGACGTATGTTTGACAGTTATCAGCATTTAGACACGTTGTAGTTGAAGTCATGGGAATCAATGAAAGGCCTACAACTGTGGTCTTCAAGCCAAGGTACCTGTACTTGTGTAGGTACATAAAGACCCCAAGGTTTCTGTGGGCACACAAATAATGGAATTTTAAGGGAATTCAGTTGTTAGGTCCTCAAGTTCCATATGTTGTCTTCCTAAAATCAATATTCCTGAGAATCCTTCTGTGGTCAATTCCATCCATCTCCTTTCACAGAGTTCTTCTCCCATTGACAAAAGAAGGGCAGACCTGCAATTTATTCTTACTGGCCATGGTGCCTCCGTGAGCCGCACACAAAAGCAGTAGCATTTATATGGAGAAAGCGAACGACCCAAATGGGTAATAAAGGTTATAAATCCTTTTGCAACTCAAGTAATTTTTTTTTGTTTGCTTTTCACGAAATGAAAGAAATGCCTAATAGAACTGTCAGCTGATAGATCATTAAAAATAATTTTTGGTTGCTAGATAACTGTTTGACTTTCGGCATGTAACTCAGAAGTTTAAAGAATTGAGTGACATTGTTATAATAAATCCTTCCATTTCTATCTACCTATTTATGTAAAGAATGTTCTACATACTTACATTAAAAAATGAAATACAGAAATAAACTTGATGCAGAACATTGTCTAATTTTGGCAATAAGTTATATTATCCATGGACCCATGGAATAATTTAAAAAACTCATTTTAACTAGTTAATAGTTCCATCTAACTACTGTTTATTATAATTAATAAATATCTGTCAAAATATAAAATATGTTACATTGTGTTTATCAGTTGGATGTAATGGTAATTTAATGAGAACTCAATCCAGAAGAAAAATGTTATCACTTAGAAACTTATGGACCCAGGAGATTAAAAAAATTAAATTTACTGACATTTTTTTGCAGAGAGGTATGATAAGGCGAACAATAAAAGACTTTCAAGCATAAAATATATTACATTGGGTTGAAATTTTGTTGGCGAAATAGAACAGAATAATGAGTTCCAAGAGTAGAAGGAACGATATAACATTTTCTGATGTTAAGGAAGAGCTTATTCATGTATTTTTTAACTGGATGAAGGTAGGAATAAAATCAGTAGTGATTTTACACGTTTTAAATGTTGGACATATTTAAAGAATGAAGTAACAGTTATATTTTTAAACGTTGTTACAAAATTTACAAAATAGAGGCAGTTATATCCTTTGCCAGTGATATCCTACACCAAATTAGATGGTAACTTTTGGATGTCAACCTAAAAATATGAGAGAGGCTTTTCAAAATCATTTTAGCGGGTATCTGAGAATAAAGTTTGGAGGACCACTTGGTCTAGGGTGAAAAGAGAAAGGAGATTAGGTCCCCAGAAGCATCATTATTCAGAGCTCCTTCTACCTTCACCAGTGTAACAAGGAAAGGAAGCAAGAAAAGGCTTGCTAAGTGTAAATTTGTAGGTTGTCTCTATAGGATTGGGATTAAGCCATCTATGAGAGCACAGGCTGGGTGCGGGAAGATGTCCAAAGAGAGTTTATTGTTTGAATTAGCTGTTGTGGAGAATGGGAGCTTCCATCAGTGGTTGAGAAGTTAGTCTGGAGGTTGGCTGATCACGATCCTAGAGTAATATCAATCTCTTTGGTATGTGGTATTATTCAAGCACTTATTGGTAAGAAATTCTTAAAGTCAATAGATAACATAGACATTAAAAAAAAACTAGAAATTACGTAATAAGAGACAATAAGGGTAATCCAAGGCAGAGACGATAAATCGTCTACCCAAGGTTACTTTCAGGAATGGCAAATGGAATCTCAGCTTCTTGCTTTCACACTGAAGATTTTATAAACTTACCTTGAACTTCCCTGTGGTATCTCTTTCACCGAGTTTGCTTATAAAGCACGGCAGAAGTGAGATGAGAAGTTAGGAAAAGTGTGTGTGTGTCCCTGTCTGACTTCAGAACTCGATCTCAACCCAGAGGTCTAAACCCCCCAAATGCACTTCCAGGCCAATCTCTCTTCTACCCCCTAGAATTTAATATTCCAGCTTCCGCCTGGCACATGTCTCCCTCCTAACTCCACCTTCAAGGTCGTCTGGATCCTTTAAAGGCCAGCCCCTCTGTGAATTTTTCGAACAAGTACAAGTGTGACGCTTATCCCCTATCCTAGCCCTGCCCAGGAGAAAAAGAATACAAATGACAAATGCAAGTCACTTATATAATTTTTATTTTTCTAGTAGCCACATTTACAAAAGTAGAAAAAAAAACCAGTTGGAATTAATCTTAATATGCTTTATTTAACCCATTATATCTAAGATAGTGTCATTTTAACATGTGATCAATGCAAAAATTATAAAAGAGATATTTGATATCCTGGGTTTTTTTGGGTACTGTCTTCAAACCCCAGTGTGTATCTTACATTTACAGCACATCTCAATTTGAATTAGGCACATTTCAAGTGCCAATAGCCATTTGAAGCTAGTGGCTACTGTATTGGATAGTGAAAATCTATATGACAAATATTAGTGCTAAAAATTCCATTTTTCCTTGCTGATTCTTTCTTGGATGCTTTTGGTTTCCTTAGACTGTAAGATCCTTAAGGGCAGAGATCCTATTTCACATTTCTTTGATATCCTTAAGGTGCTCAGCTGTTACGCTCAGCCATGGTACGGTATCTGCATCTACCGCATTTGTTGAATTATTTTGGCCAATGAAACCACTTTGACCAAAGTTAAACCACTTTGACGATACCAGTCTGTTGGCTGGCCCTTTGGGAATAGGATAGCACTTTTTGGAACAACAAAGCCGTCAGAGTTTTAAATAATTGACAAGGTTGCTAATAGATGTTGCTTGTGTGTGTAACTAGATAATCATTCAAATTTGTGAGCATCCTGGTGGCAGGACTGTGGTGTCTTTTAAGCTACATCCAGTCACGATAGCTTTTATTTTAAGCACGAACATCTTTACATGCAAATTAATAGTTCTTTGGAAGGTATTAGATGCTCTTTAAAAAAATTATGAGTGTAAATTTTCCCAGGGGTACTTGCCAAGTTGGTTAATATTATCATGCTTGTATTTGACTTCTCTGAGAACCTAGGTGAAAAATAAATTGGCTTAGCTGTACCAACTAGTCCCTTAGAAAGTTTTCATTTTTCTTAGGGGAGGTGGAGTAGAGGGGTTTGCCTAGATTCTGGAAATGTCATTATCTCCTTCCGATAAGCCTTTACAGTGAGAGCTATGGCCTTCAGGATAAACAAAGTGAAAAAGGGCCCCTTGAGAATCTTAATTTGTTCAAACTAAAATGAATGTAGGAAGATAATAAAGCTGTTTTAAAATGCTAGTCTGAACTTTAGCATAGTACTTTAACTATTCCTTCGGGGAAGTTACATCACCCTTACATGCAGGGTCAGTGAAAAAACAGTAATTATTCCCAGTGGCAGGAATTTTATCTTCAGCCTCCACCATTGTGATTGCAGGGGTATGAATTCAGTCTTGCAAATTTTTGAACTGCAGCTCTATGACATTAGAAAACCTTTGAGGGGTACTGCGTAGGGAGGAGGGTTGACAAGAGTGATCACTTTGTTCCAATAACTTTACGCTAAAATAAACTTACGATCTCAAAATCAGTTTTGTAATAGAAATCCTTGTAGCAATTGCAGAGTGTAGATCTTCTGCATGAGAAAGGATTTTTTTTTTTTGTAATTATGACCACTGTGTTAAAGCGATCAAGAAGGTGTGCTGATTTACTTCTAACTGATGCAATTGATTTCCTAAAAGTTTTCCGGGGGGTGGGGGGTGAGGGTGGGTGCGATAGGAGATATCATTGTGATTAATCAGAAATGCTTAATCCTATCACAATACAAAGCAAATTGAGTTGTTATGCATTCCATCTATTGTGGTATTAATCAAAGGGGAAAAAAACCTACTGTGTTCTTCATCTAGTTCAAGGTAATAGACAGATAGGAAGAGGATTATACAAGCTAGTTTTAAACTTTTACCAGAAGAAATTGAATTGAAATTTGAAGCCTTTGGCGCTCATTATTGAGGTGCATTCTGCCAGGGATTGAAGTCTGTGAGTGGCCCATAACAGAAGTCTGCCATATATGATATATTCCATACAGGGATAATGAACTGTTGTCAGTTTCCCTCAAGGGAAATCTGGATATATTGCATTTTCTCTCTAAGGTAGGTATAACTGTGTTTGAAAATAAAATTGTTGTTGCTGCTAATACTTATTAACTTTAAATGTTATTCGCTTGTCTATGCTAGGAAGTCACCGCATGTACTGAGCATTAATTGTAATCTCTTCCAGCAGCAGTAAAATTGTACTTCAGAAGCCACTTAGATGAATGAGATCAGCTACTGTGGCGCTAATTTTGTGTGCTATTGCCAAATCATCTCAGATGATTGAAATCAGGCTTTCAGTGCTGATTTGGAATCAACACATAACATTGCAAACAATGAAGTGATTTTTGGGTTCGTCTTAGAGCCAGCCCCTTGGTCATCATGTCTAGTTTGCACCTTACTGCTTATGCAAGATTCAGAGAATTGAATCTATCAGAGAAGAGTGTAAGCGGTATGGCATTAAGACCCCCACCTTAGGGTCTCCAATAGATGTAACTTAATTTTTTTCCATTCCAAGTCTTTTGACAATTCAGGGTAATAGCTGTCAATTCAGAGTTTCCCCAGTCAGTCTATGGTTTCTGCTTTCTCATATGTTCCAACTAATTGCTAGCAACCTTACAGATGCCAAGACAGGAGGATCCATTCTGGTCCTCTTTGTGGACCGTATGTGTTGGTCCCTAGAGTTTGCTGCAAACCTTTGTTTTGATTGTAAGGAATATAGGGTCTAGGTCTCCCATTTCCTCACCCGTCCAGTGCTTCCTGGGCTTCTCTAGGGTTCCTAAACACCCCGTGCAAACTGTAGGAGTCTCCTGGTTGGTTTGGAAAACAGCATATTTTTTTTTTTTCAAGTAAGTCTCTTGTCCATGCTAGGTTCTTGGCATTTTATATGCAAAAGTCAAGAATTTGCCTCTTTGGCTCTTCTCTAAAATAGAAACTCCCGAATGCCTACCTGTCTCCTAGATTGCAATAACATGGGAGTGGGGGAGTGTCCTGGGCTAATAGGAAATACAGTGGAACCTTGAAAACAGTGGGCTGGGGAGAGTATAGAGGTGCTGACCCTCTATGTAGTTGAAAATCCACGTATGACTTACAGTCAGTCTCCTTATCCGTGGTTCCTGTGTATTCCTTGGATTCTGCATCCTTGGATTCAACCAGCAGGGGATTGTGTCGTACCGTAGTATTTACTACTGAAAAAAAGTCTGCATATAAGTGGACCTATACAGTTCAAACCCCTGTTGGTTGAAGGATCGACTGTATAGAGGGAAATACTGCATCAGTTAATATGTCAAAAATATTGTTCTCTACAAGAACAAACACAATGAATAGAGTTTAGGAAATGTTAAAAAAAAGATTAGGATTAGTCAATCAGAGTAAAAGAAAGCTATCTAAAATATGAATTATATATGTCATAATACATATATGAATGACTGTTTTGTTTGGCTTTTGCTAACCAGTTAGTTACTGTCTCTTAGAGTAGCACCGTGTCTGTAAATATGATCCAGTGCAGTAATTTCTTTTCACAGTTAGGAAACAGAGACCCACAACTAGCATGAAGCCACACAGCAAATATAGGATGTGAAGCCATTTCCTCTGACTCAGAATCTTTGCTCATTTCTTTCCTCCTTGCCTGAGAATGATATTACTTTGCAATTGAAGAAAATTGGGTTAGCTATCAGGATGAACTTTTTGATACTAATAGGTTGAAACACAGAAATACATTATCAAGGACATTTGCAGTGGTTATTTTAAAAAATCGTTAGGCAGCTACATTTTTGCTCTGGCCTGGGGACAGTCCTGTGGAATCAGAGATGATGTGACTTACTGATGTCAATTTCTTTACCCTGGTTTTTAGATTACATGACTTTAAGGCATATACTTCAGAAAAGGTTTATAAATGTAGACTTGATTGAAATATTTACCACAGAAGCTGCCCCTGCAGTTTCTCCAAACTCACTGTGTTTATTTCCTTCGTGTGTGTGTGTGTGTGTGTGTGTGTGTGTGTGTGCGCGCGCGCGCGCGCAGGGAACATCAATCTGCCTTTTCAAGCAAATGTAAGGATTTTTCAAGATGTTTAAAAACAGACTAGTGAAATTGTCTTCAGATCCCTGGAGAAGATTGGGCTGCTTTGGGAGAGGATTTATAACTTTATGGGCCAAGTAGTGTAAAAGATGTGACAGGCTTCAAAAATAATTTTTCAGTGAGACTATTTCTTGGCAATGGTAATTGATTTTGCTTAGTGTCTGCTAAAAACAAACCTGGAAGACTGAGTTGCATAAAAAAGAAAAATCTAGAGCAAAGTATTCACAATTTTGTGAGGACGTGTAGAGATTTAGACAGATTTTAGAGAGATTATTTTGTCTTTCATTACTCCCTGGTGGAGAGAGATACATTTTGGAAAGCCAATCAGACACTTCCTTTTTCCTATGGTAATATTTAAAATCTTATAGCTTTCAAGAAAAATCTTCCAGAAGAACTTTTCTTTCTCATTCTGCACCCCAGGACACCTCCCCACTTCTTGGCTCCTTTCCTTTTGGTGGCAGTATATTTCTATATTAACAGGATTTCTTTTTGGTAGGGGAAGCACCTGTTTGAATGCAGCCAACCCCTTCCTCCCTCCCTCTCTCCCTCCTTTCCTCCATCCCTCCCTCTCTCCATCCTTTCCTTCCTGTTTTGAAGTGAATGACTTTGAACTGCCAACATCAAATAACGTGATATCATAATACAGCCTATTCCCCTCCCCAGTTTTGTTGAGATATAAATGACATATAACATTGTATAAATTTAAGCTGTACAGTGTGATGATTTGATGCACATATATACTGCAAAATGATTATTGCCAATAAGGTTAGTTAACATATACATCACACATCAACTCACGTAATTACCTTTTTTTTTTGGTAGTGAGAACATTTAAGATCTGCTCTCTTAGCAACTTTCACGTATACAATACAGTATTGCTAACTATAGTTACCATGCTGTATATTACATCCCAGAACTTATTCAACATATGCTTGGAAGTGTGTACCCTTTGATCAACATCTCCCCCATTTCCCCCACCCCCCTAGCCCTCGGCAGCCACCATTCTACTCTCTGTTTCTATGAGTTCAGCTTAATAGATTTTACATATAAGAGGTGAGATCATACAGTATTTGCCTTTCTCTGTCTAACTTATTTCACATAGCATAATGCCCTCACGTCCCATTCACGTTGTCGCAAATGCCAAGATTTCCTTCTTTTTTATGGTTGAATAATATTCCAGTTTTCTATATGTGTGTGTGTGTGTGTGTGTGTGTGTGTGTATCACATTTTCTTTTTTTTTTTTTTTAACATCTTTATTGGAGTATAACTGCTTTACAATGGTGTGTTAGTTTTCTGCTTTATAACAAAGTGAATCAGTTATACATATACATATGTTCCCATATCTCTTCCCTCTTGCGTCTCCCTCCCTCCCACCCTCCCTATGCCACCCCTCTAGGTGGTCACAAAGCACCGAGCTGATCTCCCTGTGCTATGCGGCTGCTTCCCACTAGCTATCTATTTTACGTTTGGTAGTGTATATATGTCCATGCCACTCTCTCAGTTTGTCACAGCTTACCCCTCCCCCTCCCCATATCCTCACATTTTCTTTATCCATTCATTTGTAACAGAGGTTATTTTTAATATGGTTGAATCTGGGAATCTACAGTACATAATTTTATTGAATTTGGGGATCTAAAGTACATACTGCATACTACAGCTTCATATTTCAGTATATTTAGCTAATTTGAGGGAACTTTTAATTTTATGTAATCTCTTAAGATTATAGTAATAGGGATAGTTGTGTTTCTAATATAACTTCCAGCTGCGTTCTCACTCTGTCAACTCTGTAACATTAATCCTTTAGAGACAGAACCTGAAATTTTGATTTAATTCAGAATTGATATAAGATGAGAACAGTTACGAGTATCACCTAATTCCCTAGAGTTTTGTTTTCCTTTTAAGGTATACAAGTGTATGTAAACTCTCATTATTCAAATATTTGCCGTGAGAATTTGTAGACACTTTTACCCTAGACTTACCATCAAAATCAACATCTCACCACAATCAGTATACCTGTGTGTATAATAAAAAACCATTTGTTGTTGTTGAGATCGGGCAGGAGGATGGAGCGTGAGTGGGCTGCAGTCTTAAGTCCTTTGCTCGGGTTGTTTAAAAGCGTTCGCGTTGTCTCTAACCATCTTTCTCATCCTGTTGCCTGAGTATTTGCCCCTTCCTGAGTCTCAGTTCCTTTCTGCCAGGATCTGGGAGCACTTCTAACCAGGGTCTAATTTAGATAGGCTCTTTAGTATCTCTAACATGTTATGTCATTGTCTACTTAGATTACGGTATATATCTTTGCACATGTCAAAGGAAAATATAATTCCTGTTTGATATTGTAAGAAGGGATTCCTTATGTACTGCATACAAACATACCCTCCAAACGCTTCATTATGTGTTAAAGAATGGGGTAATTTGTGTTTCAAATGATCTAATTTATATCATTCAGAAATCCTGGGTGGATTTGGATTGCTATATAGATGTTTACAAGTGTTTTATTGATATTTGGGGAAACTGGATGGGTGTTTGGGTGGGTTGGGAACATATTAATTTTCCCGATTAAAATAATAGAGTGAAAAAAAATAATAGAGTGATAGGCTTACACCACCTGAAAACTGCTGTGTAACATGTCTTCAGAAAAGAATTGATTCAGATGAGGGATGCCTGTATTTCTGTTCCAAGCAGACACGCATGTACTTTCTCTATCTTGAAACCTTTTGCATGACAAATCCTCATGTTTGTCATCTAGTTTAATTCATGTGGCTTCCGATTCTATCAGACAGTACATTTGTAACCTTTTGTGTATTTCTTGAAAATTTTCTGGATCTCTGGCTGTGTTCCCTCCACCTGTGTTCTAAAGGGTCAGTGCCCTTGGGTCTTCTCTTTCCTCTCTCCCCTGAAGACAACTTTTGATCTCATTCCTCTGCTGAACTCTACATCTTGAACCCTGTTCTCTTTCTCATCCTCCTGTCTCGCATTTTCAACTAGTGGCTTTTCTGCATTTGTGTCCCAATGCCATTTCAAATGTAACATAGCAGGGAGGAAATATATGAACGTAACAGTAGGCCCCAGAAATTCCATTTGGGAGGCCATGGACTTTGTCTAGAAAAATGCCCTGTAAGCCAATTGATGCTGCAAATTGAGACCCTGAGAGAAAAGGTTGGTAGCTGACAAGGTGAGAAAAGGTAGCTGAATCACCCTGGATACATAATGAACAGGAATTTGAGGTTAGAAGGGAGGGAGAGAAAAGGAATAGTAGGAGAGATTAAAGAGAGGGAAAGGCTGGAAAACTTACAGAGAAGTAGAAAAGGACTTTGAAAGGACAGGTTGGTTTGATAGTCAAATTTAGTTTATTTATATTCTTTGCAGTATAAATGTCTTCATCTCTCCAGTACAATCTGCTACACACGCAACAGCCTTCTATGGGCGAAGTTTTCCATGTCAGAATCTAGAGACAAATTAGAGCAGCATTATTCACAATAGCCCAAAGGGGGAAGCAACCCAAACTGTCCATCAGGAGATGAATGGATAAACAAAGTGTGGTATAACCATACAATGGAATATTATTCAGCTTATAAAGGAATGAAATTCTTATACATATTACAACAATACAATTCTTATACATCCTTATACAATTCTTATACATGATGAATCTTGAAGACGTTATGCTGAGTGAAAGAGGCCAGACGGAAAAGGACAAATATTGTATGATTCCATTTATATGAGGTACCTAAAGTAGTCAAATTCATAGAGACAGAAAATAGATTATAGGTTACCAGAAGGTGGGAGGAGGGTGAAGTGTGGGGTTAATGTTTAAGAAGTACAGATGTTTAAGGAGTTAAGTTTGGGATGATGGAAAAATTCTGGAGATGGATGGTGGTGATGTTTGCACAACAGTGTGAATGTACTTAATGCCACTGAGTTGTACACTTAAAAGCGGCTAATGTGAATTTTATATTGTGAATATTTTACTGTAAAATATATTTTTACAGGAAAAACATTTTTTTTTTAATGTGGAGATAGAGGCTGTATGCTATGTCAGGGGCCCTACAGTTTGTGCAGGATGAAAGATGATCTAGAAGCTAAGTGACCTCAGCAGAGGTCAGGTTACAGAACCAGAGAGAGAGAAAAAACCCCAAAACCCCTGTAGTGGGTTGAATGATGCCCCCAAAAGATATGTCCATGGCCTAACCTCTGGAACCTATGGATGTGATCATATTTGGATAAAGAGTCCTTGCAGATACAATTATTTTTATTTTGATTTATTTATTTATTGTAAATTTATTTATTTATTTATTTATTTATTTATTTATGGCTGCGTTGGGTCTTTGTTGCTGCGTGCGGGCTTTCTCTAGTTGTGGCGAGCGGGGGCTACTCTTCCTTGCGGTGCACGGGCTTCTCATTGCGGTGGCTTCTCTTGTTACGGAGCACAGGCTCTAGGCGCGTGGGTTTCAGTAGTTGTTGTAGCGCACGGGCTCAGTAGTTGTGGCTCGTGTGCTCTAGAGCGCAGGCTCTGTAGTTGTGGCGCACGGGCTTAGTTGCTCCGCGGCATGTGGGATGTTCCCAGACCAGGGCTCAAACCTGTGTCCCCTGATTGGCAGGTGGATTCTTAACCACTGCACCACCAGGGAAGTCCTGCAGGTACTGTTAAATTAAGGATCTCGAGATGAGATCACCAGGTTACCTGATTGGGCCCTAAATCCAGTGACAAGTGTCCTTTTAAGAGACAGAAGAGAAGAACCCGAGGAGAAGGCCAAGTAAAGATGTAGGCTGACATTGGAGTGATGCCAAGCGACGCCTGGAGCCACCAGAAGCTGCAGGAGGTAAGAAATCTCCTGCAGAGCCTTCAGAGGAGCGTGGCCCTGCCAACACCTTGATTTCGAACTTCCAGCCTCCAGAACTGTGAGAGAATAAATTTCTATTGTTTTAAGCCGCCAAGTTTGTCGTAATTTGTTATGGCAGCTCTAGGAAACTAATACCCTCCAGCCCTTCCGTGCTGTGGAAGATCTGACTAGTCATTGGGCAGTTGCAAGAGCTCCCATGGCAGAGAAGGCTGGCTTCCAGCTGAAACCATGAGCATCTTGAAGGCATCTTTACTGACTTCTAGGTTAAAGAAAAAAAGAAGAACGAGCCAGTTTTATTAGGTCTGATTCATGTGTCACCAAAACCCAGAGAAGGCAGGCATCAACATGTGTGTTTTCAGATGGGGAAATGGAGAGGGTACCCCATCAGAGTGTGACCCGTGGACCATCTGCTCCAGAATCACCTGTGGTGTTTGTTTGTTGTTTCATTAGGTCCAAAACCTGATGAATCAGAAACTCCGGGGATATTCTCCAGGAAGCTGAATTTTTTAAAATAATACTCATATATATTAGATTTTGAGAACCACTGCGCTAAGTGATTAGGTGATTTGGTTGATGTCTAATGGTGGGTAACAGATACAGCGAGGATTTGAAAACTTGTCTAGAAAGCATATGCTTTGCACCAAAAACCAGCTGACTTTTCATCTCTCTTTTCACTCTGGATTCCTTTATAGGGTTCAGTGGCACCAGTGAATGAATTGTTTTCTTTCTAGGTCTTAAATAGCTAATATTTATTTACTCTTTGGGTTCCAGACCAAAATGATGATTGTGTTGCTAATTGTGTGTGTGTCTGTTTCCTTGAGACCTTGAGCTCTTCCTGGGGGGCCCACATTTAATTTATCCCTGTATCTCTGATCTCTAGGGCAGGGCCTTTGTAAAGAAGACATCGCATACTGGAAAAACCTAACCATTCTTCTTTATTGTTTGAATTACACAAATTGTGTTTATTATTAAAATTTCAAACATTGTATGAGTATAGAAAGTGAAAAGGGCAAGTTTTGCCCTTAATTCCGTCATTTGGAATATATCCTTCCATTTTTTGGATGTATATAGATTATTATAAACATATTTTTTCCACAGAAGGGCCCATTACTCTGCAATATACTTTTTCCTTTTAAATACACCATGCACAGCCCTCCTGATTAGCCCTACGGTCTACCTTATGATTTCCAAAAATCCTGGTCCTTTACGATTTGTAGTTAATCTTCACAGTTCCTGCCGGAAGAGCTCAGCTGGGATCTGCCTAAGAAGGTGATGTCATTTGGGGCCTCTAAGGTATAAAGATGTGGAAAAGCTCAAAGGGATGGACAGACTCCAGAGAGAAGCTCAGAAACTGTCTAGCTCAGAGGAACCAAAGAAAGGAGACTTTTTTGCCTCAAAGGAAAAGAAAAATTGCAAGAAGGAACTTCAAGTTGTTCTAGAAAAGCGAAGGTTGTATGTTCTGAAGACCTAAAGAAAAAAGCTGACTACGTTCATTCCTGACCTTGTAGCTTTCTCTACAGAGTGAATAGAAAGCCAACTTTCAGCAAGAATTATAAGTGGATTTCAGCTGTTTAAAAACCAGTTGCGGGAAGAGTGAGTCAAAGTAAATGGTGAAAGCTAGGTTAGAAAGAGATGTTTTATTTTTTTTACTTTTGTAAAGATTCTTAACTTTTTAGACTATTTTTAAAATTTATTCAAGAAGCAATTAATATCTGCCACCTAGCTGGAACAGGCAAGATGCTGAAGGCTGAGAGATAAGCGAATCTCCATCCACAGGGAGTTATGGTCAAAATTAGGGCAATGGGACCTCCCCTACCACAGTATTGCTTTGAAAGCAAAACAGTTTTCATTTTATCCTATTTTATTACAGAATGTCTTCTGAAAACATGGATGGAAATCATGTAAAAAAGCTGAGTAACATAGACTGGCAGGTTAAGAGTAAGGAGTTGTGGAGAACAGTCCCATAGAAGTGAAAATGTTATAAAATCCCTAACTATGGCATCAAGTATGGTATATGTTTTTCTCTTTAAATTTAAATTAAAAATTTTAAAATTTTACAATGTATATGTCAAATATACTAAAAATTGTGTTATATTGAGTACATGTATGTGAATGTATTTAAAAAATAATTTTCTACCTAAGGCTTTGGGTCTTTCAACTTACTTAGCATGGCTTTAGAAGATAGAGGAAATGTATTTTAACAGTGGGGCAGGCTTTTTGGTTGTAATTTGTCGGGGGATTCAGCAGGCAATTATGATACTGCCTTTACTGAGGATTTACCAACTTTTGTACAAAATTTGCTCAAAGAAAGGTTAAAACTAGCCTTTTTCTTCCCTTGATAAGAAATCTGTAGAAAACTTTATCTGTATCAACAGCTCTAGCAATTTCTGAATCGCTTAAATGCTTTCCTGGTATTGATTCATAATCCACAAATTTACAAATATCTCCATTTTCTTTACCCCCGCACCTCAAATTGTAGGCATAGTGTTTGACCTAACTTCCATCGTTTTATGTATGTCATTGAATAACTGCTGTTTCCTTCACAAATAAACTCATAATTGACCAGTTCATGTCTTGTGAGCTTTTGATGTCTTGCTTTTGGCTTGCTTACTGATAACACAGATTTTATAAATTGTATTAGTATCAGGATCAGAATTTTCATTTTTCTGTCTTCCAGTCTACTGGATAAAAACAGAGAAGAAGAAAGCAACTAAATATTCAAATACACGAATGCTCCTGTACGGACAGTGGTAGTGCCATCAGGCCATGTCTTTGCCTGGTGTTTCATCAGGTGATCTATATATGGAATTGGTGCTAGAGAGGGAATGGAATTTCATTGTATAATAAATGAAAGTAGAGGTTGGTATGAATCTTGAAGACTCTTGTCATGTGTATATTAAAGTATTCTATCATCTCAACAGTGCAGTAGGGATGGGAGCTAAAAATTCCATGTTATTTCAACTGTGGTCCAAATTATTAACTTACTTTATCAGTTCAACAGTGACCTCTGAACCTCAGTTTTTCTCTTTTTCTAAAGAGAGTACTGAGTGCTACCTCTCAGCGTTGCTGTGAGGACCGAGTAGTGTGCGACAGGGTTTAGACAGTACTGGCTGTGTGGGGCGAGCGGCAATGCAACCTCACCCTCTTCTCAACCAGAGGATGTTGCACACCTGTAGAGCAGGTGCCACATCTTTCATCTCTTTACCAGGCTTTGTACAGGTTGTTACATAGTTAAGAAGTATTTTTTATTATTATTTTCCATGGTCAGGATATGTAAGGTGACTTAGCAGTTGAATTGAACTTTAGATGAAGAGTTGTGAAACAGATATCGTAAGTTTAGGGATTTTTAAGTATGCTGTACATCTTCATCTGCAGAGCTAATTTTTGTGTGGATGTGTTGAGTTACAACCAACCCTCGGTTATTCTTGGTGAGGGTTGCAATGTGTTTTATCACCCAAACCGGTATGCTTTTCAGAGTGAAAGAGTGTGCTACAGATATTTACTCCTGCTGTTCAACTGCTGTTGAAATCAGGAATTGTCGCAGGCAAACAGAGATCGATAGATGGTCACTCTATTTGCGGCTGATCTTCTTCATTTGGAATCTTGTTTAATTTAAGGTGGAGCAGTTCTCCAGAGCACCTCCTGCTTCCGTTGAATTAATGTCATAACTACATTCTAAGCATGAGTGGACATCTTCCTGAGGATGGTGTTTCTCAGAAGTGTTTGTGATCTTTCTGGAGGTAAATGTTTAGCACTGCTTGACTGTTCTTAATTGAGCAATGGTACCAGGACCTTGAGATTAATGAGTTTATCAGGAGATCAGAGGATTCCCCTCTCCTAATCCTAATACCCCTGGTCCCTGAAGAGCCTTCCTCATCAACCTCCTGTGTATCCACTAGAGATGTTTATTAGTCTTGCAGTAGCACCTGGAATATAAAGCTCTATGATTCAAAGCCAAAGATTATTCAGATATTATTTGCAGTTTTCCAACGATCCATATTAATATTCCTTTCCAGGATTAGCATATTTATCCGAGCGATAGACTAGCCTGGTGGTTAGAGCCAAGACTCTAGCTGCCAGATGGCCTGGGTTTGAACCCTTGCTCTGCCCACATCAATTTTGTGACCCTTGGCAAGTGACTTAATTTCTCCCCTTCAATTTCAGTTTCTTCATTAATAATATGGGGATAACAATAGTACTCACCTCATAGCAATGTTGCAGGGATTAAATGAATTAATACTTGCAAAATGCTTATAACAGTGTGATACCGAGCAAGAACTATATAAATGTTTGTAAGCAAAAAATATAAGTAAAACTTCTACATGTAATCCAGTGCTGGTGATACTAAGCTTGAGATGCTCACAGGCATACATATAGGAGTAAAGGAAAGAACGAAAGAAAGTGAGGGCTGTAGATAGCACTGGGGTAATTGAGAGAAGACCCAGTATATTATTGGGCATAATGAACCTGAGAATCAAATGTAATTTTTCCTTTGCTTTATTCTTTGGGTGCCATTGAGTTTTTCAGGGATGCCACTGAAATCATTTTTGTTATTGTTAGTATTGTCATCATCAATATTTTAATCAGTTATAAAATATTAAACTTTATTGGATTTTGGCAATCCAGTATATCATTTAAATACAGTGCTCCGGCCTCAGCACTCAGAGGTTTTGAAATGATAGTTCTTTACTGAAGTCTGGATGAGCCCATAGTGGATTTAGTATGTCTATTGTTGAGTTCTCTGAATGAAACAAGAAAATGGAAACATTCATAGATTTGACAGCACAGCACAAAATCTGGCAATGGACTGCTTCTAAATCCTGGATAGAATGATCCGAGAATCATTGCTTCAGAGTGAGCTGAACAAGGTCATTTTATTATCAAGTTCCCAGTTCTCATGTCAGATTTTACAAAATCAACAACAAAGAACCCAAGAAGCTTAAACGTTAGAAAGATACAAAGACACAGAAGAAAGGTCTGTGAGCTTTGGCATGAGGTAGAATTGTATTCCGATGCTGGCTTTGGGATCGATTGTATGGGCCTAGATAACTTGTTAAGCTTTTAGAGCCTATCTCTGAAATGGGATTGACACTTCCTCATATAGTCAGAGTAAGGATTAAATGAGATCATATATGTCAAAGCAGCTGTTCTTAGTGGCACTTGGTTTAGGCATTTTCCTTTTCCCTACCATTCACTAGACTTTCTTTATCATAGAGATCATGTCTTTTTATTAGTAATCTCCAACATCCCACACAATGTCTGCGTATAGTAGATATTAAACGTATATATATTCAATACTGAATGAATAATGGTCTAACTAAATCCATTAATTTATCAACCATTAATTGAGTAACCACTCTATGTTAGTGACTATGCTAAGGACTTGGGAAACAGAGATGGACATGGTGTGGTCCCCTCCCCACAGGGGCTTATTGGCTGGAAAGAGAGAATATACATTGTCGTGAGTGCATTGCAGAGTTTGTATAAGGTGCTATGGGTGTACGAATGAGGAAGCACCCTACTCTAACACGGGGAGTCTGGGAAAGTTTCACAGAAGATGAGATATTTGACCTAAGTCCACCAAGCAGGATACAGAGAGGGTGCTCTACACAGAGGGAACTGCACGTGCAAGAACTCAGGGGGGAGGAAAGAGCATGCTGTGTTCTGTGAACTGCAGGTGTTTTCACTTATCTGGAAAGGAGAGAGAGAGTGTGTGTGTGTTTGGGGGCTGGGGAAGGTGGGAACGTGGTGGAATCTGGGGTGAAAGCTAGGCAGGGGGGCAAGTCATGACAGCTCTTGTAAGACATGTTCAGGCACCTGAACACCTTATCCTAAAGGTGATGGAGAGAGCCTTCAGAGGATTTCAAGCCAGGACAGACAGGACCAGATTTAGAAAGGGCCCTCTGGCTGCCACACAGAGGGTCAGCTAGGTGACGATTGTGGTTTTCCACGTGAGAGGAAGGAGGATATGGGAGCTGCAGTGGCTCTGGGAGGAGAATTGGGGTAGGAGTCAAAAGATCTTAGGGTGCAAGAATGATAGGATTTGGGGACTGATTGCGTGTAACATCTAGAGAAGTCCAGTTGTGGTTTGAATTGTGCCAAGTAGAGATCCTTCTATACTTTAAGAGCCATAGAAAATATTTTATATCTAAGATTTTCTAATTTAACTATCAAGATAGTGTTTTAACGTCCAGAAGCCACCACTCTTATCATTTCTGTATTAAATGTGCACGAACACAAGAAAACACAGTGGTTCTAAGTTGAGGGTGAGGAGATGGCATGGTGAAGTGGGAAAAGCACAGAAATGTGTTCTCCTTAGCTCTGGGAGCTGAATGATTTTGCATGAGTCACTCAAGCTGTTTTGTGCTACCTTTCCTTTTAATTTTTCTTTGGTTCTTTCTAGCTCATGTCTTTATAGATGTTTAACTTTGATCATTTAATTTTGGATTTTCCTATCCATCTTACTTTTCCTTTTTCTACCTGTAGTTGTTTGATTGGGAATAATAATCAGTGATTAGCATCTCTGTCAGAGAGTAGTCATAGACAAAGAGGAAAGATAAATTTTTGTTTCTTGTGTATTAGTTCCAGTAACATTTACTGTTGGCTATATTAAACCATTATTTGGATATGTAGCAATATTTTCCATAAAATATTGTCCTGTTGGCGGTGCCCTCACTTGGGTGATGACTATATTGTTTCCATCTGAGTTCTCTACATACACAAAAAGAGTCAAGAATCTGAGCCTTTTATTCATTGTATCACCAAAACCAAAACAGATCTTTTACTAATACTACTATATCTGAATATTCTTTAATGTCCTTGCTTAAATCACCTGGTTGCCACTTTGCTAGGATCTTAGCTTGAGTGACTTTTTAAACATTTTCTTTTCATTGAGTGAATTCTCTTAGATTTCTATCTGTTTGCCTCTTATTTTAGTCCCATCTACAGTGGGTTACTTCCTGGGCTTTACAGTAAAAGCCAAATGGAATTTAATTGTAAGAACAGAAATTCATATATTTGGACATATTATTATGTCTTGAAGATGGTTTGATTTAACAGATCCATTACTTTCAAAATGTCTTTGCGTTGTATCATAAAAATTTTATATTCAGTTTCACAGAAATTTGTTAGTAAATGCGAATGTTTTAATAAAATATAACAGGAATTGATTCTCTGTTGTTGGAAAGCTAATGTAAACAGCTAATATAAACACTTTAAAGTCGTACTTTTTAGGTATATATTTGTAAGTAATGGTAGGCTTCAAACTGGGGCTAAAATACAATATAGGAAAGTACCATTTGAAAAAAGAGGGTAGGACCTGTGAATGAGAAAAGAAAATTGGCTATGTACTGCGGTTTTTAAAATGTTAGTAAATATCCTTGATACATAGTTTCTTTCTGTATTAAATGTGCACGAATATAAGGAAACACAGTGGTTCTAAGTTGAGGGCGAGGAGATGGCATGGTGAAGTGCAAAAAGCTCAGAAGTGTGTTTTCCTCAGCTGTGGCGGCTGAATGAGTTTGCATGAGTCACTCAAGCTGTTTAGGGCGACCTTTCTTGTCCATGAAATCAGGAGAATGAAACAATTGAACTTTAAGGTCTTTAAAAATGTTTTTCTTCAAAGCTTGGTAAGTGGCGTGAAGATAGAAATATGTAGAGGCTATGGATCTATATGGAAAATGTTTCCTGGTGGGTTTTTTTGACATTGAAATATGAAAAAAAGAGGTATTTTATGGTACTAGACTAACCCACTTCAGCTAGGGCTGGTAAATGTGCTAGGAATTTACAGCAAGTACAGAGGTCGCTTGAACCAAGTATCTCATAGAAGAAACTGAGAGAAGGATCAACTGCATTTATAAAGCTTTATTGGAAGTCCTGGAATCATCTTAGAAAGTAAGTGTACATTACCATGACAGTGAGATTTATCCCTTGATATGTTTATTTGGGGTGAATGGAGGTCATCAGAATGGTGAAGCACAACTGTCATTCAGGCATGTTTCAGAAGTAAGATGTCAACATCACAACTAGGTACCTTCATTCCCAGAACGTTAGGGCCAGTTAACTATTTGGCTCTACTGAAATGAAGGTGAGGAAGAAAAAACAAATTTTAGTAGGTGAAAAATAGAAAAATAGGATTAACAGAAGGCAAACATTTTCTTTTTTTCTTTCTTTTTTTTTTTTTTTAACTCTTAGGGCAGGAGGACCTTTTGTCCTAGTCTGGAATTTTGGGTTGAACAATCAGACACAGGATTTTAAGTGTCTGGGTAATTCTGATACCCATGGAGAGTCAAGGTGTACATTTTTGCCCTCTGTGACTTCTGAGTCTGAGGATAGCAGGTGCTTCATTGGGGGAAACATCAAGGAAATTATGACCAAACCTTGATTGTAATTGATCCTTTACACAATAAGTGATTTGGTCCTCAACCAGCTTTAATGAAATGAAAAATCAGGCAGCAAAGAATACAAGAGGAAGATTCTCTGCAAATAGTCTTTATGAGCAGGGTGGTCAGTTATGTATTCATTTACCCATCCTGAGTTTATCACAGCAGAAATTTATCCTTATCCAACCCACCTAACTTGTACCATGCATCCACCAGAGAGCTGGGAAGGTCCGTCTCTCTTCAACTTTCAAGAGGGAATACCTCTGAAAAGAACTAGAACGAAAGAGAATTGAAATCTGCAATTAACTCATAATGGGTCCCAAGGTATTATCAAATATTGTTCATTTAAGCATTTGAGTATAGAAAGGTTTTTGGGCATTATCTCCCTGCATTTATTTATGTTATTAAATATGAGTGATTAACAGTATTCTTAACCCGTTCTGTACCTTGGATCTCTGTGTTGGTCTATAGATGTCTCAGAATAATGTTTTCAAGGGTATCAAATAAAAACACAGGATAACAAAAGAAATCATTACATATTAAAATATTGTTTTCAAAATGTACAAAACAAGTAACTAAATTTAATAAGACTATAGTGAATATTTGAAAATTGCTAAGAGAGTAGATCTTAAAAGTTTTCATTACAAGAAAAAAATTTGTAACTAGGTGTAGTAATGGACGTTAACTAGACTTATGTGGTGATCATTTATCTATATAAACAAATATCAAATTATTATATTTTATACTGGAAACTAATATAATGTTATATGCTAATTACATCTTAATAAAAATGCAAATTTTAAAAATTATTTTTATAAAGTAATAAAAATTTATAAATAAAAAATATTGTACAAAATAAAAATGTGATATGGGGTAGATGTCTTTTAAGTACCATGATTTTGAAGTAATGATAATATAATTGGTATTGTGAGACAGCTGTTACAACCTAATATGTTATGAAAATATACATGAATTCTACTGGTGACACAGTTATAGGATTGACTAACACTGTGCTGATGTGTTGCCTACATTTATAATGGAAAGAAATGTTAAATTTCCACCAGAGGTAGAGAAAATAAAGATGTAATTTTTTTTTTCCTATCCAAATCAATGGATTTCCTGGTTTCTATCCCTGTACCCTGTAAGAATTCAAGGACCCCAAGTTAAGAACCATTCGCCTAGAAGATTTCCCAGTCTGTACTCTACAGTTGACTTAACTTTCACAGAAGAGGGGAAAGTGGGTATAAATGCCCACATTAATAAAATAAATGGAAAGTAAATCAATCCTTGACTATTTTTAAAAAATATATTTATTTATGGCTGCATTGGGTCTTCGTTGCTGTGTGTGGGCTTTCTCTAGCTGTAGCAAGCAGGGGTTACTCTTCATTGTGATGCGAGAGCTTCTCATTGCAGTGGCTTCTCTTGTTGCAGAGCATGGGCTCTAGGCACGTGGGCTTCAGTAGTTGTGGTGTGCGGGCTTCAGTAGTTGTGGCTCGTGGGCACTGGAGCACAGGCTTGGTAGTTGTGGCACACGGGCTCTGTTGCTCCACAGCATGTGGGATCTTCCCGGACCAGGGCTCGAACCTGCTTCCCCTGCATTGGCAGGCGCATTCTCAACCACTGCGCCACAAGGGAAGCCCAATCCATTACTATTTATTATAATCAGAATACTAGATCCTGACAGAAAATGTTGATGTGGTTAGGTATACCTCTCTATTCCTAACATTCTCATTAAGATACAAGACCATCAGTATATCTTGGGCTATTAAAAACACTGTGAACAAACTTTCAGTAAATGAGGATTTCTTTCTTACATTTGATGGAGTGTTCTTTAATATTTAATGAATCACAGAAGACTTGATATAGACTATAGATGTCAGGAGCCAAGATTCAGACATTAATTACATGGGATAGACTGTTGGCTTACAAACAACAGATCTGGACAAGAACAGAGCAGCCACTGACCCAGGTCCAGGTCTGGATACTTCATTCTGATTTACAGTGTTGTCTTGATTAATATGTTCCCAAGGGGAATGTATTCCTTGACAAAGAGCTCCTAGTGGCTGAAAGACTGGGGAATTCCCTGTGGTGACAGCCACATGTCAGGGCTCAGGATGGAGCCTGGCGTCCTGTGGAAGAGAACCACTTTGTGAGCCAGCCAGGGTGGAAGACGCATCTCCATCCTGCTCACCTCTAGCCGTTTGAGAACGTTGGGGAGTTAGTGGCTTCATCTGGGTGGTTGGATGAGGTGTAGTGGGGTGGACATCATACCTGGAACACAAACCCATGCCTATGATAATTTTTTAAAATCTCAAATAATGCAGTTTCTCCTAGTAAAGAATGTTAAGAATCCACCTTCCACATTCATACCAATATCATTATCGCTCCATGAACTGGCTGTACAAATACTCGAAGAGGCGTGGAGGTGAGGAGATGTGTGAGATCTCCAGAATAAAGATCATGGAAGGAAATGTACCTTCTGTTCATGGGCAGACATTTTTTAAAACTCACTTGCACTCAAAGGTGCTCCCAAGGCTGTACATCCAAGTGCCAGCTTCTCCCTAGCTACAGAAAACCCTCAGATTTCTAGGGAAGTGTTTCTACTGGTCCTGGCTTGTCCACACCTGAGGGGCAATCCACAAAGCACATAGATCACAGCCAATTAGATTACTTCTATTTCTGGTCCCACCAAATAATGAACAACCTGGTCTCTCTTTAAAGACACCCTATCTGTAAAGGAGAGCTTGACCCTCATGGATGGCTGGAAGCAGAAAGTAAACTGATGCACTCTGAGCTCAAACCAGTGGAACTCCAGTTCGGGCCCTTTTCTCAGTTTTCTTTTACAGTACAGGGAAGTGAGCTCTGGGGAGATGAGCGGCTTTCCAGTTCTCCAGAGCCAACCAGTGTCACCGTGGGTTATTTCTAAAAGGTGACGATATAAGGCTTTGAAGTTTGCACAGTTTCAAAGAAATTATTTGCAAGTGTTACAAGTTGACATTTCAAAATGCTGAAATTTGAAAGTAACTTTTAAAAAGTTCTAATTAAGCAATAATGAGTGGGAATTGACATTTTCTACCATTCACTGAGAAGTTACCCAGCTAATAACCCCCTCTTTTCAAATTCCCAACCTAAAGCCACTATATAAATATAGAATGGCATTATGGTGCCGGGTAGGAAATAGGGGTCTTAGCATCTGACCTATTCCCACCCCTCTCTCAGTCCACCTGCAGAGCACTGTTGATATCACCCTAAGTAGAAAAAGGGTTTACCGTTTCTTGGAAATTTTAAATAGAAATTGACTTTCTTTCAGCAATTCTAATTTAATTAATACACCACAACAGTATTGACTCTAATTCACTTAGAATCCCTTGAAACACTCCAGCTACTTTTATAGTATGCAATGGGAAAGTTTGTACCTAGGAATCTTAAGAATTACAGACATATAGCCTGAACCAGAAGCAGTAAAGCTTTATGATCGAGTGATTTAAGATTATGGGGAACTGGCAGACATGCTGTATTGGAGGGAGGGGTCCAGGGGCAGGACCAGGGTGATCTTCCAGTTTTGCCCAGGACAGAGCCAGCTTAAGCTTGTTGTCACAGTTCTTTCATTCTCAAAAAGTGTCCTCATTTGGGTGATGAAATACTGGGTTGGCTAAAAAGTTCGTCTGGGTCTTTCCATAAGATGTTACAGAAAAATCCGAACAAACTTTTTGGCCGACCCAAAAGATGGTCGTCCCACTTAATTGTTCAATGAATTCCATGGTTTCACAAGGAGAACTGAAGTAGAATCAAACTCTCTGGCTTCTAATCTCTACTGAGGGACACGAGGCAGTTTGCTTAAATTCTCTGTGGCTTTTTCTTTATCTCTAAAATGGAGATAACAATCCCTACCTCATAGAATAGTCCAGATATTTACATAATAAGCATGTACGCAAGAACACCACAGTAATGCTTGGCTAGTAGTGGGCACAAAGTGTTTTAGTTTGGTTGGTCTGAATCTACTGCCAATTATTGGGACTCAGCACACTCATATGTTGATTCATCTGATATTCTAGAGAAAATATAAGTTGTTAATTCTTCTTCCTTGGACAGAGCTCCATGGTTGTTTGATTTACAGAACTTAGGACTGGGAGACTCAAGTTTCAAGTCTGCCTGTATCTCCCTGTTTGACTATGGGCACATCACTTGAGATTTCTGAGATCATTCTCACTTTCAATAATTATGAGGATTGGCTAAAATGGATACACTGTAACCAACATATTTGACTTCAGATTTTGAATAGGCCTTTATTCATTCAACAAATGTTTATTGTATGTCTGTTCAGTAAATGTCTGTCTGCCACATACACTCCAGTTACTGATAGATCAAAAGTGAACAAAGTAAATATGATGCCTGCCTCAAAGGAATTGTCAGCCTGGCTGTCCTGAGTTATATTTCCTAAGCATTTCTGATAGACAGGCATGGCTCTTCTCATACATCAACAGGATATTTTAGAGTTCTTCATCTAATCTTATATAACAGTTTCTAAATCTTTAAATCTAACTAAAACTCCTCTGGTTTCTCCTTAAGTATTTTTCTTTCTGCTTTTTCTCAGCGGGAAAGGAGAAAATCTGCTCTTCTGACTACATGAATATCTTTTATGTTAGTAAAAATCTGTCAGGCTTTGTCAAGGCACTGCACTGTGTAATACCATGTGATTACCTTAAGTACCATAATGAACTCAACTTTAGGCTGCATCTTTTAATTTTCTTCATGCTAATATAAACAGTTTTATAAAATTTAGAGTATGAGACTGATTTTGTGAGTGCTATATTGTAACATTTGAAAGATGCTAGGAAAGTTAGTGTGAGAAATTGTGTAGGTGGAAACATCAAGAATTGTGTGTGCGTGTGTGTGTGTGTGTGTGTGTGTGTGTGTATGTGTGTCCCTGCTAGGAGATTGGTTACTTTTGCAAAGATCATGTGAGGACCTTACTGATAGGAAGGAATGGAGATGAAGCAGATTCCGGGTCCAGGAGTCAAAGGGAATGGGCTTATCAAGAGACAGGGTGAGAGTAGAGAGAGAATCAGGCTTTAAGACAGATAACCAGGTATAGCTGGGTTCCCGCCATTGACCTAGGAACACAGTCTGGTTGCCCTTGGCTGCATTTTGATAACTCTTGCTGGGAGGAGGGGATTGTGTACAGGGAGCCAGAGACCAAGAAGGCTTATCAAGGGATTCTCTGAGTGGCTGAGGTAGTTGATGAGAGCAGAGGGGGTAGCCTCAACAAAAGATAAAATCTAACATAGCTCTGTGTTGAACTGCCAAGAATTACCTTCATTTATCAGACTGCAAAGTACATCAGATTATCTCGCTTATCCTCTTGCTTCTTGGCAAAAAATTGCACATTAATGATTCTGGAAGGAGGTGTGTCTCACATATCAAATGACTTTAGAACAAAAGCTCAGCTAGAGCTAAAGACAACTTTCCTGTGGGTCTATATTTCCTATATCATTTTGTCGATTCCATCCTGGTGCTGCTTCAAGGAAATGGACATAATTTTTCTATTATAGATTATTTAAATAATCACAGAGGTGTACACTTCTGAACAGGCAGGTACAAATGTTTCATGAAAAGAGGCACAATGACTCCCCCCGCCCTGTCTCTGGGTTAACAAGAGGTCCATGCTTCTCAGCTGTATGCATGCACGAGACAGTCATATCTTACGTGAGGAATAGGTTCATAAAGACCTTGCATTTTTCAAAACACACGTAAGTCAACGCTAATTTTCCTATTGTAATAAATGTGTAACGTGGGGGGATATGTTCCCAGACTTCATAAATCAATGACATTTCTAGTGTAATTTTACTTTTTATCACATCTAATTTCACTGCATAGCTTTTGTTTTTTAATTTTATTTATTTATTTATTAATGGCTGTGTTGGGTCTTCGTTGCTGCGTGCGGGCATTCTCTAGTTGTGTCAAGCGAGGGCTACTCTTTGTTGCAGTGCACGGGCTCTAGGCACACGAGCTTCAGTAGTTTGGCACGCGCGCTTCAGTAGTTGTGGTGCGCGGGCTCTAGAGCGCAGACTCAGTAGTTGTGGTGCATGGGCTTAGTTGCACTGTGGCATGTGGGATCTTCCCGGACCAGGGATTGAACCTGTGCTGTCTGCACCGGCAGGCGGATTCTTAACCACTGCACCACCAGGGAGGTTCCCACTCCATGGCTTTTGATTTGAGGGCTGCATTTAACAGCATCACCATTCAATGCATTCTGGGATGCTGTTCTGGGATATAAAAACAATTATAAATTATAATAGCACTGAACATTAAAAGAATAGTACAGTAGTCACAAAATAAATCCAGGAATGTCCCCAGGCTATAAATCCCAGTGTTGTACATGGGGTACTTTTACTTCTGATATTTCTGCTTACCAGCCAAAGTGCTGCTGCCTTGTGGGAATGAAAGAGATGCTGTTTGTGGTCAGCCTACTGCCAGCTCTGAAGGGACGTGATTCAGTGATGTTTTTAAAGTGTGTGTGTGTGTGTGTGTGTGTGTGTGTGTGTGTGTGTGTGTGTGTTTGTGTGTGTGTGTAGGGTTGTATTACTTCAAATTTTTCATGTTATATATAATATAAAAGATGTAGTATATATAATATAAAAACTAAATTATAACATTTCAAGCTGGCATATTTCAGTTTTGTGTAATAAAGAATGTCTTATATCTATATCCAGTAATAGCTATCATGATTATTTATGTAATTTTAGAAGCAATCTCTTTCTATTGTTGAACCAATAATCTGATGTATGTTCTTATATTATGTCCCCCCCACCCACCAGTATCCACATGTTGAAGTCCTCACCCTCCGTGACTGTATTGGAAATAGGGCCTTTAAGAAGGTGATTAAAATTAACTGCGATCATGAGGGCGAAGCCATGATCCAGTGGACAGGGCTGGTGTCTTTATAAAAGAGAATGAGATACCAGAGATCCCTCTCTCTTTCCACTTGTGCATAAACACTAAGAAGAGGTCTTGTGAGCACATGGTGAGAAGGTGGCTGCTACAAGCCACGAGAAGAGGGCTCAAAATGAAACCTACCTTTCAGCACCTTGATCTTGGACTTCCCAGCCTTCAGAATTGTGAGAAGTAGATTTCTGTTGTTTAAGCCCCTCTGGGCTATGGTATTTTGTTATGGCAGCCCAAGCAGACTAAAGTACATATCGTCCTTTAACATTGAATATGTTTAAGTTATTAGTTCAGTTTTAATTTTTCTAACTTATAAATAATTAGTGCTTATATATATTTGATTGTCTCTTTTCACTTGAAACCTATTCTTTTTGTTTAATTTAAAAAGTTGAAATATGAATTTTGTCTTCTGGGAATTTATTCATGCTTACTGAATTTAGTGTTATGAGGATTCATCCAGTCACTCACTTAGAAATATGCTCAGGGGAGGTAAGAAGCTGAGGTAGGCACCTGGCAATGGGAAAATGAAGAAGACATGGTCTCTGTCTTCAACAAAATTGTCTGCTGGGTGACAGGGAAAAGAAATGCACAAGTAACAGCAGCATGTGGCAGACCATGGTGACTGGCAAGGAAGGAAGTCTGGACAGAATGGAGCTAAGTGACAGACCCTCTCTCTTTGCATTGTCTCTCCATCAGCTTTTCAGACGTTTGCCAGGACCAAGATCTTTCCCTTGTCACAGAGTTCAGACATGCTTTTCCTTTCCCTGCAGTGCTCTTCCCCTCTCCTTCACCTAACCAACTGTTAGAGCTCAACTCAGGTATCACTTCCTTGTGGGCTAATACGTACTTATATTTCTGGTACTTATCACAGTTACTAGTGGTGGTTTGGTAAATGTTTAACAACCAGCTCTGTGGGATAGGGGATGCTTTGGTTTGTAGTGTTTGCTGATTTCAGTGATGTAAATGCTCTCAGTTCAGCGATATCAAGCTACCACTGCGATGTCATTGAAAGTGGAGTTGAGAAGATGTGCAGTAGCAAACCGTGATGTAGAATTTCCACGAGAAAGGTGCAAATATATATTTAAGTAATTTCAAGAGTGTAGAAAACAGTAAATTAGAAAATGGTGAGCTTAAAGTATTTATTACTTTTGTTTTTCATATAATTAATTGAAAGTTTATGTAGTTTAATTTCTAATATTGACTGTGTTTAATGACTGGCTTGCACAATTCTAAAAATTTAGCAAACAACTCTGACAACTGGCAGAAGCTGGCTTCTGCACACCACTGACCATTACATAGTTCTGTGTGTAATCGGTTGCTTAAATGTCTGTCTTCTCCATGAGAATGGAAGCATGTAAAGGCAGGGACTGTGTTTGCCTTGCTCTGTCAGTAATTTGGAGAAGGGACAACAAAAGCCACCTAGGAATCCAAATAGGAAGGGCTTTATGCAAGGAACTAGACGCTTACACCACCTTGGAAGGTCATGGAAGCAGATGGTTGGGTGTAGTTGACTCTCAGGAACCTACACAGAAGCTGTCTCAACTTCTCCCAGTCTCAGTGGGAACTGCTACTGCTGATCCTAGGGATTCTCAAGAACTAGCCTTTTGCCCATGAGTCTACCTGCAGCTTCCAGCAGAGATGACCAAATCCCACGTGGGCTTCTCTCATTGGATGACTCTAACCTGGTTCCTTGCTGGGAAGGGCTGAAGAATCTGGCCTCAGGGTTCTCCTCTGCAATGCAGAGCATCTGCAGAAGGGAGCAGAGAGGACACCAAGTTGCTCTATCTTTCTCTCTTGCTCACTGCATATCACCAGCACGTAGAATATTCTCTTATGCCTAGGAGGTACTCAGTATGTGTTGGCTAAATGATTAACTCCCAGGTGTTGAAAGTATATAACACAACTTATATAATGTTGCTGAAATGTAACACTAATAACATAATAGCTCACCACCTTATAGAGTATTCTGTGAGAAAATGTACTTCAAGTTCCAGTTATGGTGCCCAGACCCACATTTTCTGATTTTGCATTTCTGGCAACAAGTACAGGAATTACTCGTCTCCAATTCCTTTTTAGACTTTAAGCAACAGGAATAGGAAGATCTTGATGTACATTCAGCTTTAGTCATGACAAGGAAAGTTAAGTTCTGAGTTCCTAGTCATAGGAGATAGAAATTCTGTGTGGAGGAGAGAGTTCTAGCGGCTATAATGGAAAAGTAAATTCTATGTAAGGGACTTTACGTAGAACTATGATATTACATAGAGCAAAGCAAGTGCTTTATATTAGGATTTTCTGTATTATGCTTATTTAATTAAAATCAGAGTTTTCATTGCAAAAGAATATAAGCTCTATTAAAATTAAATTGGAAGAATAAGCTATATGAAATTTGCATAGAGATTTTCTATAGTAGGTCCTAACAGGTGAGTGAACCATACCTTGGGGTTATTAACTCTGGTAGTTCTTAAAGAAATCACTTAGTAAATTACTAGTATGATGAACTAAAATATACTCTAAAGAATACAAAAAAGTGCTTTAAGTTTCTGGCAGCAGGGATCATGCCTTAATCACTGTGTTATCCTTCAAGAGTTAGCACTATGTTTAACAAACAGGCATACAGTGATTGTCAAATGAAATAGTGCAGGTTGTCAGGGAGATAAACTTAGAAAAGGAAGCGTAAATTAAAATAATCTAATCTAATCTCAGGACCCATGTAATAGACCATCAGAAAAAATGAGTAAGAATTGTAGATTTACAAATAGGAAAACTGATTTACAATAAGTATGGAGTTAGAGTTTGGGTGTGATTAATGCTCTTCACCACAAGAGTTGAATTCTTGGCCCCAGGCCATGAGATGGGGCTGTGCCTAGCTCTGGCCAATGAGTTGTTAGGAGACATGACATTTCTAGTTGATGCTTCTAGTCTAGTTTAAGATACTAGAAATTTCTTTTCCTTCTACTGTGTTGACTGACAATGTTCCAGATAGTGACCATTCTATCAGCCTGGGTCTTGTGTGATGGATAAGTAAAATAAATGAGAAATAAATAATGTGACCACAGAGTTTTTCATTCAAACCAGATCACTTTCGAGACTTAGAGGAGGCTCTGTTAATAATTTAGCTGAGACAAGACACATAAACTAGAACTGTCCTAAGCAAACAGAGACACATAATCACTTAGAACGAATTCTCTGTTATCTTAAGCTCCTGAGATTGGGGTTGTTTGTTACTGCAGCGTAATGATACGTGGAGTCAATGCCAGAACTGAAAATGACAATCTCCTTTTTGATTTGTTGCATTTGAATGAGTATATGTGTGTTAGTTGGATTGCAAGTGACAGAAACTGAAACTCATTGAGGCAAAGCAAAGGAATTTTGTAGCACTCGAAATCCAAGAAAGACTAAAAAATAAAACAATACCAGGGTACAAATGGAGCTGAGCTTCAGCCGCACCCAGAGTGGGGGATGGGATGGGATGCTGTCAGGCCCTTCACCTCCACCTTTGTTTCTACTTCTCTGTGTGTGGAGCCTACCTGCTTTTCACTGAAGCCAAATTTCTTCCATTGCAGGGCAAACCATGGCCACCAGCGGCTGCTAAATTCTAAATCTGACTGCTTCCATCATCAAGAGGGAAAGACTTACAAATGTTCTCTGAAGCCAGTTTCAAAAATCCCAAGCAAGGATTTCTGTTTGGCTCAGCTTTAGAAAGGTGTCAGCCTTTTAACCAATCAGCTGAGACCAGAAAGTTGAGTCAGGTAGGACCAGGGCAGTATCCCTGAGAACTACAATGGGATAAGGAGAGAACAGCTTTGAGAAGAACGGGGTGCTAGGAAGACAAACACACTAGATGTTTACTTCATTGTACTCATGGATGTGGGTAGACACCATTAGTAAGGCACACGCTTAGAGCTTTTCTAGGGTTATTGCCGAAACTTGTAAAAAATTTTTGGCATTCTTCCCCTACTCCCCTACTCTCTTCTGTGATTCCTCAGATAAAAGCCTCACATTTGAAAATAGCTGGGTGGAAAAATGATGAGTTGTAGGGCCAAGGGACTGAGTCAAGCTAACTGACCCACCTGGGCACTGAACCAGAAGTTCTGCTCTTCGTAGAATTATATTCTAATCAACCAAGCTGAGCTGTGGGAACATAAATGACATAGTGACATTCAAAGTGACTTTCTTTTTTTCTCTAAACTTTTGAGATCACCTTTATTTTTTTTTAAACATCTTTATTGGAGTATAATTGCTTTACAGTGGTGTGTTAGTTTCTGCTGTATAACAAAGTGAGTCAGTTATACATATACATATGTCCCCATATCTCTTCCCTCTTGCGTCTCCCTCTCTCCCACCCTCCCTATCCCACCCCTCTTGGTGGTCACTGATCATAAACTTCTATTATCTACAATTAGCTAACTTAGTCCTTAAAAAAAGGAAAAAAAACTAAAGAGTTAGATTACATCATCTTAAGTCTGCTTCAAAGGTTAGATTATGGGGTTTATGATTCAGTTGAAAGCTCCAGCACTAGGTTCATGACCTACTGTCCTCCTCTTCTGCTTCACCTGAGCAGTGACATTCGTATTTTCAATGTAAATTTGAGGCGTACAGTAGAAAGCCTACTCCCAACAAAGTTACCAGCCAAAGTCTCCTATGGCTCTGAAGGTACCTATGATTAAGGTCTGTGTCATGATGAAAATAATTGCTTTAATTAGCCATTAAACAGTCTCCGGGGTCAACATGACAATGGGTTTCTTTCTGTGTTTGATTTAGTGGAAGCAGTTAATGATTTTGTTTTTATTATCTTAACCCCCTGTTTCAGAATTATTTACTTAAGCACATGGAAGGCAACGGATATTTGTTATTATAAAATTAATTTCATGCCTGACTAGACCATCTCTTCCACCTTTGTCATTACTCTTTGAGCTTTGGGTGTTATCTTGGGCTCATTTATGTTTATACAACTAGATGGCAATGGACCCTACCAATAATTATTTGGGGAATTTGAGCCATACAGCAAGAGGCAGTGCATTTTCATTCTAATTTTCAGAGTATTTTGTGTATTCATTTCCCTCCATTTCCATTAAAATTTCTAATCAATAGAATAATGTTTCTCAAGTAAAAGTATTGCATCGTACTTTCTCTAGTTATCTACATGATAAGAATGGATTATGTATCTAGAGTAAAAATTCAATATGTAAAAGGACTGAAACACACCTCCAGAAGCTATCATTTTGGTTAAAAGCATTCGTCTTTGTTTCCTGAAGTCGTGTTCCTTTGTTTTCCCTAGGTTTTATGTGAGGCTCAAGGTGACAATCATGGCTTTTCTGAAATGTCAGTAGCTGTGAAGTTTAACCTAAAATGCCAGTAACATTTTTCTTTTTCTTCTTTTTTTTTTTTTTGGTGGTGGTGGTTCTGAATTAATTCTCAAACACACATAAAATTAGATCTGCAAAGTCTCTTTATGCCTGTTAAACACAGCCTAGATATAGCCTTGTGGGTGTGGGGTAGGAGTGACTTGGACTGGTTCTGATAGGATCAGCCCACTGGTTCCATCATGCCTTGATGCCCTCAGTTGCTGACAGGACCCAGAAAACTACCCTGACTGGTACCTTACTCCCATGAGGTCAGTTATCAGGAACCATAATGCCACGCTCTGATCCCATCACCTAATTTTTCCCACTGACTAGCTTTGACCTTCAACACCCAACAAACATTTATTAAGCATGTACCCAAACCTGGCTAGGAGCTCTAGCTCAGCACCTTACTGGCTGTGTGATGCTCAGCAAATTAAACCATAGTTTTCATATTTAGAAAATGGGACTAATATAAACATTCACCTTATCTACCTCACAACAAATGTTGTAAGGACTCAAACAGTAAACCATGTGAAAATATCTTGTATAAGCTGCTGTATAGAGGTTAGTTATTTTGTTTCATCGGAGGTATACATCTAGATTTCTGTTGAAAAATAATATCTCTAATCTTGATCAAGTCATTTCTCCTAGAAAACTGTATGCTGGTGTTATAGTTTAACATTTGGCATACGTTATGTAGAAGGTTCTTATGCTTTTATGCATATCAGAATCATCTGGGGTGCTTTATAGAGGTAAATCCCAGTGTCCCATGCCCAGAAATTCTAGTGTTAGGTTTGCCTTGGGGCGCAGAAACATGAATTTTTAACAAGCACCATGGAGATTTGTTTCCTGTTGTGTTTACCACAACAAGGTAGCATGAACTGGGTGGTTTGAACAACAGAAATTTATTGTCTCACAGTCTGAAGTCAAGAAGTTCCCAGACCAAGGTGTTGGTAGGGTTGGTTCCTTCTCAGGGCTGTGAGGGAGAATCTGTTCCAGGCCTCTGCTCTGGCTTCTGGTGCTCTGCTGGCAATCTTTGGTGTTCCTTGGCCTGTAGGTGTATCACCCCAATCTCCGTCTTCCTGTTCACGTGGCATTCTCCTGACGTGCACGTGTCTCCAAATTTCCTCTTTTTATGAGGACACAGTCATATTGGATTAGGGCCCCTCCTAATGATCTTTCTTTTTTTTCTTGAAATACACTTGACATAGAATATTATGTTAGTTTCAGGTGTACTACATAATAACTTGACATTTATATACATTATGAAATGATCACCACAATAAGTCTAGTAACCATCTGTCTGCATACAAAGTTATTACATTATCATTGACCATATTCCTTATGCTGTATAGTACATCCCTGTGACTTATTTATTATATAACTGGAGGTTTGTACCTTTTAATCCTCTATATCTATTTTGCCTACCCCCACTCCCCTCCCCTTTGGTAACCACCCATTTGTTCTCTGTATTTGTGAGTCTGTTTTTCTTTTGTTTGTTTTGTTTTTTAGATTCCACACATAAATGAGATCATGTGGTATTTGTTTGTCAATCTTCATAACATCTCTATGCCACCTTTCGTCTGTATGTAAAAAAAAAAGGAGTACCATGACACATAACAGGATGGTTATGATATTTCATTGTCAACCCCCAAACTCAAACAGGCTTTCTTCAATGTCCACATAGTAGAAAATGCCACCACTATTCACCAAGCTGCTCAGAACAGAAATCCTTGGTCTGATCCATGAACCCTATCTTTCCTATCAACTGTGATCTTCATCAGCTCAACTTGTCTAGGCCACCAATATCTCAGACCATATTATTAACCTTCAAATTGTTCCCCCTCTATGACTCTTTTTATCTGATAATCTGTATGCCACATAGATGCCAGAGTTGTTTTTTTAAATTAGAAATGACCTTTCTTAACTTCATCTGCATAGACTCTATTTCCAGATAATGTCACCTTCGGAGGTACTGGCAGACTTCAACATATGAAATTTGGACTTCATTATATGAATTTTGAGGGGACATAATTCAACCTAAAACATACCCTAAGTGTTTCTCCTTATGTACCACCTCACATGCTATGGCCCTACCTAGGCCAAGTAACTAGAGCCTTTTAGCTGGGTGCCTCAGAAGAGGGCTGTTACAGTTGAGGAGAGATGACACATAGGCATTGGAAAATCATGGAAGATATAATAATTAGAAAGACTTGTCTGTAAATATATGAAAGAAACAGTAGATTTGAAAAAATGTGCTATGATATGAAACCAAGTTTTTCTTGCCTCAGAAGAGATGTAGGTCCTACAGAATGGGAAGAGGACAGGAGAACTGGGGAAGAATCAAACGAGATGGGGGCAGCTCTCCAAGAGAAAGGGCTCTCTCCTTATTTCACCCCCTTCCTTAGGTTAGGTCATAACCCAAGACCCAAACATAATCATTTTGATTTTTATGTCTACTTTTACTTTCATGTGGTAGCAGTTTATACACCATTTTATATTTTGTGTTCTATTTAACAATATATGATGAATATTTTCCATGTTGTGGTATTCTTCATATGTTAATGCCTAAAAAATAGACCATCAGGTGGTTGTACCCTAATTGTGTTGTGAGTTATGCCTATGTATTGCAGTGATTGTAATGAAACTACACAGTGAAGGGAAAGACCTGAGGAATTGGTAAGGGAGGAATTGCTCGTCAGTCTTTACCTCCCTGCCCACTTTTGTTGGACAAACATTGCCAAGAGAGTGGGTTTACTCACCAACCCAGTTTTCTGTCCCTGAGTCCCATTAACCCTCACAACTGGAAAGGATGAAATGCCCACTTACCGGTCCAATTCTGCTTCAGCTTGGGATAGATTTCACCACTCTTGCCAAGGCCCCTGTCTTGACATATTCAAATAACCTTTTCCCCTTCTGGAATGCCCTTCCTATATCTCTCTACCCATGCAAACACACTCTCTTCATATTTCCAGGCTCCACGCAACTTCAACCTACCCAGCGAAGCCTTTCTTTACTAGCTCAAGGGATCTAGCTTCCCCCTGAAGTCTTGGTTGTGTTTTATCCTCTGCTTTTGTCTTACCTCATCTGCTGTATTATAAATTGGTTGCAATCAGGGATCATGTGTTAGCCTTTTGGGTACTTCTCACCACTTCTGTTATAATGTGGAGCCTATATTAGGTGCTCAGCAAACACCATCTTTCAAAGAACTGAAGTCTTCAGGAAGGTGACAGATTTTCCAAGTGTCCTGGGAAAAGACTGATGATAAAGTATATTGTACTAATAAAATGGAATATATGCATTCATTAAAGTTATAAGTATGATGGTTATATATTAACATGAAAATTTCACAGATTCTATTTTAATTTTAAGTGAAGAATATAGTACATAAAATTATATTTATACTACAATTACAGCTATGGAAAAACGTGAATAAAGGCTGGGAGAGAATGCAAATATGAAGACAGTTATATTTAGGTGATAGATTAATGGATAAATTACTTTCTTTTAATACTGGGGTGCTATTTTCATAATAACTAAAAAACATACAGTGATAGTTTGGATTGTGGACAGCTATGGAGAAAAAATACTCAGTTTCTGGAAATGGAAAATAAAATGAGTTATATAGAGACTTCAAGAGCCTTCAATGCATGAGCTAAGTCTGATAGCCTTGTGCTTTAGTTTTTAATCTTAACCAATAATGAACACTCAATATAGGAGATATTTTAAAGACATGGTTACCATGTCTTAGGAGATCCATTTGGTAATCCTGCCATTTATATAATAACTCCAATTTCAATTTCCCCCCAAAAGTAGAACTGCCAGTAAGATATCTGAAATTCAAGACCTATGACAATCTTAATTACTTCAACTTCTTTTGTTCAAGATCCCCATATTTTTAGGACTCTTGTATTTTGTTTGTGTGGCAAGAAAGAGTTTCCAGTGTTTGAATCATCATGTTCTCTCCCCACATAACAATGTCCTATGGGGTTTTCAACAGGGAAGAAAAGGCAGCACACTGGAGTAAGATTTTGCTATGATTATCTCATCATCTCTTTTCATGTGCGGTGCCACTGGCAAAACTCTTTTTTAAAGAAGGTTCAGCGAAATGATTGGCACTTGGTAAGTGGTTGATATTGAATAGGAAAAGCCAAGAGCTAATTTGAAGTCTTTATATAATGTTCTTTGTTTAAAAAATATGAAGAGAAAAAATCCAGAATTAGACTACTAAAAACTAGAGCAGTCTTACACCTTACTGTTTTAATTGGTGGTTACTCATGAGAAGAATCAATAATTTCTTTTGAAGTTTCACATCGACTGATTAATTTTGATCAACTCATAATTAATCATCTGTGAATAAAATGAATCAGCTGTAATTTTAACCTTAGTTTTTAAAAACATAGCTACAATGATAGAAGGCATTGGTTATCTAACCTTATTCAAAGCCTTGTCAATGATTTTAGCTGTATTTTGGAGAAACTACAACTTATCAGTTTACTCATGAGTTTCAGCAATCACATTTTCAATACCTTTGCAGAACATATTTATTGAAATGTTAATGTAATTTTGTGTTCTTCAGGTATTTTACCTGTTTTATTTTAACTGCCAAGGAATAAAATAGTAGTATCCAGTGTATTTCCAGATACCATGGAGGCAGAGAAGTGAGTCAAAAGCATCATAGGGTGTGGAACCTATTCTCAAAGACCGTACAATATAAGTGGAGGAACAGACAGACTGGACATATACAAAATAATCAGAGAATAACTGACTTTCAAACTGTCATGTTAACTGATAGTAGATAAAATAATTTCAGAAAAGTAAGGAAGCTGGAGTAGTCTTTGAGTTCCTTGGAGGACATGGAACTTGAGTGGATACTTGAGGGATAGTGTGGCTGGGACTGCTAGTTTTCCCCAATATCTGTTCTTCCCTCCTAGATAGGAAGAGAACCTAGCTGGCCAGGAAGGCTACACTTAGGCTTCTTGCATATATGTGTGGCCATGGGTCCAAGTTCTGTGCAGTGAGTTGTAAGCAGAACAGCATGTAAATTTTAGATCATGCCATTAAGGCGAGAAGTATGTCCACCTGTTACTGCTTTTTGTCCATCTTACTGGGAGGGACACAGATAAAATAGCTAGAGCTGGAGCAGCCATCTCGGGCCATGATATTAGAGTCATGTGAATACGGCAGAGAACAAGATGGAGCCTGAGCCCCCATCACCCTCATCAAACAGAATTGTCAAGTAAGCTGAGAATTTTATATGTAAGAGAAATAAATGAATATCTTGTGTAAGCCATTATTATTTTGGGTCTCCCTATTAGAGTAGCCAACCCTATATCCCAGTATAGATGGATAGAATGTAGATCATCAGAACAATAGAGGGCACATTTCATGTAAGGAAACAGCAGGAACAGAGACCCTGGATGGGGATTATTTCCTACCTCAGAGTGTCTTTACATATGTTAAAGAGTGAAGAAAGTTATAGTTATTGCTTATTTATCTTCATTGTGGTCAGAGAATACACTTTGTATAATTTGAATCCTTTAAAATTTATTGAGACTTGCTTTATGTTCTAACATATGGTCTATCCTTCTGTACTGGGGAACAGTGTGTATTCTGCTGTTGTTTTCTGGAGTGTTCTGTAGAGTCTGCTTGGTCTAGTTTGTTTACAGTATTGCTCAAAATTTTCTGTTTCTTTATCTTTTGTCTAGTTGTTCTATCCATTATTGAAAGTGGGATATTGAGTTCTCCAGCTGTTATTGCTGAATTGTCTATTTCTCCCTTCACTTCTGTCAGGTTTTGCTTCATGTGTTTGAAGCTCTGTTAAGTTCATATATGCTTCTAATTTCTCATATATTTATATAGTGTAATTTCATATAATTTCATATATTTTCTTGATGGATTGACCCTTTTACCATTATAAAATATCATGCATTGTTTCTACTAACAGTTTTTGTTTTAAATCTATTTTATTTCATATTAGTATAGTCATTCCAGCTTTCTTTTGATTTAAACCCTACCATATGAGTAATTACATTAAATGTAAGTAGATTGAATCCTCCAAATAAAGGCAAATATTGTTTCTAGTTTTTAGTTTTCTATATGCCTTGTCATTTTTGTTTCTCTGTTCCTCCATTACTTCCTTCTTTTGTGTTAAGTATTTTTCTAGTGTACCATTTTAATTCCCTTGTCATTTATTTTACTGTATATTTTTGAATTACTTTCGTAGTGGTTGGCCTGGGGATTACGCTTATAAAATCATAATTTATAACAATCTAATTTGGATTAATACCAACTTAATTTCAATATTGTAAAACAACTTTACTCCTATTATTCCTATATAGCTCCATTTCCCACTCCCTTTTTTCTGCAGTTCTCCATATATATACACATGCACGCGTGTGCGTGTACGTGCACACACACACACATACTGTACCCATTAACACAGGTTTATAACCGTTGCTTTATGTATTTGGCTTTTAAATCAGATAAGAAAAAATGTGTCGCCAACAAAAATACATTTCTGCTTTTATATTTACTTATGTAGTTTCCTTTGCCAGTATTCTTTATTTAGTTATGTAGATGTGAGTTACTCTTTCTTTTATTTCAGCCTGAAGTGTTTAGTGTTTCTTGGAAGGCAAATCTGCTAGTGATGAATCCTTCCAGTTTTTGTTTATCTGCAAATGTCTTAATTTCAACTTTATTTTTGAAGATAGTTTTGTTGGACATAGAATTCTTGTTTGATAGAGTTTTTTTTTTTTTGTCTTTTACACACTGACTGAATATGTCACCCCACTGTTTTTAGCCTTCATGGTGTCTGATGAGGAATTAGCTGTTAGTCTTATTGAGTCTCCTTTGTAAATATGTGAGGAATTACTTCTCTCAGTACTATCAAGCTTGTGTCTTTGTCTATCAGATGTTTGATTATGATGTGTCTAGGTGTGAATCTTTTTGTTTTTTTTTGTTTTTGTTTTTTTTTCTTGCGGTACGCGGGCCTCTCACTGCTGTGGCCTCTCCCGTTGCAGAGCACAGGCTCCGGACGTGCAGGCCCAGCGGCCATGGCTCACGAGCCCAGCCGCTCTGCGGCACGCGGGATCCTCCCGGACCGGGGCACGAACCCGCGTCCCCTGCATCGACAGGCGGACTCTCAACCGCTGCACCACCAGGGAAGCCCTAGGTGTGAATCTTTTTGCATGTATCCTATTTGAAATTTGTTGAGTTTCTTGCATGTGGAGATTAATATTTTTTATTAAATTGGGGAAATTTTAAACAATTATTTATTCAAATATGCTTTCTGCCTCTCTCCCCCTTTCCTCTCCTTTTGGGTCACGCCATATGCACATGTTCGTATGCTTGATGGTGTCCCAGAGGTCTCTGAGGCTCTGTTTCATTGTTCTTTGTTATTTTTCTATCTGTTACTCAGACTGGATAATTTCACTTGACCTATCTTCAAGTTCACTGATTTGTTCTTCTTTCTGCTGAAATCTAGTGTTGAGCTCCTCTAATGAGTTTTTCATTTCAGTTATTGTAGTTTTCAACCTCCAGAATGCCTGTGTGGTCCTTTTTATAATTTTGATCTCACTCTACCTGGTGAGGCATCATTCTCATATTAAAAAAAAATTTTTAAACATGGTTTCCTCTGATTCTTTAAACATGTTTATAATAGTTGACTTAAAATCTTTGTAGTAAGTCCAACATCTGGCCTATCTCAGAGACATCTTCTGTTGATTGACTTCTGTCCTGTGTATGCACCATGCATTCTTACTTCTTTGCATGTTTCACATTTTGTTGAAAATTGAATAATTTATATATTATAATATGGCCAATCAGGAAATTGGATTCCTTCCACCTTCCCCAGGAATTATTGTTGTTATTGTTTGTTGTGGTATTTGTTTGTTTAGTGATTTTTCTGAAGGAATTCTGTAAACTGTATTTTTTGTGATGTACATTCTCTGGAGTTTCTGCCTCGTTAGCTTAGCCATCAGCAAACGATTGGTCAGAGATTTTCTTAAATCCCTGGAATCAATGAGTCTCCCAGGTTTTGCCTGGGTGGTCTGCGTGCGTGTTGGGTATGCCTTTACCACTCAGCTAGCAGTTTATACCTCTGCCTTAGTCTTCACTTCCTGCTTGCTTAGAGCCTCCAGATCGGCCAGAAGTGAGATCTTCATGTGTGTTTCCTGAGCACACATTCAGCCCTGGACATATGCACAGCTCTACCTATGTACATGGCCTTCTAGTTTCCTAGGAATATGTTGGAGCTTTTCAAATCCCCTATGGGCACCTCATTCCCCAGATTATCCTTTTAGGCTTTTTAGTTAGTCTCTTATTTGCTCCAATTGTTGTCCACCACTTCAGACAGCCACAAAGTTGAACAATTTTCTGTAACTGCTGCTGAAAAACATCCTCAAAAGAAAAGAAGTTGGGGGAGAAGTTTTTTCCTCTGAGTGAGTTTTGAGTCAGATCAAATACAGAAGACAGATTTTCAAGTGGGTTTTCCAGGGAAGCACCACCCTGGTCACATAAGGACAATTCTTTGGAAATGTGGTGTTGAATGAGCTCCAGCTTTCCTCTGGTGGCTGCCAGGCTGCTGATTTTCAACCCAAATGTGACCTCCCCATGTTGGGGAATTGCAACATGGCAGTTCATCCATGTTGTCACAAATGGAGGGCAGGGGATGGCAAGTAAAATGCCACAAAGTTATTATTGATATTCAGCTGTTCTTGAAGAAATGTTTTCCATGTTCTTGTGAGCATTTGGGTAATTTGCAGAGTTCTGAGAAAGTTATTTTTGACATTTTTTGCCAGTTTTCTCATTACTTTTATGGAAGAGAGAATTTTTGGAAGTCTTTACCATTTTTGCTACAGTCACCCTCTCACCTACTTTTATGGCTTTTTCTAGGTATTACTTATTATTGTTTGGGCATATTGAGGTAATTTTTCACAAGTTATTTGAAATCTCATTGGAGGCATTTTACTTTTATTCTTTACAATTATATTGGGTAGAACATGTGTTGTTGGTAGTAGTGGTCCATTGTACTTGGGAATACCAAATTTGGGTTTAGAGTTAATATATTAAAAAATTCAATTCATATTGTTTACAAATATGTCTTAATAACGTTCAAATATAATCACTTAACTAATACTCATTTAGTGATTAATATGGCTGTTTACTGTTCTAATCACTTTACAAATATTGATGTGTTTAATTCTCATAACTTTGTAAGGAAAATACCATTATTAACCTCATTTGCACGAAGGAAACAAAGTCACAGGTAGATTAAAAAACGTTCCAAAGTTCATATAGATAGTGAATGACAAAAACAGAATATAAGGGGCTTCCCTGGTGGCGCAGTCGTTAAGAATCTGCCTTCCAATACAGGGCACATGGGTTCGAGCCCTGGTCCGGGAAGATCCCACATGCCGCAGAGCAAATAAGCCCGTGCGCCGCAACTAGGGAGCCTGCGCTCTAGAGCCTGCGAGCCCCAACTGCTGAAGCCCACGCCCCTGGAGCCCATGCTCCGCAACAAGAGAAGCCACCACAATGAGAAGCTTGCACAACGAAGAGTAGCCCCCACTCGCTGCAACTAGAGAAAGCAAAGACCCAACGCAGCCAAAAATAAAATAAATTTATATTTAAAAAAACAAACAAACCTTGTTTAAAAAAAACAAAACAGAATTCAAATCCAGGCAGTCAGGCTCTAGAGTTTTTGCTTTTAATTATTATGCTATGCTGCCTCTCCAAGTAGTTACATTAATGATTATATTTAATTCATGTATTCTAATATTTATTGAACTATATGCTAGGTACTGTGGATTTGGAGATAGGTATGGTCTCTACCATTGTGGAGCTTATAATTGATAGAAGATTATAAACATTAAACAAATAATTATACAAATTACAAGTGATACAAAGGGTAAGTTTCAGGTTGTATGAGAGCATCCTGAAAGTGTTATGTGGAAAACTTAATCTCGTGTAGAGGGGCCAGAAAAGGTTTGTTTCAGAAAGTACATTGCCAAATTGAGAACTAAAACCAAGTCGGATTTGTCTAGACCCCAGGTATGGCAGTTCTTTCCAATGAATTCTGCTGCTTCTGTTAGCTGCCAGTGTATTTTCTTCCCTGCTCTATTCTTCTTTCTTGTCCTCTTTATCTCATAACTTCCCTTTTGTCTTTTGACTATCACATAAAAGGGTAGTCATTTGTCTTTCTCTGTCTGACTTATTTCACTTAGCATAATACCTTCTAGATTCATCCATGTTCTCACAAATGGCAACAACTCATTCTTTTTTATGGCTGAGTAATAGTTTTGTGTGTATATATATATATATATATATATATATATATATATATATATACACGACATCTTCTTTATCCACTCATCTATTGATGGACACTTAGGTTACTTCCATATCTTGGCTATTGTAAATAGTGCTTCAACAAGCAAAACAAAACAGAAACTGACTCACAGACCCAGAGAACAAACTGGTAGCTGTCAGAAGGCAGAGGGGTGGAGGGTTGGGCGATACAAGTGAATGGGATTAAGAGGTACAAACTTCCAGAAAAGAAATAAAAGAAATATCACAGGAATGTAATATATAGCATAAGGAATATAATCAATAATACTGTAATAACTTTATATGCTGCCAGATGGTTACTAGATTTGCGGGGATCGTTTTGTAATGTATTTAAATGTTGAATCACTAGGTTGCACACCTGAAACTGGCATAATACTGTACATCAACTATACTCCAATTTAAAAAAAGGTAGTAATTGGCATTCAATCAGGATGTGTCTTTCATCCTGTGTTGGGCATAATTTGGCAGTGGCTGGAGATTCTCAATTGTGTCTGCAGTTGTTTGGTGCTTAGGGGTTTCTTCTCAGTGTCACCTCATTCATATATTTGTGCTACTTTAATTTTAATTTTTTAACGTTATTCATATTTCACTCTTCTAAGAGATCTAATACAGTTTGGAAGCGGTTAAATTGTATAAAAAATGACAGGGAATGACAACTCCCTAAAATGGGAATTTTTGCTCTTGTGGCTTCAAATGTATGAGGACATAGCTTCTGGGTTTGTCAGTTCTTTGCCTTGGTGTCCTCAATAGCTTGGCAGCATTTTATACTGGCAGGTTCTTTTCATCTGTCAACACAAGCTTGTTTTGTGCTCAGTGTTAGCTCTTGGATGGTTATGCAAAAGTGATGTGTCACTGAAATTTTCTTTTTTGACATGTCTCTTACCTGGTGGTTAATGGCTGTGATGAAATATTTTTCCTTCAAGAAATGAAGCACTTCTTCTTGGCTGTATATTCTAGTCTTTGATGTTATATTTGCCAAAAATTGCCAATGAAATGTTCTTTATTTTCTGTTCATTTAAAAAATATCTACCATTTCTCCATTCTATGTTTATTATTTCTATCCATGAAGTGATGTGTAGCTGTAATTTATCAGGCATTATATTGTAAACCAACTGATTGATTACCTTCAACATGAGGGACTTAGAGTAGAGAAAAAAGAGATGACAAATTCAGGATGTGTTCCATTCAACAACAAATGAAATAGAAAGTAGATTTCTACTAAATTGTTTGAACAATCAGAGAGCTGTGGGGGAGTATATATTTTGTAATCAATATAAAGTGAATTATGTTTTTGTCTGTCTTGTATCACATAACACGAAACCTGGTGAATGTATTTTTTTTTTTTTTTTTTTGCTGTACGCGGGCCTCTCACTGTTGTGGCCTCTCCCGTTGTGCAGCACAGCCTCCGGACTCACAGCCTCAGCGGCCATGGCTCACGGGCCCAGCCGCTCCATGGCATGTGGGATCTTCCCGGACCGGGGCACGAACCCGGTCCCCTGCATTGGCAGGCGACTCTCAACCACTGCGCCACCAGGGAAGCCCAGAAGTTTATATCTTTAAGGGTGGTTATTACCTTGAGCTCTGAGAGGAAAACCAGCCAATTTCTCATAAATCTGAGTATTGCATGGGTGAGGAATAAAAACAAAGGTGCATACTTTTTTCAGTACTAACAGAAATAAATAGGTAAAATTGCAATAAGAGTGATTTAGAGAACTGTGAGGAGAAAGACCAGTAGTAATAGCACTCTAGCACTACAACAGAATTCAGAGGGACATTGTGGAAGTTTTGTTCTGATGGCATTAAAAGTAGCATAAGTGTCACCAGTCTGAAGTGGTTAAATTGCCTGTATTCGGATGTATTTGCTAGACATCATAAAATTACTGAATTAATTTTAGACTGAGACCTAGATTCTACTTCTGGTTCTGGTATATAATCATAGGTTTATTTCCAAAATGGAAAACAGGGGAGTTAAATTGGATTCTCTCCAAGGTTAATTAGACCTGTGAGTTCTTTTGGATTTCCCTTATGAAGCATCAGATAACTCTGGTCATTGTATTTTGCATAACTGCCTGTTGTTCTCTCAACAGTTAATATTATATCTAATCAATGCTCCAGGAAAAAATTAGAAAATTTGCAATAAGAATCTTCCACTCGATGACATAACTGGACTTAGGGTCTCTGGTCATGATAATACTTATGTGAAGTTCTAAAATTCTGTCACAGTTAGGAAAGTCATTTATTTAAATCAATTTTATGAATGCTATGGACAGGTTAATCTTTGCTGTATTTTAATCTCCTAATTCTTCTCAGTACCTATTCTAAATTTTTCAAAATGCCTTCACACCTAGCGTCGACTTCAGTCTGCACAAATGAGTCTGGGAATAAAGGATGCCATGAGTCCTCACCTGGAGCCAGTTGTACCTAGTCATGGGAGATCTGAATAGGGGTGGAAGGATGAGGTCACTCTTCTGGAGTCAGTCTCCCACGGAGAGAAAGAAGGTCAGTGGTCAAGAAGTCCAGCCAAGGTGAGACAGCCAGTAGGAGTCCAGCTGTGTGTGCTTTGGCAGAAGCAAAAACTAACAACAGGTGAAGGTCAATAGCCTAGAGATCAAGAAATAGTGAAGCAGATGAAGATCAGAGAAGACGTTTCAGTAGATATAGCTATGTCTAAGGAATGTGGAGTCCACATGTTCAAAAAAAGCTTGCTTTACTCAGTTAACCAATCAGGAACACGTGAGGGTTAGTGGGGTCAACCAGCTTACCCAAGGGTGTTCTTCCCCATGAAATGGGATGCCAAGAATTAAACCTACATCTTTTGAGTACAGTATCTATTTAATTTCTCCTCTACCTCTCACTGTCAGGATTAAGGTACTCTATGGATGTTAAAGAATATGTAAATTCTCATGTAAAGTTTTTATGAGGAACTTGGGATCCATGGTTTGAAGATTCACTTTCTCATGAGATACCAGAGCTGAAAGCAAGTGTTGTGAAGCAATGTGCAAGGTAGGATGTGTATCATGAAAACCTGAGGCTGCATGGTTGCTTACTCAGGTTGCTTTCCTCGCAAGCAGAGTGTTAGAATTTAGGATTTGCATGAAGGGCTGTTATGAGCCTGAATTTTTAAAATGTGTTATTGTTTAACGCAAAATCGCAAATAAGGAACACATGCCTGGTTACCTGAGGGCATCATCGTTGGCTGGAAAAATCCATTTGCTCCACAGCTGTCCCTAGTTCCAAAAGCCCCTGATGGATAACCTGGCTCAGCATCTCTTGAGTATCTCTTTCTCACTGTGCTCCAAACATCTGCTGTTCCAGATGTGCCATTTGCTTCTCATGTTTCAGAGAGATGTTAGTGATGGAGGATGGGTTTGTTTTTTTTTTAATTTAAGAAGAATACAAACAAATGTTTGATCTATCAGTTTACATTGTTACCTTTCCATTCTTCAGTAATAAAGCATTCTTTATTACTCACCTGGATTAAATCATTGTTCTTGCTTCATAATGCCCTACAACGCTGTTAAGTAAGTCCTTTTCAATTCTCTATAGACCTGGCCTGTGCAAAAGCTGTTATTTTATGACTGCAAAACATGATTTTCATTCTAGTTGAGGTTATGTTTTCTCACTTTAGTAAGTGTTTATTATGTAATATTTGAATATACAAAATATATGTAGCATAATAATAAAAAAACACCTGTAAATCCACCCTTTCAATTATGAACTGGAACGACACTGTTTTGTCTTATCTTGTCCTCCTTTCCTACTGTACCTCTGTACCTCCTCTACCTCCAGAGGTAGCTAATGTCCTAAATTGCTTTGTAATTTATTTATTTTTATCGCATAAGTCTGAATCTCTAAACAATATACCATTTAGTTTCATTTAATCTCAAAATAGATACTGATGCGTGTAATTTCTATGGTTTGCTTATTTCTTAAACAAAATTATGTTTCTAAGAAACCTCCATGATTTGCTCCTTATAGAGCAGGGCTTTTTGACAAGCACACAGCTCACCTTGGGAGCATGTTAGCGTCGGGGTCCTGATTCAGTACCTTCATAGAGGGACCTGAGGCTCTGCATTTCTAACAGGCTACCAGGTCTTGTTCATGCTGCTGGTTTGTGTTACACTTCGATCAACAAAGTTATAGAGGGCACGGAATATTCCCAATTAATAGATGGTGCCTTACTCTAAATAAGGTTAGGCATACCTGTCTGAAAACATACACTTTCATTACGTTTATTTCTCCCCCAAACCTTAGTGGAAAGATGGATATTGTTTAAAGAATTATGGGGCTGACTCCTTTTGACCTAAGCACAATGATGAGCAGTGGCCTTGTCTAAAAACCACTTGGGTAACATTAAACCAAGTTTCCCCCTGTGGTTGCTTGCTTGGATGCTTTTCTATCACAGGTTGTGTAGGGAGAATACTGGTCACTTTTTTGAAAGCTGGGATTTTCAGGCAGTTATAATGTGTGCTGGCTATGTATGGCTTGATATATAAGGGCTTTAGGACCGAAGGTATGTTTTTACTTGTTAGTCATGCACTCACCTCATGAATCTTTGCCTTTGGTGAGGTCCTAATAGTATAAGACAATCAACCTGGAAGGGAAGAACAGAAAACCATGTGACACAACTTTGAGCCCCTCTTCAATGTGATTCAGCTGAGAGATCCACAGTGCTGATAGGCAGATGATTGATCATCCTTGTATTCCCCAGGGCACAAATTTCAAGGAGAAGCTGCCACTTCTGATCCTCTTAAAGATATACTATTTAGCAATAATTTTACTTTCAGAGAGACGAAAAGATTCTTGTTACTTAGTGCTGTTTATTCTGCTTCTGAATTCACAACGTTAGACTGTAAATCTACAATCACCTTCCACTTTCAGAAGAGCCATTCAGCCTTTGAGAAATGGAAGGTATGGGCATATATTTCCTGTTACTTAAGTGGTAGAGAATAGGGAATTGGGCTCTTTGGCTCTAATGGGTGTCTGCCTTGGTGAGAGAAATTAGCGTTTTGACGGAAAAGTCATGAATTACTTCACACAGTATTTACCATTATTCTAAATAATGATGAATTTGATAAGTGTATTCTGGTTTTGAGGGTCTTTGTAGCTTGTTTAGAGATACAAGAGTTGAAGTTTAATTAAAGGACAAGGTGTCTTTTTATTGCAAGTGACAGAAACCCATCTCAAATCAAAAGCCAAAAGGGGAATGTCTGTGCTCATATGACTGGTAAATTCTTACGGTTCTCCGGCTTTAGGGGCAGATAGATCCAGGGCTTAAGCAAGTTATCAGCTCTCTCTCTCAGAAGCTCAGTTCTGTTTTCCTTGGTGTTGGCTTCATTCTTCCCGGGGAGTGGCCAAGCTGGCAGTCCACAGCTTGAGCCTGGCATTGTCTGCAAAGTGCCAACCTCGGAGAGCGGAGTGAGCTGCTTTCCGAGTAGCTTAACCAGTTAGTGCTTTCCGTCTTGTCCTTTGTGGTAACCTCTTCTCTTCTTCTCCTTTAACTATTTAACTCTTAATCCTTTGACCCTTAAATCGCTCTAATTTACAATGTCTTTCTGTTTCTTTCCTTAATTACTCCCTCTCTTTCTCTGTGTACCTAAGATGGTTGAAAGCTCTGGATGTGTGTGTGGCTAGGGAGAGATAGTGTGTGTTGATGTAGCCATTTAACATACTATTATATAATAGTATATAATATCATGTAAAAATGTTAACAATTTATAAGTAAAAAAGCTGATTCCCAAATAGCTATAGACTATGATATCTTTTAAAACACAAGTAGAATATCTAGATGTATA